>NC_077227.1:173034627-173363988 GCF_027887165.1 Monodelphis domestica | reverse complement strand
TAAGGCAAAGATGAAATTAGAAGAATCTACTGTGAAAGCTGTGGTTTAGAGGATGGAAGATGAGCTAAATAATCTAACCTGGCATCATGCCCAGACCCTGGGATAGATGGTGAGGTCAGGTGAAAGAAACATTTTTTACCTAAGATCCCCTGGCTGGATTTGTAACAGGTGGATAGAAGGATCATTTGGAGATCATGAGAGCTGCATGGGAGTCCCCTAGCCCCTTTAGTCCTGTCCCCCGAGATTTTCCTGACATTTATTTTCTGAGAGGAGAAAGAGAATGGGGCCAAGATACTCATCTAGTTAGTCAAAGGCAAATAGTTATTTCAAAGGTGCTCCAGAGATATGCTTTCATTTTCTTTTTTTTTATTCTGCACATAAGAAATAAAACAAACATTTCCATAATAGAGTAGAATTTAAAAAAGAGGATTGTACATGAAACTGCAACCCTATTATGTACAACATGTTTTTCCTTTTAAATAAGTAATAAAGTCACCATGTAACTTTCAAATGCATCCTGTTTGCATTTCCTTCTTTCCTTTCTTTTGTTCTGTTCTAGACATTTAAAAAAATGCTTTAATGCCCCACTTTCCTCCTCCTCCTCCTCTCTCTCTCTCTCTCTCTCTCTCTCTCTCTCTCTCTCTCTCTCTCTCTCTCTCTCTCTCTCTTTAATAACCCTCTGGCAAACCATTCTAGTATCTTTGCCAAGAAAACTTCAAATGGTCTCCAAGTGCTGGACAGGACTGAAGGACTAAACAGCAATTGCTGATCTCTGTCCCTCCCAACTTCTTTCACCACCTTCCCATTGAAAAAGAAAAACATGCTGGAAATGCAACCTGTTGAAAATATGCTGAAGTTCAGGTTCCAGGTTAAGTCTTGAGATGTAGATTTAGTTGTTATTGTTAATAAGATGAAAGTTGAACAAAGAAAGTCTTCCAAGGGAGACTATAGAGAAATGAGAGCAGAGAATGCTGAAGATAAAACCTTGGTGATAACCCACATATAAGAAGCAAAAGTAGGAAGAGAAGACTGAAAAGAAGCAGTTGGAAAGGAAAACAATCCAGAATAACATATTGTTTGGGAGCCCAGAGGAGAAGAATATTTCAAGAAAAGCATGTAATTAACACTGTCAAATGTTAAAGAGGCAGAGATAGAAGAAAAGAGAAAGAGAACAGAACCCAGGATTGGCTCTTGAGCCATTTCATTCAGTCATATGACTTCAACCCCCATTTCCATCCATCTCAATTAGTCCTTAACACTGCTTCATAGCAATCCTGTTTTTCTTACCTGATTAACTCTCTATCACATTGGCTTTTGAGGGGCATTAGGGCTTCATGGGTAGAAGATGAATGGTGATCCAGTAAAGAATACTAAGGACCAGTTAAACACATAAAGGAACCAAAAGAGTATAGTATCATGGAAAGGAAAAGAGGGTAGGTGATAAAAGTCAAAGAGAGATCAAGTATAGAACTAAGAAATGACCATTGAACTTATCAGCAGAGATCATTGATAATTTTGAAGAAAGCAATTTTCAGCAAAATGGTAGAATCAGAAGTCAAACTACAAAGATTTGAGAAATGAGAGAATGGAAACAACAAGAATAGACCATTTTTCTAGGAATTTGGCCTTGAAAGGGAACCTGAAGAGACAGAAGAGCCAACTGAAATTTTTTCCAGGATGGGAGCTTGATTGTACACATTAGGGAAGGAACCAATGGTTATGGGGGTGGGGGAGCGGGCAATAGACAATAAGAGCAAGAGATGGAATTACTAAGGGAGCAAGCTCCTGGGAGTAGGATAAAGGATGCATTTGAAAAGACTGGATTTGGTAAAGTTAAGGGCCACTTCCTCCTCAGAGACTCAAAGGTGAAAAAAGAAGCAGCATATAAAGGTTTTGAGTATAGAACATAGAGAAAGGGGAACTAAATATATATTGCCTCAATTTTTTGAGTAAAGGAAGAAATTAGTTAGATCATCAGCTAAGAATAAAGGGGTCAGGTAGGAGTCTTGAGAAAAAAAGAAAAAGTTTGGAAATACTATTGTTAAGAATATGATAGTTAATCACATAAGAAAAAAAGGATTGCTATGAAGCAGTGAAAGTCTAATCGAGATTAGATGAAAATGAAGTCATAGGAATGAATGAAATGGCAGAGAAAGAGAATATAGAGGGAAAAGATAAAAAAGGTTACAAATAAAGTCTTGGGGATGGATACATTCATATTAGGGGACCAAGGAAAAAAGATAAGGAATCAGCAAAGGGGACAGAAAAGATGCAGTGAGAGAGGTAGGAAAAGGAAGAAAATGCAATATTTCTGAAGGCAAAGTAGGAGAGAATATTCAGTGAGGTGAAAGAAATCCTCAGTACCAAAGGCTGCAGAGAGGTCTGAAAAGGGGTCTTTGGTTTTGTGATTAGGAAATTATTAGAGATCTTTGAGAAAGCAAGTTTTAGTATAATAATAGGGGCAGAAATTATATTAAAAGGGGTTGAAGAAAAAGGAGGTACTGAAGAAAATGAAGTTAATAAAAATAAATACAAAGCAATTAAATAAATACAAGGTAGTTGAAGAGGGACTAACAGTTGGGGAAGAATGATTCATGTAGAAGGTGGTATTTGAGATGCATATTGAAGAGAGTGAGGGGTTCTGTGAGGCAGAGATGAGTAAGGAGTAAATTCTAGGGATACAGGACATTAAGTGCAAACTAAAGAGATGCAGTGTCAGATGTGAGGAACAGGGAAAAGGTCACTTGGACTCAGTCATGGACTGTGAAAATAGAGACTGGAATCAGGCTGTAAAATTTGCTTTAAAAACTGGACAGAGGAATTTATGTTTAATCCTAAAGCAAATAGAGGCTATTAGAATATACTAAGTAGCATAATTACATGAGCAGATCTGTGTTTATGGAAAATTACTGTGTAGATGATGGATTAGAGGCAGGAGATTTTTGAGACAGGGAGACAGGTAATGATGCCCTTACAATAATTCAGTTAAGAAACAACGAGGGCCTGAACTCAGGTTGCTAGTATAATAGAGAGTCATCCTCTATTACAAGTGGCACCCCAGTGGTTTGACAGAAACAATTTTTCAACTGTCAGCTATTGACAGTTGGAACTCCCTGGGCAGGGCAGCCATCTTGAAGAAGAACACTGAGGTAGTTTATATTTGGGAATCAGACATTTTGATTCCAAGTAAGGGGAAACTGAAACATATTAACAAGGACAGTCTTCCATAAGACAAGATGTTCCAACTAGTGTTCTGGCTAACAATGATGAGAGCCATAATGGCATACTGGGGGTGTTGTTTCATCTATAACACTGTTACTGCAATGATAGCAGAGATTATAGACAATGTAGTTAATATGACAGTTTATTGGACAAGGATGCTTTTTTGAAATCTCTACACTTTGGCAAATTCTACCACAAGCCTACACAGTGTGAATTTTAAAACTACTCCACTCTACTCAGACCATACTTTAGAAGATTTGATTTAGCTATCTCCTGACTGTAACAATGAAGACACTCTCTTTAAGAGAATCAGGAATGTCTTAGTACTTTACATTACTCCACCCTACTTAGACATACTTTAGGGGAAGATAAAATGGTAATCTCCTAATTGAACAATGAAGGTACTTAGTTATCACCTTATAGTGAAGCTAGAACTTTAAGCTAATTCTATTTTTAGACCTTAATACAGAAAGGTGTTAAGTAACTATAAAGGTTAAATTAATCACAAAAAGGTCAAGTAACTAACAAAAGGTGAACTTAACAAAGAAGTGTGAAGTAGTTCAAAAGATTTAAACTAATCAAAGAAGGTGAGAACTAAAAGCATGGGCAGTCCTGGAGAAAGCCTTTGATGGGATTGATAGATGTGAAAATTTAGAGGTGGAGACACAAGGGTGAAAGGTCTATATATTGGAGATTTTTTCATCTCTCAAAAACTCTTTCCCCAGAAAGTTGGATCTGGCTGATCACTTCCTGTGAGCAGCCTGGGTGCCAGTTCTATCTGGAACTCAGCCTGGAGGAGCTCACTCAGAAAGCTTCCTTGAGACGGTCTTGTGGTGAGTGATAAGACTGACTTCCTTTTCCCTTGGGCTCAGGGAGGTCCCTTTGACCAAGACCTTTAACTCCTGCCTGGCTCAGCCTGAGCTGGAGCAGTATAAATTAACTCTTTTTCCTCTCTTTCTCTTTTCTCCTTAAATTTCTTCCCTCCATATTAATTAAATTACCATAAATTTCCAGACTGACTTGGGAATTTTATTTGGCAACCATTTAAATCTAGATTTAAAGTCACAACTCTAAATTCATCTTTACAGTCATCTTCATAGCGATTGGGCAGGCAATCAACTACATTACATCTGGGGCCAGGATGATTATGCATAAGAAAGCAGTAAATACTCTAGCGCAGGATAACAGGCTAGAGGCACTTTTTGCTCAAATTCCTATACTCACAGAGATTTGCCAAGATTATATGCTCAAGAAAAAAGTGAACATGGGAAAGGGGAATGATATGGTGACAGGGATGGTGACTAAGGAAGATATGACAGAAAAGACTGATATGGACAAGGACTCTGAGACATCTAAGGGAATAACATTAGGGGTTCTGGGGGGGTGAATAACAAGGCAGGCATAGCAGAGAGACAAGACAACACTACATCTGAAGAAGTCCTGGGGGCTCATAAGATCATGCCACTCCAGGATGTTGCAAAGTTAACTGATATTTCTGGGATTTTACATGCAACAGTACATAAGTCTTTTACCACTCAAGACTTAGAATCCCTGAGGAAACAAATGTCAAAATTCATTTCTGAGTACCACAGATGTGTCAAAGAGCTGAAAAGTGCTTTTCATCTGTATGACCCAGACTTTGAGGATGTAGAAATCCTTTTGGGGGCACTTTTAAAACCCCAAGAACAGGAAAAAATTCATAGCCAAGATGAGACAGGATGAGTGTCTTACCTCCTGGCTGGAAGTACATTCTGACTTTGATTTTGCTAACCCCTCCAGCATGAGTTATTTGAAGAGATGCATAGAAGAGCTGTTACAGGTAATCAGATCATTCCACAATAGGTCAAATATCTGGAGAAAATTTGACAGGCTACAGCAAGAAAAAAAAAGAGCATCCTTCCATTTTTATTGATAGCCTATTAGAAAATGTGAAAGGCTTAATGGAGTTCAATTCTGACTCCCAGGAGTCCACAGCACATGTCAGGAGATAATTTTTATGTGACTGTGATAAACACCTAAAAGATTTCTTTAGGAATTACTGTCCTAAATTTGACTTGATTTCCCTCAATGAAATTAGAGATACTGACACATACCAATACAAGAACCAATTAGAACAAGAAAGGGAAAAAGAAGAACTCAAAAAGAAGCTACATGACACCAATGTATCATTGAAACAGAAAGAAATTGAGGAGATGAAAAACAGTCACCATAAAGACTTTTAATAGGCAAAGCACCCAATAACAACAAAGGGGGCCAAGGGACAATAAAAGGTGTTTCCTATGTTCCAGAATAGGGCATGTGGTCAGAATATGTTCTTTAAAACAAAAATCTGAGCAAGGGCAAAGCATGGAAGGAAGATACCAAAACCAGTACTCACAGAGTAGAGTGTATAATGACAGAAACTTTGGGAAATAACAAACCAATAACAAACAGTTTTGTAATCATTGTAGACTCAGGGAGGAAAAGACACCCAACCTGAAGACAATGCAAGAAGTTATAAGTTTGGGGGCTAAGCCATGTTATTCTGAAGTAGTATCAAAAGGGGGATGGTATACTGCATGAAGCCAGGTCTCAGCTTCATTTAGAACACAAAAAGTAACAGAGAGGAAAAACTTGGGAGGTACCTCTGAGAGGAAACATGAGAACATAAACTCAAAATGGAAAAGAGGGATGGAAGAAAATGTGAGGAATCCAAGATTTTGATGGTGGGAGAACAAAACATTAGGCAGAATAATTGGGAGAAAACATAAGTGTGAAACAGAGGTCCATAGTTGAGATGGAGAGAGAATTACACAATGTCATTAGAAAAGACATTTTTGATTCACATGGGGGCACACAAATCTACAAGGAAAAAAACAAAGAACAAATCAGAACATACTTAGATGATTTTTTAGCATGTAGGCTGGGTCTGCGGATTGCAAAAAGAAAGAAGGGCAAAACCTTCAAGCAACATTACAATTCTCCTGATCACTCTAATAATGTAGCAGGAAACAACACTGTTACAGGTAAACTGAAAGATGAATACACAAACCCCAACAGTAAAATACTTAAAGAACAGAACAGAACAGGACAGAAGCAAGCTGATACACTTAAGAACTGTGAGGAGGGAGGCAAAAGCAATGAGAGGAAAGCTAGTTTAAACTAGAAGCAAAAGAATTTTACCCAAAATCTCATATAAAAAACTCTATACCACTCAAGGACAACAGATCTGGGGAAAGGGTTAGTAAATGTCAATACCAATTCACCAAATACAGACTATCCCCTGAACCAGAAGCTGAAAAACAGTCTAAAGGAATGGGTAAAAGAGAACAAGAAACTAGCTACACAGACAGGCAAACTTTGAAGATTCTAAAAGCAAATCCTCTCTCTGTTCCTATACAGACAAACTGTCAGCATAGAACTTTCCAAGATTCTGAAGTGCATTTACCTCACATGAAATTGATAGGAGATGGGAAGAATCAAAAGGGGATGGATGATAACACTTTAACACATGAGAAACCAGAAACATTGCAAAACTGCACAAACTCACAACACATTAAGGGGCAAGAAGTAACAAAAGACCCTGGGGAAACTGTACATTTAAATAACATGACAGCAAATTCACAAGATGAGGCAGAAATATCTGAGCCATATCTTTGGATGAAAGTGGGAAAAGAGTTACAAAGCTCTCATTGATACCGGGGCAAGCATCTCTGCATTAAAGTCATTCTCAGGAGATACCACCATCAAGGGAATGGTTTCTGTGGCAATAGATTCAAAAGAAGGAGTAAATATACAAGAACCAGATTTATCAACACATAACACAGAGTCCCAACATACCATTGAACAAGAGCTAGTAAAAGACTAATAGAAACCACGGAGCAAGAGTTAAATCAAGGCACGGATCACACAGGATCACTAGATACAATTATATTTGACTCAGAAAGCTATGAAGAGCAAGAACCTTATGAATACATCAAGCTCTACAAAAAAGACCACAATGCTTTAAAAGAATGGTAAACAGATTGGTACAGTAAACCCTTGAGCCCAGAACAAATGATCTTGTCTGAAGAGTAAGGTCAAGGCACAGAAGATACAATATCAGTAGAGGAAATGATGTATGCATTGGGAGTCAATAACTATCAAGAACTATATGAGAAGTTTGAGGTTGGGAAAGTGACACTGGACTAAGATTAGAAGAAACTGCATTATAGAACTATGACAGAAAACAAACTGAAGAAGATAGAAACACCATAATGCTACTATAACATTTTCCTTTCTCCAACTTAGAGCCCCTCACAAGCCAAGATACAGTAACTATTGAGGACACTTTATACCATGACTAGTACAAGTTCCATAGGGAAGCATAAAACAAGAGAGTTTATACTGATCCAGAGTGGGACTAGATAAAAGAACTGAAAAAAATTCAATCTATGAAGAAGCCTTAGTCAAACCAGAAAAACTAGTCAGAAAACAACACTGAAAGGAGGCTACCTCAAGTGATACAAACTAACTCACCCTGGCTGCCAAGAATAAAACAGTTTCACAGATCCCCATTGAACAAAGATAAGTAACAATAAGGATGCTATTAGAGCACCTTCACCAAACAAAATTCATTGCCTGGTACTGTGAACTTCAAAACTATTCCACCCTAATCAGACCATTCTTTAAAAGATCTGATTTGGCTATTTCCTGATCAATAACAATAGAGATACTTGGAATAACAGAATCAGGTCTTGGAAACTACATTTCTCCTCCCTTCTTAGTTTAACAAGATTAGGAAGGTCTGCATTAAACTCGAGATTTAATTATCTGAGAAAATGGCCTTCAACAGACACGTGCAAAAAAAGGACAGATCTCTGGGCTGGCCTAAGTCAAGCTAAGTCCTCATTGGTACAGATGAGACGCAGAAAAGTGATGTTAAAACGTCCATATAAGGCCCTAAAAGAGTAGCTCCCTATGGAAAATATATTTTTAAATGTCAGCAAGAAAAAACACTGTACTTCACAGAGATAAAATGCAAACTATACTCACTGGGAAGCTGTCAGACTCAACCAATCGATTGCTGATCCCTCTTGGGTAGAGGTGATTATAAAACCATTTATTAAGTGTCTACTATATTCCCAGCATTGTGTTAATTGTCGGGGATACAATGAAAGGGAAAAGACAGTTCTTTCCCTTGAGAAGCTCACAATCTAACAGGTTAGTCAAATTATTTATTCCCCTCCCAGAATAGAATACTGTGCTAGGTTCCTCTGCTCTTATAGACAGATCTGATCATCTCCTGAAGAAATGCTATTATGTGAAGAGGCATATATGCTATATAAAGTCCAATAAGCAAGAGGCAGCAGAAGAGGATGATAGAAATCTGTCTCTATGGAGGCAGTCTTTACTTATTAAGGTTCTAAGCCTCATTCTCTAGAGGACAGGGTGTCACTGCCACCAACACTGAGCTGATTCCTTTTGTTGACTTTCTCTGCTTACTTCTCTGATCTAAATAACTCTGTATCTGAACTCCAATCATTTTCTCTGGCTGTCCATCAATCCTGGAACATTATCCCTCCTCATCCCTGCCTCCTAACTGTTACAGACAAAAGAGTGGTTGCCATAAACTGTAACAGGCAAAAATATGGTTTCAAGACTTTGAGTTGCCAAAACTATAAAGATAATTTTTAGTGTCTTGGTTTTATATTAAAAATAAAGTGGTCACCATGGGGAATTTCCCAAAATATGAAAATATCCAAGTCAGCTGGATTTTTATGGAGATTTTAATTAATACAAATGAAGAAATTAAGAAGAAGGAGATAGAATAAGAGAAATGTAGTATGAAGGGCCTAGGCCAAAATGGCCTAGGCCTGAGCCTTAAGAGAGAGACTAAGTCAGTCTTTAATTACTCACCACAAGAACCTTCCAAGCAAAACTCTAGTGTTCAGAGAGACCCTCCAGTTTAGCTCAGGAAGCTGAACTAAGTTCAGCCCCCGAGAGAGAGAGATCAGCCTCCAATTCAGCTCCAAAGCTGAATTAAGTTCAGAGGCCTTCTGACCTCCTTTTAAAGAGAATTTTCTCCTATGTCACCTCCCCTAAGTTTTCACATCTACCAATCACAGTAGACATTTTCCAAAGGACTGACCATTCTTAATTCACACCTGAGTAGACTAAAACTTTTGAGTAATTCATACCTGAGTAGATTAATCTTGTCCTTTGCAAGTTGCTTGATTAATATGATCTTCATAGGTACTTAGCACCCCTTTTATTTAGCACCTGTATTAGATCTAAAAATAGACCTAGCTTAAGGGTTCTTGCTTCACTTTAAGTATGGGTTGGGGACTTTTCATTGTTCAATCAGGAGTTTACAACTTTATCTTCCCCTAAAGTATGCCTAAGTATGGGTGGAGTAATGTTAGAGTTCCCACATTCCTGACCAAAATCCCTTCATTGTTTTAAAATGGGGAATGGTCCTAACCAAATGTTCTAAGGTAGAGTCTGAGAATTTTTAAGATTCACAAGTCTGGGAAATTTTAAGATTCCCATAACTTCCTTGGCTACCTTCAGATCTCAGCTGAAGTCTCACTTTTGAAAGAAGCTTTTTTCAGTCTTTTTTTCTAAATGCTTTTAAATTTTATTTTTATTTTTTGGTCTCTAAGGTGTTTTTTTAAAATTTTCTTTAATTAGTCAACTTAGAACATTTTCCCTTGGTTACAAGAATCATATTCTCCACCCTCCCTTCCCCTACCCCCTCCCATAGACAACTGCAGTTCTACTAGGTTTTACATGTGTCCTTGATCAAAACCTATTTCCATGTTGTTGATGTTTGCACTAGGGTGATCATTTAGAGTCTTTATCCCCAATCATATCTCATGTAATCAAGCAGCTGTTTTTCTTCCATATTTCTACTCCCACAGTTTTTCCTCTGAATGTGGATAGTGTTCTTTCTCATAAATTCCTCAGAGTTCTGGATTACTGCATTGCCACTAATGGAGAAGTCCATTACATTCTATTGTACTACAGTGTATCCGTCTCTGTGTACAATGTTCTACTGGTTCTGCTCCTTTCACTCTGCATTAATTCCTAGAAGTCAATACAGTTCACATGGAATTCCTCCAGTTCATTACTCCTTTGACCACAATAGTATTCCATCACCAACATATTCTACAATTTGTTCAGCTGTTCCCCAATTGGAGGGCATCCCCTCATTTTCCAATTTTTTACCACCACAAAAATGCACAGCTATGAATATTCTTGTACAAGTCTTTTTCCTTATTATCTCTTTGGGGTACAAACCCAGCAGTGCTATGGCTGGATCAAAGGACAGACAGTCTTTTCATGCCCTTTGGGCATAGTCCAAATTGCCCTCCAGAATATGGTTGGAAAATTCACAACTCCACTAGTAATGCATTAATGTCCCAACTTTGCCATATTCCCTCCAACATTTATTACTTTACTTTGCTGTCATATTAGCCAATCTGTTAGGTGTGAGGTAATTCCTCAGAGTTGTTTTGATTTGCATCTCTCTGATTATCAGAGATTTAGAACACTTTTTCATGTGCTTATTAATAGTTTTGATTTCTTTATCTGAAAATTGCCTATTCATGTCCTTTACCCATTTATCAATTGGGGAATGACTTGATTTTTTGTACAATTAATTTAGCTCTTTATAAATTTAAGTACTTAGACCTTTGTCAGAGGTTTTTGTTATAAAGATTTTCCCCAAATTGGTTGCTTCCCTTCTAATTTTGGTTGCATTGGTTTTATTTATACAAAACCTTTTTAATTTGATGTAATCAAAATTATTGATTTTACATATTGTGATTTTTTTTCTAAATCTTGCTTGGTCTTAAAATCTTTCCTTCCCCAAAGATCTGACATATATACTATTCTGTGTTCATCTAATTTACTTAGTTTCCTTCTTTATATTCAATTCATTCACTCATTCTGAGTTAATCTTGGTGTAGGGTGTGAGATGTTGATCCAAACCCAATCTCTCCCATACTGTCTTCCAATTTTTCCAGCAGTTTTTTTTTTTTTTATCAAATAGTGAATTTTGGTCCCAAAAGATGGGATCTTTGGGCTTATCATAGACAGTCTTGCTGAGGTCACTTTCCCCAAGTCTCTTCCACTGATCCTCCTTTCTCTCTCTTAGCCATTGCCAGTTTTGATGACCACTGCTTTATAGTGTAGGTTGAGATCTGGGACTGCAAGGCTACCTTCCTTTGCATTTTTTTCCATTATTTCCTTGGATATCCTTGATCTTTTGTTCTTCCAAATGAACTTTGCTATGGTTTTTTCTAATTCAGTAAAAAAGTTTTTTGGTAATTCAATGGGTATGGCAATAAATAAGTAAATTAATTTGGGTAGGATTGTCATTTTTATCATGTTAGCTTGAGCAATCAATGTTTTTCCAATTGTTTAGATCTAGTTTTAATTGTGTGGTAAGTGTTTTTAGTTGTGTTCATATAGTTCCTGTGTTTGTCTCAACAGATAGGTTCCTAAGTATTTCATATTGTCTAGGGTGATTTTAATTGGAATTTCTCTTTCTAATTTTTGCTGCTGAGATGTGTTGGAAATATATAGAAATGCTGATGACTTATGTGAGTTTATTTTGTATCCTGCAACTTTGCTAAAGTTGTTGATTATTTCTACTAGCTTTTTAGTTGATTCTCCAGGATTCTTTTAAGTAGGCCATCATATCATCTGCAAAGAGTGATAGCTTCCTCTCCTCATTTCCTATTTTAATGCCTTCAATTTCTTTTTCTTCTCTAATTGCTACTGCTAGTGTTTCTAGTACAATGTCAAATAATAGAGGTGATAATGGGCATCCTTGTTTCACTCCTGATCTTATTGGGAAGGCTTCTAGTTTATCCCTATTGCAGATGATGTTTGCTGATGGTTTTAGATATATACTGTTTATTATTTTTAGGAAAGACCCTTCTATTCCTATGTTTTTTAGTGTTTTCAATAGGAATGAGTGTTGTATTTTGTCAAAGGCTTTTCCTGCATCTATTGAAATAATCATGTGATTTTTGCCAGTTTGCTTGTTAATATGATCAATTATGAGGAATCTTTTCCTAATATTGAACCATCCTTGCATTCCTGGTATAAACCCTACCTGATCATAATGAATAACTCTCATGATCACTTGCTGAAGTCTTTTTGCTAGTATTCTATTTAAGATTTTTGCAACTATGTTCATTAAGGAGATTGGTCTATAGTTTTCTTTCTCTGTTTTTGACCTGCCTGGCTTTGGAATCAGTATCATATTTGTGTCATAAAAGGAATTTGGTAGAAGTCCTTCTTTGCTTATTCTGTCAAATAGTTTGTATGATATTGGAATTAGATGTTCTTTGAATGATAGAATTTATTTGTGAATCCATCTGATCTTGGGGATTTTTTCTTAGGGAGTTCTCTGATGGTTTGTTCAATTTCTTTTTCTGATATGAGGTTATTTAGGTATTCTATTTCTTCTCTTAATCTAGGCAATTTATATTTTTGTTAATATTCATACATATCACCTAAATTGCCATATTTATTGCCACATAATTGGGCATAATAGTTTTTAATGATTGCCTCAATTTCCTCTTCATTAGTGGTGAGGTCTCCCTTTTCATCTTTGATACTGTTAATTTGGTTTTCTTCTTTACTTTTTTTTAGTTAGATTGATCAGTACTTTGTCTATTTTATTTGTTTTTTTCAAAGTACCAGCTTCTAGTCTTATTTATTAAATCAATAGTACTTTGACTTTTAATTTTTATTAATTTCTCCTTTAATTTTTAGGATCTCTAATTTAGTTTTCATCTGAGGATTTTTAATTTGTTCAACTTTCTAGTTTTTTAATTTGCATTCCCAATTCATTGACCTCTGCCCTCTCTAACTTGTTAATATGAACTCAAGGATATAAATTTCTCCCTAAGTACTCATTTGGCTGTATCGCATAGATTTTGAAAGGATGTCTCATCATTGTCATTTTTCTTCAATGAAATTATTGTTTCTATGATTTGTTCTTTAACCGATTTTAGAGAATTGTATTATTTAATTTCCAATTAATTTTTTATTTGCCTCTCCATGTACTCTTACTAATTATTATTTTTATTGTATTGTGATCTGAAAAGGTTTCATTTATTATTTCTGCTCTTTTGCATTTGTTTGCAATGTTTTAATGCCCTAGTACAGGGTTAGTCTTTGTGAATGTACCATGTTCTGCTGAAAAGAAGGTATATTCCTTTTTGTCCCTATTTATTTTTCTCCACATATCTACTAACTCTAATTTTTCTAAGATTTCATTCACTTCTCTGACCTTTTTCTTATTTTTTTTTGTTTGATTTATCTATTTCTAATAGAGAAAGGTTCAGGCTTCCCATTAGTATAGTTTTTCTATGTATTTCATCCTTGAGCTCCACTAGTTTCTCCTTTAGAAATTTGGATGTTATGCCATTTGGTGCATTCATTTTGAGTACTGATATTTCCTCATTGTTTATACTGCCTTTTATCAGGATGTAATTACCTTCCCCATCTCTTTTAACTAGATCTATTTTTACTATGGCTTTGTCAGATATCATGATTGTGACTCATGCCTTCTTTTTTCTCAGTTGATGCCCAATAGATTTGGCTCCATCCGCTTACATTTATCCTATGTGTGTCTACCTTCCTCGTGTGTGTTTCTTGTAGACAACATATGGTAGGATTTGGGTTTTTAATCCACTCTGCTATTTTCTTACATTTCATGGGTGAGTTCATTCCATTCCCATTCCGAATTATGATTACCAGCTGTGTATTTCCCAGCATTTTGATCTCCACTCCTAGTCCTGCCCTTTCTTTTTTCACTATTTCCTTCTACACTAGTGTTTTAATCAGTCCCCCCCTAATTCCCACCCTTATTTTACTCCCCTTTCTATCCCCCCTCCCTTCTTATTCCCCTCTTGTTTTTTTACAGTCTTTTTAGACTACCCCCCCACCTTCTTCCTCCCTTGTATTGCTTCCCTTCCCAACAGTCCATTTGTTACCCTTCTACCTCTCTATAGGGTGTGAATCAATTCTCTGCCCCCAATGGATCTGATTGTTCTTCCCTCTTTGAGTCAATTTTAATGCACATTAGAATTAAGTTTTTCCTGACTCCAACCTCTTTACCCTTTAAGTGTATTGGTGTTCTCACCCACTCCTGCCATGAGCTTCTTTATGACATATAAATTTACCCCATTTTATATCTTTTTTTTATTACCTCTAGTTTTATATATATGTAGTAGTAGTCTCTCCGTGACCGAGAATGACAATTGTCTTTGTGCATTTTCATCTACAGTGTACCCTCATATGGCTTTGAAGTCCAAAGATTGAGGCGCAAAGTTTGTGGCACATGGGGCATGGGACTCCAGATGTTTCGGGAGGTGCGGTTGTGGCTTGGTGTTGGCATTCACGCGCAGCGGCAAGACGTCACCGTTGTTCATCTTCAAAGGTGGCAGCAGCATGGTTAATGTGGGTTCGCTAGCTGCTTCTGACAGAGGCAGCAAGTTCTAGTTGCTTTGGTGTAATGCCAGCCCACTTCAAGTTTGACTTTAGCTGATCCTTGAATCTTTTCTTTGGTCAACCTTGTTTCCTGTGTCCAGCCGACAGTTCACCATAGAATACCTGTCTTGGTATTCGCTGTGGGTCCATGCGGATGACATGTCCAGACCATCGTAGCTGGGTTTTGAGGACCATTACTTCTATGCTGGTGGAGTTAGCTCTGTCGAGGACTTCCTGGTTGGTGATACGGTCCTGCCATCAGATCCTCATGATTGACCAGAGAGAGCGTTGGTGGAATTGCTCCAGCTGTTTCATGTGCTTTCGTACAGTATCCATGTCTTGCAACCGTACAGGAGCAAGCTGAGGACCACTGCGTTATACACTTTGAGCTTCATCGCAGTGCTTACACCGCTGTGTTGGAGGACTTTGGAGCGCAGCTGCCTGAGTACCCGGCTGGCCTTTTGGATTCTGGCATTGATCTCATGGTCTAGGGACCCGTCGTTGGCGATGGTGCTGCCCAGGTACTTGAAAGTGTTGATGTTAGAAAACTGCATGCTGTCGATTGTAATGCACGGCTGGTTAATTGGCCTCCCTGGTGCAGGTTGGAATAGCACCTCTGTTTTGCTGAGGCTGATAGTCAGGCCAAACAGTTTTGTTGCGGTAGAGAACTGCGAAGAGAGCTTCCAGGATGAGTCTCTCTGTTGTCTTTGTTTTTGAAGTCAGGCAGAGAAGGTTGAATAGTGAGCCATCCAGTTGGTATTTGATGTAGAAGCCCAGGTCTAGATCCATCACAGCATGTTGTAATACTTGGGTGAAATATAGGTTGAATAGCACCGGAGCAAGGACACAGCCTTGTTTCACACCATTGGAGATGATGAAGCAATTGGGAGTCTCTCCACCGGATAGGACTTCCCCTGTCATGTCGACATGAAAAATTGTTTGTAGTTTTTTGTATCAGCAAAGAGATGGATTTCTTCTGCCTTTTTTTCCTACCATCTGTCTTGCATTTTCCTGATCTCACACTGCGCCGTGGCTTGGGAAGACTTGAATCTGTTCTTTTTAGGAGCAGAGTTTGGGTTATTTTGCCACTCCATAAAGGCTTTGTTCTTTGTGCTCAATAGGACTTCAATAGCAGTGTTGTTCGTGGAACCAGTCCTGGTGGTTGCGTTGTTTGGGGCCTAGGACTGCCTTTGATGTTTCCTTCACTGCGTCTCTAAACTGGTTCCATTTCTCGGTTGAGCTTCCAGTGAGTGGTCCTTTGGCAGACAGCTTGTTGTCCAGGCAGGACTGGAATGTTTGCAAATAAGATGAATCTCTAAGACGACTCACATTGTAAAATGCGCAAACTGTCTGGGCGCATTTTGGATGGCGAGGCGCAATGCGCATTTGAAGAGCTGCTCTAACCAATCAGTGGTCTGTCCAGCATTCAGTTCCTCTCATGGCTCTGGTGATCTTTACATCCTGGATGTCTCGCCGGCGTACAATGATGTAGTCAATGAGATGCCACTGTTTTGATCTTGGGTGCATCCACATTGTTTTATATTTGTTCGCCATTCTGAACACAGTGTTCGTGATGGTGAGTTCAAACTCTGAGCATTTGCTGAGTAGCAGTAGGCCGTTGTTGTTCATTTTGCACATGCCGTGAATGTAAAACTTGACATTTTGTCCTATACAGTGTGTCACTGTTCCCTCTAAGTATAATTCTTCTAGCTACCCAGGGGATAATAACAGTTTTTAAGAGTTACCAATATCCTCTTTTCTTGTAGAGGTACAAATTATTTTAACTTTTTGGGTCCCTTAAAAAAAAGTTGGTTTTTTTTGTTGTAGTTTGTGTGTGTGTGTATGTGTGTTTTGTTTTTTTCCCCTTTCTTAATTATGTTTTGGTGAATTTCTTGAGTTCTGTGTTTGGGTACCAAATTTTCTGTTCAAGTCCAGTCTTTTTGTGAATGCTTGGAAATCTATTTTATTAAATGACCAAACTTTCCCATGCAAGAATATAGTCAGTTTTGTTGGGTAATTGATTCTTGTTTGTAGACCTAGTTCCCTTGCTTTCTGGAATATCATATTCCATGACTTTTGGTCCTTCAGGGTAGCTGCAGTCAGATCCTGTGTTATCCTAATTGTAGTTCCATGGTATCTGAATGACTTCTTCTTAGCAGCTTGTAATATTTTTTCCTTGGTCTGGTTGTTCTTGAACTTGACTATAGCATTCCTGGGTGTTGTCAGTTGGGGATTAAGTATATGAGTGGGTGACAACTCCAGATGCCACTGCCCCACGCCTGGACAGTGCTAGGCAAATTGATCTGTGGATTCTTTCAAGCTCCACTTTTCTCTCTTGCTCTAGAATATTGGGGCAGTTTTCTTGGATAATTTCCTGTAGAATGATGTCCAGGCTTTTTCTTTTGTCATGATCTTCTGGTAGTCCAATGATTCTTAAATTGTCTCTCCTGGACCTATTTTCCAGATCTTCCATTTTGTAGATAAGGTGTTTCATATTTTCCTCAATTTTTTCATTCTTTTGATTTTGTTTTATAGTTTCCTGCTGCCTTGTGAAGTTGTTTGCTTCTAGCTGTTGGATTCTAGTTTTGTTAAGACTGAATTTCATCCCTGGATTTTTGGTCATCCTCCTTCTGGTCTGATTTTCTTTGGAGGTCATCTTTCATCTTCTTTGCCTCATTCTTTCATCTCCTCTACCTCATTTTCAAGCTGATTAATTTTGGCTTTCAAGACACTATTTTCTGTTTCCAGATGATTTATTTTGCTTTTTAAGTTCTTTTCCCAGTTGTCTTCAGACTCTTTTTATTGTTTTTGAATTGCATTTTGAATTCTCCCAAAGTCTGTGTCCAATTTGCAGGAGTTTCTGTGTTCCTGGATTCTCTGCTGTTCCATTTGCTCTTAGTTCATTGCTTGGATAGAAGCTGTCAATTGTAATTTATTTTTTCTTTTTCTGTTGTTTACTCATAGTTCCTGCCTCCCTCCCCCCCCCCCCCATAGTTGCCTGTAGTCTTACTCATCTCATTATGTGCTGGATCTATGGGTTTGGACTGTTCTATTCTGAAGGGGCTTTCTCTCTGTTCTCCTGATTGATCCGGTTAGTCAGATCTGAAAAGGAGCTGGGCTTCCCACCCTGTTGTCAAAATTGTTGCCTGTAATTTGTTGCAGCTTTTGCCCTTGAAACTTAGCAAGGCTCTCAGATCAGTCTTTTAAGTTGGATCCAGGGGGAGGGTTCCCTAGCTCTGTCCTGTTGTTAGATTTGGTTTTCCATTCCCTCAAAGCATTGTGTTTTTGATTGGTGAGGAAAGTTTTATAGAAGTCTGAATTGTCATCCATCTAAGCCACTGTCTTGACTCTCTCTTAATGATTTTTTTAAAAATTGCTAATATAGTATTTATTTTTGTAAGAATTTAAATTTAAGTTTTTATACTAATATGAAAGTTCTAAAGTAATATTTTGGTTGCCGGTTTAAAAAATTAACTCTTTAGTAACAAGTCTATTAGCAGCTCTTAAAAATTTAGTTTAATAGAGATATAGTAAAAAAAAGAAAAATGTAGGAAGGAAGTAGAAAGTATTGCCTAGCTAGATACCTATAATTTCTGTCTGAAGAAGTCCAGCTCACCACCCTGAAGGGCTCTCAAGTCCCAAGCTTCACATGGAGTCGTGGCAGTCTCTTAAGCCAGGAGTTCCAGTGGTGTCTTCAGCAAGGTTTCCACCAACTCAGCCTCCTCCAGGAAAGGAAAGCCTCTCTGGAACCAGTCTCTCCAAAAGCCAGGAAAGAAAGGCCAGCTACTCACCCAGCAAGCTGACTCAGGATCCAGGGAAATAGTCTCTTCCTCAGTCCAGCTTACCTACACAGAATGTCCAAAGATGAACACCAAAGGAGAAGTTCAAAGGAGAAGTCCCGTGGACAACAAGTTCTGGCCTTTTTATAGTCTTTTTTTCCACATCACTTCCTTTCCCTTCCCCACTTTATGGGAACTAATCACAGTCTTTCAATTTGCCTAGCACTTCCCAGGGGTAGGGCAGTGACCTCTGGAGTTGTCACCCACTCTATCAAGTGACTTGAAAACTCTTTTACTTATTGTCAAGTAGGTGTACTTTAGGTTATTGATTTGATTAGCTAAAAATAGGTAAGGGGAGAGTTAATCCTATCTTCATACTTTTTAATTCAATTACACAAAAAATGTTTTTTAACCTTCATTTTCTTTAAGTTTGAACCAAATTCTCTCTTTCCCTTGCCTTCCCATGCAGCAGGCAATCTGATATATATTACATGTGTAATGATGTAAAATAGCTTTCCTTATTAATCCTTTTGTGAAAGAAAACTCCAACCAATGAAAGAAAAGTGAAGAAATAAAGTGAAATGTCATATGTCTCAGTCTGCATTCCAACTCCATAAGCTCTTTCTCTGAAAGTAGATAACAATTTTCATCATGAGTCTTTAAGGATTTTCTTGGTGTACTTTATTGCTAGGATTAGCTAAGTCATTCATAAATGTTCATCACATACTATTGCTGTTACTGTGTACAATGTTCTTCTCATTTCATTTTGCATTAGTTCATGTAGGTCTTTCTTAAATAGTCCTTCATAGCATTTCTTATATGACAGTAGTAGTCCATTACAACCATATGCCAGAATCTGTTCATTCATTTCCCATTTGATGGACATTCCCTTAATTTTTAATTCTTTGCTACCACAAAAAGTGCTATTATAAGTATTTTTGCATAAATAGCTCTTTTCCTCTCTTTTTAAGATCTGTTTGGGACACAGACCCAGTAGTGGTATTGCTAGGTCAAAGGGTAACAGTTTTGTTTATATATGTGTGTGTGTGTGTATAATTTATTCATTCATTTATTTATTTTTCCAATTATATGCAATAATTTTCAACATACATTTTCTGAAATTATAAGATCCAAATTGTCTCCCTCCTTCCTTCCCTCCACGAAATGGTAAGCAATCTGATCTGGGTTATAAATTTATTATCACAAGTAACTTACTGTTTTGAACTTGGTTATTGTTGTAAGAGAATACTCATATAAAACCAAAACCCCAAAATAAAAATATGAATAACCTAATGTGAAAGATAATATGAGTTGATTCTGATAGTTCTTTCTCTGGAAATGGATAGCATTCTTGATTGCTACCAGAATTGTCCAGGATCATTGTATTGCTGACAGCAGCCAACTCTTTCATACCTGATCATAATACAATATTGCTGTCACTGTGTACAATGTTCTCCTGGTTCTTTAAAGCTCTTGGAGCATAGTCCCAATCATTGTTCAGAATGGTTGGATCAGTTCATATTAATGGTTTTTTTTTAATGCAAGTCTTTCTTCTTTTGATTATCTCTAACTTGTTCCATGTATATATCTTGTTTGTACAAAGTTGTCTGCATGTTGTCTCCCCCATTAGACCATGAACTTCTTGGAAGTAGAGACAATTTTGTTGCCTTTGTTTACATCTCCAGCATTTAGCAATGTGCCTGATATTGAGAAGGCTCTTCATGAATACTGGTTGATTGATTTGACTCAACTAAGTGACAGGAGACAAGTTAACTTTAAAAAAAAAAAAGAAATTAAATTAAGGCTGAGGCAGAATTAAGACAAAGCATATAAGGAAAACAGAAATTATCCAGTAGAAGGTAGCAGCAGCATTCTAAAGATATAGTAAAATTTCTCTTGATTAACTCTATGCTCATCAGCAGAGAGAATGAAGTTGTTGGGTTTTTTATCCTTATCTCCAGAAACTCTGGGAAACAATTTATTAAATCGGGGCAGATGAATGGTTCAATGCTTAGAGAACAAGACCTGGAGATGGGAGGTTCTGGGTTCAAAATTGACTTCAGACCCTTCCTAACTGTGTGACTCTGGGTAAGTCACTTACCCCATTGTCTAGCTCCATGGTGCTGAACCTATGGCACATATGCCAAAGACAGCATACAGAGCCCTCTCTGTGGACACATCTACCTTCACTGCAGCACAGAGTTTTCCAGAGGCATGCCTGAGGACATCACCCACCCCTCTGCCCAGCAACCCAATGGGAATGTCTCCTCCTTCCCCTGTCTGGGGTAAGGGGAGGAGAGAAGAAAGCACTTAGTTTGGGCACTCTGTCTCTAAAATGTCCACCATCACTAGCCTAGCTCCAAGCACTCTTCTTAGAAACAATACATAGTATTGATTCTTTTTTTTTTTAATATATTTTATTTGATCATTTCCAAGCATTATTCGTTAAAGATCATTTTCTTTTCCTCCCCCCCACCCCCCATAGCCGACGCGTAAGTCCACTGGGCATTAGATGTTTTCTTGATTTGAACCCATTGCTTTGTTGATAGTATTTGCACTAGAGTGTTCATTTAGAGTCTGTCCTCTGTCATGTCCCCTCAACCTCTGTATTCAGGCAGTTGCTTTTCCTCGGTGTTTCCACTCCCATAGTTTATCCTTTGCTTATGAATGGTGTTTTTTTCTCCTGGATCCCTGCAAGTTGTTCAGGGACATTACACCGCCACTAATGGAGAAGTCCATTACGTTCGATTCATAGTATTGATTCTTAAATGAAAGGTTAAGGATTTGAAAAAAAACCCCACAGACAATCTACTAAAGCAAAGAGAAGTTTTTCTATGAATTATTAGAGAGAATACCAACAAAATCATTGATATTTGAAGCTGGGTGAAGGTATTTTGAAGAGGTGAGGGTCATACCTACCAGTTCCCCTTACTCCTTTTGTTAAAATAAACTTTGTTCCCATAATCAAAGGGTTTGGTGCTTAGTTGGCCCTGAGGAGTTTCTAGGTGGGTTATAACATCTTACATCCCTCTAGGACACTTCTCCATTACATTTCGACCCAATGCTATTTCTCCTGCATTTGTCTTTGTCTTTTAATATTTTCTTCCAAACTAATCCTTATCTTTGTTAGTTACCTTTCTTTAGGAAAATAACTTAACTTGTATTTTTGTCTATCTGAATCCTTGCCTTCATTTCCTTCCAGCTGGTAGGCTTTCCAAAGTTGATTGGGGACTCTGTGAATCTTAAAAGAGCTCAGACTCTACTTCAGAAGATTTGATTAAGCTATTCCCCATTTTCTACAATGGAGGTACTTAGTCAGGAATGTATTGAGAACTTTAAAATTACTCCACCCTGATCAGACTGTGCCTTAGGGGAAGATAAAGTTGTAAAATTCCTGATTGAACAATGAAAAGTCCCCAACTCATACTTATGGTGAAGCAAAAACCCTAAGCTAAGTGGTCTATTTTAGATCCAATACAAAAAGGTGATAAGTATCTATAAAGGTTAAATTAATTACTAAAAGGTCAAGCAACTTACAAAGGGCAAGCTTAGCAAAGAGATGTGAAATACTCAGAAGATATAATCTAATCAGAGAAGGTGATAACAAAAGAAGATGTGAACTAAGAATGGACAGTCCTGGGGAAAAGGGTCTACTGTGATTGGTAGATGTGAAAATTTAGGGGAGGTGACATAAGAGAAAATTCTCTTTAAAAGGAGGTCAGGAGTCCAGAGGAGGCTCTCTGAACTTAGTTGGAGTTTGGAGTTAGTTTGGAGAAGCTGGGTGTCTGAACTGAGTTCAAGAGTTGAGGATTTCAGTGAAGGACTGGAGTTTTGCTTTAGGACGATCTTGTGGTGAGTGATAAAAGACATACTAGTCTCTCTTAAGGTTCAGGCCTAGGCCCTTCCTACTATTTTCTCTTTCTCTCTATACCATCCCTTAAATTCCTTCATTTGTATTAATTAAAATCTCCATAAAACCTAGCTGACTTGGATATTTTCATATTTGGGAATTTTTCCCATGGTGACCACTTATTTTTTATTTAAATCAAGACACTAAAAATTATCTTTACAATTTTGGCAATTCACAGTCTTGAAACCCACATTTTCGTGGTTACAACTCTTAGCCAAAAAGCTGTCCCAAGATCCTTCAGTTTCACCCAATAGAACTGATGATTGAAGTATGCTAGAGAATTCTCTTAGGTGGGGACACCAGGACAGACACAAATGGAAATCCACAGAGGAATATTATACTCCCAAAGCAACATGTTGTTTGATGCTACAGGATTAAATTGACTAGACAGAGGGTAACAACATCAGTAGAGGCTTCTGAACTCTAATTTACCTGAATAATAGCTTTAACCTGGATAGTTGTCTCCCAGCTGACCCAAACTGTGAATGTGAGGTAGGGGCTGGTTAACCTGGAGTGTTACACTAACCCTAAAAATTTTTTAGGATCTTTTGTCAATGAATGGAAGGGAGGGAGGCTAAGGTGGTAATTCAGTTCACAAGATCAAAACTATTTTCATAATAATACTAAGATAATTGAATACATAATATAGTAAATATTGATAGGTGAGAGGAGTGACCACCTACTATCAGGGAATGGGCACTAGTGAGCCAATATTACAAGTGTTACAGTAGCCAGCCAGCAAGTACAAGGAATGGGAGTAGACAGCCTCCTTTTATCCTAGTCCAGTGATGGCAAACCTTTTAGAGATGGAGTGCCAGACCCTACCCCAACCCCAACCCCAGACCAAGTGCTACACCAGTCCCTCCCTCCCCAGACCAAGTGCCATGCCTCCCACCTTAACTCTGGCATCTCCACCTTGCCCCCCCCCCACCCTTTACCTAAGACAGAGGGAGGGAGGAAGCACTCCCATTAGGCTGTTGGGCAGAAGGGTAGATGATGTGTGTGGAGAGGAGGACAGTGGCCTGAGCACTCCACCCTCCTCCAACTATGCCCCCCTCAAACCCAGCTCCTCTCCTACTCCACCATGGGAATCACCTTCACCACAGACTCAAAAGACTGTGGTCTATGCCACATCCTCACATAGCCTGTGAGCCCCACCCTTACCCCAGATAAGGGAGGGAGGAAGCTCCTATGGGCTGCTAGGCAGAAGGGTGAGGAAAGTGAGGAATGTCCTCAGGCACATGGAGAAGGGGAGGGTAACAGCCCTACTCCAAGTAGCTCTGGTTTTCTAATAATGAACTCTGGTGGGTGACTGCAGGTGTGCCCACAGAGAGGGCTCTGCATGCCATTGTTTTATACCTGTGCCATAGGTTTGCCATCACTATCCTAGTGTCTGCTGCCAAGATGGTCTTTCCCTACCCTGTTCACCATTGACTGGCTACTTGAGAGTTACAATCTTATGTTGAAAGCTATTGTCAGGTGCAATTCACAAAGCCTTTTATCTCAATTATTTAATCAGATTTTAACCAATCAACATAAGGATTGTTTCAATTGTATCTTTCTGAACTGGGGCTTGAGTTGCTAACATGAAACTTGTTTTGATGAAAATGCTCCCTGACTTCATCTTAGTGATTTATTGAGAGGAGTCCACTATCTTGCTGAATTTCATCTCTCACAATAGATATAATCTGTATAAACAAAAGTTATTAGGGGGTGATCTTCAATAGTTTTTAAAAGTGTGAATTTTAATCCTCAAAAAGTTCAAAAATCACTGGATAAAGGAACAACAACCCCCAAATGGAATAACTTTAAGGTTTTTTAATTACCCCCCAATCGTTTGTTCCTAATTATTGCCTTTATTAAGTACATGTTATTATACTAGTAATAAGCCTTGCACCTGGCTTTGAGCCTAAATTTGAATCTCCCCCAGAGCCCAGAGGCTTAAGTTTTTTTTTTTTTCTGAATTGAATTTGTTGAATACTTCCTGAGCATTTCCCAAATTAATGATTCATCATATTCAACTGGAGTTGGAGTCACTGGCCTTTGTTCAGAATTGCAAAAAATTTCATGGCTTTATTTATGGAAGATGCCTGTAGTTTCTGTGTACTGTGATGCTTTGGCAAAGTCATAGATGATGGTAACCCCCATTCAGCAAGTTATTTAAAGCATTTGAAATATGTTCTAAGAGACTTATAGTATTAGAACTATACAGTATTACATCTATTTCCTCCCAATCCAGCACTATTTCTCACTAAAACACTGTTTCCTATAAATCAGCAGTGGACAGGCATTTATTTAGTGTTTAATACTGAAGTTTCTTGGCACTGTGCTAGGCCCTGGAGGCAGAGTGCTTGCTCCTATTTTTACTTCATGGGAGTCCTGTAAGTATCACAGGATAATTTTGTACCAAATGATCTCCATTGGTTTTTCTTGAAAGGAAAGGCAAAGCACAGTCCTTGCCCTTTCAAAGATTGGATTTGGCTCTCTCCTGGTTGTAACAATGAAGGTACTTAGCTCTTCCTTGATCATGAAGATTAAATTGTAATCTCCTGTCTATTTGTTGATTTAATCCCCAGAAATGTAAGCACAGTACTTGAAGTTGAGTGGGAAGATATGCACATGTTAGATCTGATTACCAAGGGCGTAAATCTCCCATTTAATCATGAGGTAGAAGGTCTGTGACCCACATGTGAGATAGTGGGTAACAAATTAGAATCAAATTAGAATCAACTAACTGCCTTCTGGGCAGTCCTAGAGCAGAGAGTCAGCTATGATGGGTAGACGTGGCAAGAAAAAAGGTCTTTAAAAGAAAGAGACAAAGACCTGAATGAGGTTGGTCTTCTGGGAGTTGTTGGTGTTGGTGTGTTCTGGGAGTTTGAAAGAGTGGAGCCTGCTGGAGTTGAGACTGATGCAGAATCTGCTGATTGAACTGACACGTGGTGAGTGTAAAGGCTGACTCCTTCCTTGGCCTTTCCTGGAGGCCAGCCTCCAGGAAAGGCCCATTATCTTGAAACTCCTTTCCCCTGGCTGGTGCCTTAGAATCACTACCTAGCTCAGAGGAAGCTGGAGTTCTCTCTCTTTCTCCTTTTCTTCTCTTTCTCTCTTCCTTAATATCTTCCCTCTATTGTAAAATAAACTACCATAAATTTCATTTGACTTTAGTAATTCATTTTTGGGATTTAGAAATGAAATCCCTGGGGACCAATTATTCAGTCCAACCATAAAATTAACATGCCATAATTTATTTAGCCATTCCCCAGTTGTTGAACACTTCCTTATTTTCCATTTTTTTGCCACCACCAAAAGTATTGCTATTAATATTTTTTTTACATACTGATTTTCCCTTATGAGATGTGTATATATATATATATATATATATATATATATATATTCTGTTGGCAGGTACTAGTAGGTAAACATATCAGACTAAGTGGGTAAGAATAAACATTTGTATTCTTGAAGTCATCATCTATAGATAATTCTGGTAAAAATATCTGTGTAGTGTTATATTATGGTTTGGACTGAATATTATTTAATTGGTTGGATCTGAATATTTAATTGGTGGTCACCAGGGAAAAATAAAATAAAATTTATGGTAGTTTATTTAAGATGGAGAGAAAAGGGAAGAGGGAGAGGGAGGGGGAGAGGGAGAGGGAGAGAGAACCAGGGTGACTGTCTAAAAGGAAAGCATTCTGAGGTTCTCCTGCATGAGCTCCACCAGGGGTACAGTTCCACAACCAAGTGTGTTTACTCCAAGTCTTAGTGTCTGTCTTCCAGTCTCTCCTCCGAGTGACTCTTATTCATTCTTGATTCCTCCTTGAGTGCCTCTGTTTCCTCTATTTAAAGATCTTTTTCTCTTGTGTCACCTCCCCTAAATTTTATGTCTACCAATCACAGCAGACACTCCTCTCCAGGACTGCCCACTCAATGTATGAAATGGGTGTTCACACCTTTTGTAGTTAGTTAACACCTTTTTGTAGTTAAAATATGTAGATCTACTTTACTTTTTGATTTTAAGATCTAAAGAGAGACAGGGGATTACAACTTAATCTTCACAATAAAAGAAGAGCTAAGTACCTTCATTGTTATAATCATGGGATAGCCAAATCCAGTCTTCACAGTAGGGAACTTTAATCACCATTACAGATCTTATCCTTTATTTCTATGTCTTAGTAGGTAAATAGGAAGTTGCTTGAGGCACAGTAAGGAATAAGAGACTTGCCTATAGTTATATAACCAAGAAGGATTAGAAATAGCTTTAATCCCAACTTTTCTGCCTCTAAGACCAGCACTAATTATACCATATTGCCTCAACATGAAAATTATGTAAATAAACCAAGAACCTCCCACAAAACCTCTTTGTTTTTGTAATGTTCTATACAGCTTGATTGTTAGACAAAACATAGCAGTATTATAGGAAATATAGCATGTCCTGATCTTACACACTGAACTTTTATTTCTTTATTCTAATAAATTACACCAAACTTGACTTGTTTTCCATCATAGAAAACTTTGACAGCCAATTTGTATCCATTTCTGTCTTCTTCGTGGCCACTCATATTTGGATATGTAAGCTGTACAGTATATTTGAAGAGTTAGCAAAAGACATTAGTTCCCCACCCTCCCTACTCTGTCCCAGAATATTTTTCAGTTCCCTTTTCCTTATTTATTTAACTGACAAAGCATCACATCAACCTCAGACAATTTTAACAGCTAGAGAAGAAGCACAACAAGCAATACCAAGGTATTAAGTTAAAGTATTTAGACCCCAAATATCCCTTCACTCTTTATAAACCTACAACCTTAAGTCTGTCTTTCTATCCACTGATCCCCTATCATTTTGCTCTTAAGTCTATTTTTTTCAAGCCCTCCATTTTATAACCTGTGACCTCTTTTAGCCCCTCCAATAACAGCCATTCTCCTGACCTTGACTATTTAGCTCATTGTGTTGCTGACCCCTTTTTTCCACAAGTCTACTCCTTGCTGCCTCAGTACTGACTGGCTATGCTAATGAGGCTGTTTTCCCCTTTCTGCCTCCATCCCATTTAAGGTAGTCTTTGGACTTGCAATCCTCTTCCTAGAACCATCTTCCTGGTCCCTGGTATTTCAGTACAGCTCAAACTTGAATGAGGCTTCCATAGCTAGAGACCTAAGAGCTAGTGTTTAGCCAGCAGAGGAAAAAAGCCCTTTATAAGGGGTTAGTTGGTACAATTAATCTTACCTATTTAGCCTAGGGCTATGATCTACTCTTTTATATTTAATCTGAGCCTTTTTTTGAAACATTTTCACTTCATAGTTCTCTCTGTGTAGTATTTCATCACCAAATCAGTCTTCAAGACATGCTCTCTAGAGGCTGATCAAGTACTCCTGGGGCTCAATGTTTGTCATTCAGGAAGTTGCTATCTGTTAGACAGTGGTATTGATTTTAAGGTAGTGTAGGCTGCATGGTTAAGGGATAGTCAAATTAAGTGAGGGGATTTTGATATAGAGAGAGACAAGGATATGTTTGTCATTAGGGAAGCAGCCAGTAGATAGGGAGAATTTGAAGATTAGTAAGAGAATTGGGATGATTGAAGTGGGAATATGCTAGAGAAAATTGTGATGGGATGGCATCACCTATACATGTAAAAGGCTTTACTTGAGCAAAGAGAAAGTCCATCTTTTCATGTGAAACAGGGGCGAAAGATATAATAGTAGGGGAAAATATCTTAGTGATGTAAGACAAGGAGAAATGGCTAAGAGGAATATCTTGGAGAATTGGTGAAGGAGATGGGAAGTCAAAAGAAGAGATGAAAAGTTCTGGGAAAGTCACTGTGGTAATTGAAATAGTGAATCTATTAGGGATATGTAAAAGGATCACCTTGCCACAGTGAAGCAAATTGAGATTTTGTAACGTAAGTTTATAGTGGATTCAATCATCATGATTTCTTGGTTTCCTTCATCTTATTTCAGTAGTGTAAATAGGAGTGAAGACAGGAATTGGTGGGAGTAATCCAAAGCTAAAGCTTGGTAGGACAAGATTGGTAATAGAAAAATGAAGTAAAGGACTAAAGAGAAGAGGGAAGTGTAAAGTTGGACTGATTTTCCAAGATGAGGAAGGGAGAAGAGTATAGTAGTTATAGAGGTGATAACCTGGGAAGGAACTGAGAAGTAGAGGGATTAGATTAGATTAGGGATTAGAGATTGTGGTGAAGATCAAAAACAGATTTAGAGATTGCAAGGCAGAGGGAAAGTGGTAGAATAAGAACAAATTATGATCAGATAAGGAAATTTCAGGGTTCATAAGAAATGGAACATTTGTGAGTTATAGCAATATCAAGGGTATGACCATCTCTGTACAGAGCTGAGGTGGGGTAGAGGAGTAGGTCATAGGAAATGAATACATTGAATCACTAGGAAGTTTAAGGGATATCAATATATATGTTGAAGTTAGTAGGGAAAAGAGGTTACTGATTTATGGTATAAGGGAAAAGCATGGAAGTAGCAATGTGGAGCAAGGAGCATTCCAATTCCCTCACCTCAAGTGTATATGTAAGGGTAGAAGGTGAGGAGAATGGTCTGAGTGAAAATGAAGCTAATGTTGGAAACAGTGGTCAGTGAAGTTGGATTATTGGTAGGGAACTCTGTAAGTGAAAGAAGATGGGAAGGAGTGAGAAAAGAAAACCTTTAAGAGAAGGCAAATTTTCTATCTATAGAGTAAGTACACCAAAGACCACAATGGAAGGGGTGGGTAACTTTAGAGTGGGATGTTGTTGGAGTGGGATTGGTTGAAGGGATAAGAGAGCAATCAGTGTGGGAAGGAGAATGGGTTTTGAATAATGACAGGTGGGTGAGGGGGGGTCAGAATCTTTGGGATGAAGAGTAAATGACATGATGAGAGTTTGTTAATCACTGAAGTATGAATTCAAGTAAGTTATTATCATCCCAAGGGGTTTAACCTCAGTTCAGCGTCAGGTTCTAGTCAGTTGTGGAAGACGAGTAGTAGAAGGTCTCAGTGGGTGCTGAGAGGTGGAACTCTGATAGACTGGTTGGTCCATTACAATGTAGGAAGCTTTCCTGACAGATGCTTTCCTTCTTACTCATTAGACTTGGGCGAGAAACTGTAAAGGATAATTTAGCATTGTGACCTAAACTATGTTAATTATTTGGTCGCCATGGATATCCCAAATATTTAAAAAATATAACCAAGTCAGCTGGAAATTTATGGTTATTTAATTGATATAGTGGAAAGAAATTAAGAAGAAGGAAGAAGAAAGGGTATGGGATTTCTCCTGCCTGGCTAGTGCCAGGAGGAAGACCAGAGGCTCTAGGAAGGTAAGGTTTTGGAGAGTAAGGAGGAAGGAATCAGCCTGAACTCCAAAAGGGCTCAGCCAAGATGCCTGAACCTGAATCAGCTCAAGGGCAAACTCACCGCCAAACCCAGACAAATAACTGCCACCATGCCAAGATGATGGAACACTTAGCACACTGGCAGCCAGAGTCGCCTCTCCAGGGAAAGACGGTGAAGAGAGGAAGTGGCATGCCTTATATAGCCGGTTTTATATCACTTTCCTGTGTCTCATCTGTACCAATGATAGCTTAGCTTGACTTAGGACAGCCCAGGGGTCTGTCCGCTGTTTCTGCACGTCCCGGTTGAAGGCCATTTCCTCAGATACTTAATCTTTGAGTATGGTGCAGACATTCCTGACCTTGTTAAATTAAGTAGGGTAGAGCAATGTAGAGTTCCCAAGACTTGATTCTGTTAAACCAAGTATCTCCATTGTTACTAATCAGGAAATATCTAAATCAGATCTTCTAAAGTATGGTCTGAGTAGGGTGGATTAGTTTTAAAATTCACAGAGCCTGGAAATTTGACAACAAAAGATGTAATAAAAGTTTGTTTTTTTGAAGATAAAAGGTATGTTTGATGTTAGTGTTAGAAAAATACAAACTCTTCTCATAAATCTAGGAACTTCCCTTTGTTTTCCCCACATCTTTATAGTTGCATCTGGAGAATGAGAGGAATAGGGTAGAGAAGGGAGAATATATTGTTTTCCAGGGCCTAGTAAATTTCAGAAGGACCATTTCCTTTTTTTATTTATATACTCATATCCTAGCATAGTGCCTGGCACATAATATGCATTAAAAAAAAAAACAACTCTTACCTTCTGTCTTAAAATTGATTCTAAGTATCAGTTCCAAGGTAGAAGTGTAGTAAGTGAAGCAGACCAGCCACTTCATGTAAGATTTAAAATTATATCTCAAATAATAAAAATATTATATTTTATGAGGTTTATTAAAGATCATTAGAAATCAAAGAATAAAGAAGATACAAATTAAAAAACCATGTGCCCATGGTTGGTTAGCCATTTAAAAAATCCCCACTCACCACCATCACTGCTGATTGCTGTATCATCCCCCAAAAAGAGCATGTGGAAGGAGTTACTGCCAATTAAATACCAATAGCATGATCCCGCCAACATGGAGACACAGTAGAAGTTATAGGGAATTTGGGGAAACACTAAGGACTTTTGGGGAATGAAGTCAAAGGGTCAAAAATCTCCATTTATACATCCACGATCTTCTTTCATGGGTATGAGCACCTGAAAGGGAAGCCAGGAACTGGGGGAGTATGGGTGGAAATTTTAAGATTAAGAGAGAAAGGACATAGGTATAACAAATAGACAAGGAGACACAGGAGTCATCCGCATCATACTCAGCCTTTCAGCTCCTCCTCAAATGTTGAGAGACTCAGTCAGTTGAACTGATTTTTATTGAGACTTCAGGGAATGGGGGTTGTGGGATGTCAATCAAACAGGTGGCATGACAGAAATATTAGCATAATATTGGCCATTGATTACAATATAAAGAAACAGATACCAACACAATGGTATAGCCAGTGCCCAGAAAAGACGCTCATTTGAAAGTCCTTCTTCCTCCAGAACACTGGCACCATCTCATTCAGATGTTAAGTGTATGTTGTGAATCTTAAAAATTCTCAGACCCTACTTCAGAACACTTGGTTAAGACCATTCCCCATTTTAAACAATGAAGGGACTTGATCAGGAATGTGAGAACTCTACTCCACCCATACGTAAGCATACTTTAGGGGAAGATAAAGTTGTAAACTCTTTATGAACAATGAAAAGTACTTAACCCATACTTAAAGTAAAGCTAAAAAGCCTTAAGCTAAGTCTATTTTTAGGAAGGTGCTAAGTACCTATGAAGGTCAGGCAACTTGAAAACTTGTAAGGGACAAGCCTTAATAAAAGAGGTGTGAGGTTTTAGTCTACTCAGGTGTGAATTACTCAAAAGTTTAGTCTAAACATGGAAATGGGTTCGAATCAAGGACACATGTGATACCCAGTGGAATCGCGCATCGGCTATGGAAGAGGTGGGGGGGTGGGGGGGAGGAAAAGAAAATGATCTTTGTTTCCAATGAATAATGTTTGGAAATGACCAAATAAAATAATGTTTAAAAATAAATAAATTAATTAAAAATGAATTTAAAAATAAAAAAAAAGTTTAGTCTACTCAGGTGTGAACTAAGACTGTGATGGGTAGATGTGAGAACTTAGGGGAAGTGACATAGGAGAAAATTCTCTTTAAAAGGAGAATCAGAAGGCCTCTGAAGGAAGAATTGATCCTTGGAAGCTAGAGTGGAGCTCAGGAGCTGAACTGGTGGGTCTCTCTGAACACTAGAATCTTGTTTGGAATAAATCTTGTGAGTGGATTAAAGACTGACTGATCTCTCTCTTAGGGCTTGGGCTTGGGCTGGCCTGGGCTGGTCTAGCCCTTTTCTCATTGTTTCCTCTTACTCTCTCTCATTAATTCCTTATTTGTATTAATTAAAATCTCCATAAAAACCCAGCTGACTTGGGTATATTTCATATTTGGGAATTTTTCCCTGGCGACCACTTTATATTTGATTTAACTCAAGACAATGTCTTGAAATCATATTTCCATGGTCACAGTTTATGCCAACCACTCTTAACTGTTACAATGTCTTTGACATTACAAATAAACTATTGAATTGCTTTCCAGCCTTCAAGACTGCAGATAATAGTTGAGGTTTGAGTTCCACAAAATTTGAGCCCCATCCAAATTAAGGATTCAGAAATCAATCATGTGAAATATTAGAAATATATCCACAAGTCTGGTCCATGAACACTTTGCTCATTAGAGTCAGCTTTTGAATATATCTTTAACATCTTCATGATTCATTTATACCCCAAACCCTTCAGTAAGGACTGAGCAATTGGATTTAAGTGACTTGCCCAAGATTACACAGCTAGGAAATATCTGAATCCAGATTTGAATCCAAGTCCTCCCATCTCTAGATCTGACTCTCTATCCACTGAGCCACTTAGCTGCTCTCATATATTATGCATTTAATAAATAAATGCCAGTTGCTTGATTTGTAGGAAAAGAAAGATTAGATTCTTTTGTTTTAGGAATCAAGGATGTCTATAAGAAAAATCCATAGCTGTCACAAGGATTAGGAGTATTATTTTCCTTAGGGAGAACATCAAAGAAATGGTAGTACAGTTTGTTTGGGAGCCCATGGGGAGTTGAGAGGCAAGAGCTTCCTTTCTACTGCTTCCTTATATTTCACACCAATCCCAAATATTATAATCATGGAATTTCCCTAATCAATAAAGGAAATTGGTGCCTAAATTAAGGTCCTATTATATTGAGACATGGAGGCTACCTAGAAACCTAAAACCTCTACCAATCAGATGTATATACAGTATACAGGTAGAGATATGGGAAAAGTCAGGTTTCCACCTTATTCAATGAGTTTTATATTAAAGTTCTAATTTCACTCACCATATAGCCTGTAATAGAAACTTCAAGCAGGGTAATTTCAAGTCCATGGTTCAAGATTCTTTTGTTTTTTAAACACTTACCTTCTGTCTTAGAATCGATACCGTGTATTGGTTCTAAGGTAGAAGAGCAGTAAGGGCTAAGCAATGGGGGTTAAGTGACTTGCCCAGGGACACATAGCTGGGAAGTGTCTGAGGCCAGATTTGAACCTAGGACCTCCCTGTCTCTAGGCCTGGCTCTCAATTCATTAAGTCACCTAGCTGCTTCCATAGTTCAAGATTCTTACCCAATCACTTGCTTGAGAACCATGTCATGGCAGTATCCTAGAGCAAACCATTAGCACCAGCCTGTACCCTTTGCTGTTCTCTTTCTTTCTAACTTGTGGGTAAGAAGAAGCTTACAGCTTCCTTTTACTAGAAATCTGTAAACTATACAATCATTCTTAGGTCTTCAGGCAAAACTTGGGGAATTAGAGAGTTTAGGTGGGGAAATATATGACAAGGGATTTTTTTTGTACAAAAGTCAGAAACAAACTCAAATTCTGGGGGAAAACAATCCCTGAAAGATCATAGTTTTAGAGGTGGAAAGTACTCCAGAGGGCATCAAGTATGATTTATGAAGAAATAGAATACCTAAATAACCTCATATCAGAAAAAGAAATTGAACAAACCATCAGAGAACATTAAAAAAAACTTTAGAACTCCTTCTCTGAAGCCTTTAAAAGAAATATATTTTACTGATATCTCTTGTTTTTATATCCTCTAAATTTCCTTTTCTCTCACAGAGTTATCTTTTATAGCACAGAATAAAAAAAAGGGGGGGGGGAGTAAATAAACCAAACCAAAAAGTCTGATTTTTTTTTAATTATTAAAAAATGTCACCTTAAAAACCTGTGTATTGATTCCAAGGCAGAAGAATGTAAGGGTTTTGGGGAGTGGAATAGGTAGAAGTAGTTAAGTGACTTGCCCAGGGTCACATAATTAGGGAGTGTCTGAGGCCATATGTGAACCCAGGGCTTCCCAACTCTAGGCCTAGGTTTCAATCCACTGAGCCATCTAGCTGCCCCCCAAATGTCTGACATTTTATATAATATTCTATATCCTTGGGCCCCTACCTCTGCAATGAAGCAAGGGAAATTTCTGGAAACTTTAAAGAGTTAAATAATACAGGATTAGTACGTATAACCTTACCTAGTCAGAAGGCTAGTCTTGATAAACATACAAGCTTCTTTCCATTTTATTGATATGATGATTAAGTAGAAGAAATCATTTCAGAGTCACAAAACACTCTTTGGTTATTTCCCTAATACAGTTTCATAGTTCGTAGTTGGGAAAAAATAACACATAATCAATCTGTACCAAATCATTTAGATGGGATATTTTCCTGTTTTAAGTTTTGATGTCATTCTTTCTAACTTCAGGGACTCCCTCTTAGTTAGAGATTAGAGGATATAATGTGACAGGAAGAATGGAATCTGTATTACAAAGAACTCAAGCTCCTGGGTTTGTCAGTCTTAGCTTTGTCTCTATTCTGTCCAGTTCTGGTTCAGATTCCAAGGAGGAGACACACGGTACTGAAATACACAAGACGTACTTTATTTAAGCTATAGCTTGGGCCTCCCCAAGAAGTGGAAGACATCTATAGCTTGGGCCTCCACAAGAGGTGGAAGACCCTGAGCATTGCAGAGGTCTAGTTTATATAGAAGGGCTAGGGGTGGGGGTTGATCTTGAGAACCAGGCACCAAAAGTGAAGACACATCAATCTTAGTCCCAGATGTTTCCTTTTTAACATTGGTTGGTGAGTGACCTAGGTCAGGTCAGTGAAACCTGAAGACTTGAGATAACATATGGCAGTACATAAATAAGGGCATGGTAATTTTAGTTCTTGGGACAAGGGACCCTGTTTAGGGTATTGTCTGGAAGGCAAGTTCCTATGATAACAGTATATTTCTTCAGTCTCCAAACTAGTTTGTTTCTCCTCAAGGATTGAGAGATTAGCAATAATGATTCTCTCTTTGCTTCTGGTTGGTTTCGGGGCAGAGGTGGAGAGAAGAATAAAGAGATATGTTCATGGTGGTAACCCAGAGGTAGCCTTGCCAAAAGTCATGTGGGATCCTGGTCTAGAAATTATATGTGCTTCTGGCATGAGCATTGTACCACCAGAAACTCAGGCAAACTATTATCAGGGAAATTCCTTTGCTCCCTTGCATCCTTGTGACTCCTAACCCAAAACATCTAATAACCCCTATAAAACCCTGAGAGGATTATCCTCCTTTGATCCTCCTTTAGATTTAAGATGGACAGAGAGATGCACCTCCAGACTATACCTCAATACCATCGGGTCATATCTTGGACATCCATCTGTTCCCTAAAACTATAAAATATTTTATGAGGGCCATTCCCTATGTCTCCAGGCAGATTCCAGCCAGATGACCAAACCCCCTCACCAAATGCCTGAATGGTTACCACTCTACAGTCATGGCCACACCATGACACAGCATCTATTGTAAAGAGTATAAAATTCCCAGAATTGATGTCATTTGGGGAACAACTTTTCTATCAATGCTATCTTCCCAAGGAGCAGCCTTCCATCTTGCTGCCATTCTCAACATTACTTTCTAAATTAATAAATTTCTCTTTTTATTTTTAAACTAAGTTTTGGAGTCTTGCATTCTTGCAAAAGGTATCCTTCCCGAACCCCAGGGGTTCACCTCTACACCCCCAGAACACTTCTACCCACTTTTGACCAAACCATCTTTTGTCTTCTTAAGAAACTGGTAATCTGCCTTGATTTGTTTCATAGTCAGCTTCTCTGTTTACTTAGCCAGAAACCAGATTTACTAAATGACTCTAGTTTTCTTCTTCAATTTATGCTCATTCAAAAGAAACATCTGGTCACTCCTCCTTCTGCTACCTCTAATTCAGCACTATGTGAAGAAAGACTAGTCTAGTGGACTGGGAGTGAAAGAATATTCCATATTAGTAAATATACCACATTGGTAGGCAAAGAAAGTAAAATACAGGGTTTCTACCCAGTGGGGCTTTTTGATATCATTTATACCATCATTTCTTTCATGTTCTGGATATTGCAAATCAACTGTCAGCTCTTGGGCCAGAAGCTCCATTTGGGAAGGCAAAATGAGAGTAAATACATCTTCCTTTGACTCTCCTTCACTTTGACACAGATTATAAAACCTATTTGGAAAGGCCCCAAGGTTATGTGATACCTGCTTAAACCCCTTCAGCATCATCCTGCCATACAATCATCCAGTTTCTATTTGAACACTGCTTGTGATTGGGAACTCACTACTTTTTGGAGTAGCCCATTCTATTTTCTGGATGTTTCTTATCATTAGGAAGTTCTTTATATTTATCCAAATCTGCCTCTCTGTAACTTCTACTCATTGTTCCTATATCTGTTCCTATATCCTATACTCTGGAGCAACACAGAATAAGCCTATTTCCTCTTTAGATAACCCCTTTTCAAATATTTAAAGATAGCTATCAAGTCCCTACTAAGTCTTCTTTTATAAGCAAAATATTTTCAATCCTTTTGGCTATTTCCAGAGTCTTTACTATTCTAGTGACTCTATATTCTGGACATATTTCAGTTAATTAATGTCTCTCTTGCTTAAAAAATGATAGTCAGAGATAAACACAATACACTAGATGGAATCTTACCAATGCAGAAGATACTTGGACAACTACTTTCCAGAGTAAGGCTACAAATAAAAGTTCTCTATAACCTCTAGGGAGAAGAAAGAGGTGCTCCCTCATCCCATCTATCCTCTCTCATTCTCCCAGCCCCAATGTCCAGGCTTATCAGTCACAAAAATTAGTGAGTTCTAGTCCTCAAGGAATGGTCAATTCTCAGGGAAAAAGGTGTGCTAACTATAGCAATGGACTTTTGCTTAGCTCTTATCCTGAGAGAGAAATGGAATAGCTTTTCCCTAGAGGCAAGGTTAGGGTGTACCTGAGTATCTGTTGTATAATTCATTTGCGGCATATCATATTTCCCAGAGATTTTCTCAAAGATACTTTCCCAGTTACTTCCCAACTACTCTTTGTTTTGTCAAAAAATCTGTATAGTTCAAAGGAGAAGGTGGAAAAAATTCTCATGGATGAAGCTACAAGGACATTTAGCAGTCCTGGAAAGACAACTTTGCCTCTTCATAAAAGATCTCAAAGCCCAACTTACTGCATAGAATGCTCTCATATATTATCTTCCTGTAAAACCTGTACTCATAAAGGACTGTGGAAGGACAGAAAAGGCCAGAGGAAAGAGGTAACTACAAAAAAAAAAAGAATAGGATTATAGATATTCTCTGTGAAAATATTTGCCTCATTATGCAACTCTAGGCCATTGCTATCTGCCAAAAGGGAGGAACCATGCCCTATCATCTTCAGTCTTCTAAAGCCAATAATAGAAATACACAGTACTGATTCCAAGTTGGAAGTTAAGGGTTTTAAAAAAGCAAATAAAGTCAATAATAGTGATTGTACTGATTAGAATTCTGAAGTCTTTCAAAATTCCTTTCTTATTGGGACACTAATATATTGCTGGTGGAGTTGTGAATTGATCCAACCATTCTGGAAGGCAATTTGGAATTATGCCCAACAGATTTTAAAAGAATGCATGCCCTTTGATCCAACAATACCACTACTAGATTTGGATCCCAAAAGATTTTTTAAAATGGGAAAGGCTCTGTTTGTACAAAAATATTTATAGCTGTACTTTTTTTTTTAAACACTTACCTTCTGCCTTAGAACCAATAGTAGTTCTAAGGCAGAAAAGTAGTAAGGTCTAGGCAATGGGGGTTAAGGGATTTGCCCAGGATCACACAGCTAGGAGTATCTGAGGCCAGATTTGAACCTAGGACCTCCCGTCTCTAGGCCTGATTCTCAATTCACTGAGCTACCCAGAAGTCCCCATAGCTGCACTTTTTGTAGTGGCAAAAAATTGGAAAATGAGGGGGTGCCCCTTAATTGGGGAATGGCTGAACAAACTGTGGTATATGATGGTGATGGAATACTATTGTGCTATAAGGAATCAATGGGTTTCTTTAAGAACTGGAAAGACCTCCACCAACCGATGTGGAGTGAAATGAGCAGAACCAAGAGAACATTATACAAAGTAACTAAAACATTGTGGGACCATAAAATGTATGGCAAAGATCCAGGACAATTCTGAGGAACTTATGAAAAAGAATGCTATCCACATCCGGAGAAAGAACTGTGGGAGTAGAAATCCAGAAGAAAACATATGATTGATCACTTGTTTACATGGGCATATGATTTGGGGTTTTGGTTTTAAAAGACTACTCTATTACAAAAATGAAATGTAAGAAAAAGGTTTTGAGTGATAATATATGTATAACCCAGTGGAATTGCTTGTCAACTCCAGGCTAGATGAGGGAAGAGGGGAGTGAGACAACATGGTTCATGTAACCAAGGAAAATATTTTTAAATTAAATTTAAAATGAAAACAAAAAGTTATTTTCTCTTATAGTAAGTACTGTAATTACAAAATAAATCGTTCCTCAAGTTCTACTCATTTCACTGTATTAGTTCATAAAATCTTCCCATGTTTCTCTGAACCCACCATATCCATCACTTTGTACATTTGATTATAATCTATTATGTTCACAATAGTTTGATAGGACCAATATTTGTCAGAGATCTAGTCTCCCTGCTCTGGTCCTCCTTTCACATTGATTAGGTAGATTTCCCCTAAAAGATGACAAAGCCCAGACCTGATGGGGCAGGACTCAAGCTATGCCTGCCTTAAGTGCAGCTTCCTTGTAGCTTCAGACTTTATTGGCATAGCTTTGTGATCACCTAAAGACAAAAAAACACACACACATTGGATTGGAGTCAGTACCCTTTGTACTTGTTGCATGTTCCAAGATCACAGTAACTGTTCCCATATGTAAACAAGAGGATTGGAGGGGAAGGGAGTTGTTACCTAAACTAAATTCTACTATATTGAATATCCTTGGGTATTCTGCATTAAGGCTAAGTAAAGCTCCTTTTATTAACTGTTAAATGACGCCTCATTTCTTCCTCACATTGTACTTGAATCAAAAGGATATCAATGTCAGGCCTACACCTAATGAATACAATATTTATTCAGCTCCCTGTATGCCTCTGTTCCCTCTCCCTCTTTCCTTCTTTCCTATATTTAAGTCTTCTCCTTCTCATGGTTCCTATAGCTTCCCGAACCAGCAAGAAGCCACAAGGTAGGAAGATAGAAAAAGGATAAAAGTTTTGGATACCACGAGGGGTGTGGCGGAGCCAAGTTAGAGATATGAGATGGCAGAAAGGAGTCAGAAACCAGGCCTTATTAATTATAATGGAGCCACAGCAAAACTCCGATCAGTGGACTACTCAGAAGGCTTATTCCATCCAAAGATCCAAATTCAGTACCACACAGGTCGGAGACATGATAGAGAAAAGAAAGTGCCTGGCCGAAGGCCAGGTCCCAGGTGAGAGAGATAGAGAAGGAAAGGAATTAAAGATGGAGCTTGGCCTCCGCCTCGGCCAAGCTCCAGCAAGGACGGGCATCAGTGAGAGCTGAGATCCAAGAGAGGGCGGAGATTGCTGTGGCTGCTTTTAATGTCTTTGATATGCAAATATACACGAGACATAGGGATGATTATCATTGGTTAATGACAAGGTATAGGTGTAGTTTATCTTAGCCAGGTGAACACAAAGAAACTTGTTTTCCCACTTAACCTGGGGGAAGCTGGGATCAAGGGTCAGAGGCTTTCCTAGGCATGCCAAAGACTGAGCATGCTCACTTCTAAGCCACTGTACATACTAACTGTTTCCCTTGCCCATAGCTAGGTGTGGACTGCTATAGTTCCCAATCCTGTCTAATCTCTAAAAATCATTTTCCCTAGGAAAACAATTAAATAATTTTATTTTGTTTTTATGACAAAGAAACAAAAGTTTTGGGTTTCCCCCCCCCCTCTACCTCCAACCCTAGTCATACACAGAGCTACTATTGGTATTGACTAAAGCTTTGGTTAGATATCTATAGCAATCAGACAGATCAACTGAGATCAAGATACTGTTAGAAGCAGACAAAGGTCAAAGACCTTTGCTCCTTCAAGACGGGATATGAGCCAAATTGTACCTTGCTGGTAAGAACAGCATGAGTAAGTAGTAGTCTTAGGGAAAAAGAGACCCTTTGGTTTGATCAGCTAAAGCCCCTTTTAGGGTAAGGATAGATTTACAACATAATAAGTTGAGCTTGTCAATACCATTTATTTTATGGTCAACCACATACTTTCTTGGATTATGTACTGTAGTAAGGGATTTTAACAGGGTAAGCTGACAGCAAGAGATCCTGCAAACCAACATTCCACAGAACTCTTAGGAGAGGGGGAACTGAACATGCAGGTAGTTATTGGGAGCAGTTGGTGGACTCCTCTGGAATAGAGAGAGGCTGTTGCTTTTTCCCTAGCAGTCAGGAATGCCAAGAGAGTTTCAGTCTGGTATTTCTGGGGTGGACCCAGAGCCAGTGATTCCCTCTTCTTTGGCTTTCTTGATATTCTGCCTGTCCTTGCTGCTGATGCTGTCAAGTAGATTTCAACAGAGTTGTTACTAGGACTACTGCTTGACCCAAAGAGGACTCCTGGTTGTGAGATTCTTGGGCCCTTATCCTTATTCCTACAAAACCCCCTTAGCCTTAATTACTACTGTAAAAATTTAGTTTGGAATATTATAGAAGGTATAAGGGTTTTAATTTTTGTTTTGGGTTAGAAGTTAGGTAACCCTTATTTCCCTTTTTCCCCTCCTCCCTTTAGCTAAATAAAACTGTCATATATATACATATATATAGTTAGTTAGTTTTAAACCCTTCTTTAACCCACCTATTATAGTACATGACCTGTTTCCTAGCTTCACTTACTTGACTCCCACATCATAGAATCATACATTTTTTTTAAACTAGAAGAGATCTTACAGACCATCTAATCCAAACTCCTCATTTTACAGATAAGAAGTAAGGAGGGAAAAAAGGCTCCCAGTTACTCAGGCAAAGAAGAAGGAAGGAGTAGAAGACAGAGCATGAATTTTGCACCTAGAGAAATTGTTGTAGTGGGTAGAACTTGCTAAGCAAGACATTTATATTTTCTTCTCCCCACCAAAGTGAATTTGATACAAAAGAAGAGAAAGCTAAAGTGAGGGGTCATTGGATGGCAAGATGGATAGAGTGTTGGACTTGGTCTTAGGAAGGATTGACTTTGAAACCTGTTTGAGACCCTTACTAGCTGTGTGACCCTGGGCATATCATTTTAGTTTTCTCATCTATAAAACAGTGATAATAGTACCTCCCTCATGAGGGACGGAATGAGAGAACGCATGCTAAATGTTTTGCAAACTTTAAAGCACTAAATGTAAATTAACTAACAAATTATGTTGAGAACATTCATTTAATCTGCTTCCCAACATATGAACCTGCTGAAATTTCAATGAGATCAACCTAAGAAGTATAAAGATTTAAATCTAATGTTAGGCAGGACTAACTACATTTAGTGTCTATTTTTGAGGATTCCTGGTTTTTAGGAAGTCATGAACATAGGGAAGATACTGAGCCAATCACTGAAAAAAAAAGTTTCCCAAAGAGGCCTTTCTGTATGACATCATATATGCCACCCCTTTCACAATATATGTGGGACTACAAGGTAACAGATATGAATATGATAATATCTGGCTTTATTTGGTATAAGAAGTCCCCCAAACATATAATTATGCTAATTTTGGGGATATCTTATATGTTAATGTTTGCGAAATGCTATTTATAAGCTTATTTAATCCTCACAATAATCCCATGAAACTGGTATAGTACATACACATAAGCACACATGTGTATGCATGTAAAGACAAACTATATACACATGTGCAATGTGTATGTATGTTATATATGTGAATATGTATGAAATTATGTATATATGTATATACAAATATATCTATCCATATATGTATTACTCTATCTGTTTTACAGATGAGGAGACCAGCTTCAGAAAAGGTAAGCAATTTGTCGATGGCCAGGTATGGGCACTGAAGGTCAAAGGCAGTATTTGCATCCAGATCTTTGTAGACTCTAAGTTTAGCACTCTTTCCACTTTACTGTATTATATATTTATTAACCCGGAGCAGCCTGGGCCCTGGGTCCTGCTTCTGTGGGGGCTCCTTATATTACAAAACCCCCTAAATTCTGAAACATGCCACAAGTGGTCTCAGTTAAGATGATCTCATCTTACCTTTTCATTTCAACTTATAGTTCTTAAAAATCAACACCTCCCATTCCCTCAAGCATTTTACATCATGGTAGTGTTTTTTGTTTTTTGTTTTTTGTTTTTAAACCATTACCTTCTATCTTAGAGTCAATACTAAGTATCTGTTCCAAGGGTGGGAAGGGCTAGGCAACTAGGGTTAAGTGACTTGCCCAGAGTTACACAGCTAGGAAGGATCTGAGGTTGGATTTTAATTCAGAACCCTCATCTACAGATTTTTATTTCTCTTCACAGAACTACCTTGCTGCCCCTACATCATGTTTTTTTTTTTAAATTTATTGCCTTTTTTTAATTTCTAGAAGAGCTACATCATCTAGATTTTCCACCCTGCATTCAGAATCTTCTCTCAGTTAACAACTCTCCAGTCACACAGACACTGAACAAGATATGGCCACATATTTTACTAACTGCAGCAAAAATGAAAGGAAAACAAATAAACACTCCTACATGAGGCCTTCATTCCCAACAGTCTCCCTAGATCCTGTCCAACTTGCCCATATGTATCTTCAGAGTGAAAATGGGATAGCTTTGATCTATACAGCTAGGAGGCACAGTGGATAACACGCTAGGATTGGAATCAGGAAGACCTCAGTATAAATCCAATGGATTAGCTGTGTGACCCCAGTCAAGTCCCTTAATTGCTGACTGCCTCAGTTTCTTCATCTGACAATGGGCATAATAATAGCACCTACCTCCTGGTTTTGTTGTGATGACAAAGTAAGAAAATATTCATAAGATACTTAAGCCTCCTTGAGGTTCCAAATGTATATATTATTTTATTTATATTATATATATGTGTGTTTATATTACTATTCATTTTATTGTTGTTTTTATTATCAGCTGACTAGATTTGACAAGTATGATACTTTGTCATTAGTTCTTTCCAATTTCTGCCCACAAAGATTACAAATTTACTCCTAAATCTGAAGAGAATTTGTTGTTACCTTTAGTTTCTTTTCTTGTTTAGGAGTCCTTCCTACTTAGTGCATGCTTACCTTTGGCTCTCTTCCAATTGCTTTTCATATCCCATGTGTTCTCAGGAGAGATGAAGCCAAGATTGTTGTTGCTTCAAGAGATCATCAATACCTTTTCTGCTTGTACCATTGATGAAGCTTTCATATTTCCAACCTTGGAAAATCCAAATGGGCATTTGCTAAATATCACCATAATGCCAGACTGGCAGATGGCATTTGCTACTAAGCTAATATGTTTGTCTCCATTCTGGGTACACACTGGAGCTTTTCCTGTAAGTGACAAGGTATTCACAGATACTGAGCCAATTAGGAATTGTTTAAAACTTGTGGAAGAATCAGAGATAAATGACAAGGTGAAGTCATACCCTCTCATAGTCATCTGTATCTTTTCTGACTAATCTTGTTCTGATAGGTCTAAATTAGCCTTAAGTTTAGGGCAATAAAGTCACCTAGGACAGCTGAGAAGTTCTGCAATGTCTCCCAAAGATGCTACACTGGTTCTGAGTAACTGGCATATCAGGGCATATCTCAAAATACCATAAAAGTTAACTAATTAAGTTGCAGGACTCACCATGAACCAATTCTCTGTGATACAATGAAACGGCTTTTGATACTTTCTCTCCCATCTATAGGGAACTTTGGTTTTCTTTGGTCATCATTTCTCTCAGCACTTTTTCCTGCCATAGGTCCCTGTTTCATCCCTTGTATCAAGGTGGCACCTTGAGATTTTCCAGAAGAGTTTTCCATAAATAGAATGCTGGTTATGTGGCTTTAAACTGCTTTCCTTTTGTCTCTACCAATCTCATGGCAGCTAATGGCAAAAGAAAGATGGGCACAATAGAAAGAAAAGGCAGGATGAAGGAAATGTAAAATGTTACTTTTCTTTCTTAAAAGTGGCATTTTTCAGGGGGTGGCTAGGTGGCTAGGTGGCTCCATGGCTTGAGAGCCAGGCCTAGAAACAGGAGATCCTAGGTTCAAATCTGGCCCCAGATACTTTCCAGCTGTGTGACCCTGGGCAAATCACTTAGCCCCCATTGCCTTAACACTCTTCTGCCTTGGAACCAATATACAGTATCAATTCCAAGATGGAAGGTAAGGGTTTAGAAAAAGAAGTGGTATTTTTCAGAAAGTATTGGTTAGGCAGTGCAGAGAAACTATCACTTCAATACAAATGTTACCAACAATTCCCATGCCCAATATTCTCTTTTTTATTTAAAATTTTTTTTTATTTTATTAAATTTTAATTTAAAAATATTTAATTAAGTAATTTAGAATATTTTTCCATGATTACATGCTTCATGTTCTTTTTCTCCTCTCCTCCCTCACCCCTCCCATACCCAACAAGCAATTCCACTGGATTTTACATGTATCAAGATCAAGACCTATTTCCATATTATTATTTGCACTAGAGTGATCATTTAAAGCCTACATCCCCAATCATATCTGTGATCAAGCAAATGTTTTTCTTCTGTGTTTCTGCTCCCACAGTTCTTTCTCTGGAGGTGGAGTTCTTTCTCATAAGTCCCTTAGAATTGTCCTGGGTCATTGCATTGCTACTAGTAGAGAAGTCCATTACGTTTGATTGTACCACAGTGTATCATTCTCTGTATACAATGCTCTCTTGATTCTGCTCCTTTCACTCTGCATGAATTCCTGGAGGTTGTTCCAGTTCACATGGAATTCCTCCAGTTCATTATTCCTTTTAGCACAATAGTATTCTATCACCAACATTTACCATAATTTGTTCAGCCATTCCCCAATTGAAAGGTCATGCCCAATATTCTTTTTTATTTTTATTTTTTAATTTAACTAGATGATTTAAATTATTCATGCCCAATATTCTTGATATCATTATTACCTCTGAGGATTCTCCTCTTTATTCAACAATATTGGAAAAACTAATGGCCCCAGGTCCTTGAGAACCAATGAATGAACTTGAATTGAGTGTCTGAGCTTCTCATTTTCCGGTGTTTTTTTTTTCTTTTTGTGATCACTGGTCTTTGTTCTCTTCAATTTCCTCTATGAACTAAGATTAGTTCTTCACAATGTTCCCCATGTTTCAAGAGATGAACCATCCCCTATCCTAAACAATAAATAGTTTTTCCCTTTAGTGCCAATTCGTCTACCTCCTGGTTCTGTTCAAAGTACATTTCCTGGTTATGTCTCAGAGCTTTCTTATAATGCTTTTCTTCTTCCTTTACTATAACCATAAGTTTACAAAAATTGGTCACTTCTTTCTGGATGCATTCATTCCATGCTGAAGATCAAACATTTCCTATTAAAACGATGACTGCATATACTTTAAGCTCAGCCTTGTATTCTGAACCTGTTATGATACCAAAGAAAACCAGTCTCTAGATATTAAGCCACAACTTATTTTTCTCCCTTGGAGAGATTATTTAAAATAATGTGCATTCCCTGGAGGTAAAGTATATTTTCTTGAACAGCTAATGTTGGTTGCCCTCTAGTGGACTACTAGGATGAGATAAAATCAAAGTTCAGACCCATCAACAGAGAGGGAGGACAAAATCCAAATGGGATGGGAGAGGATGAGAGTGAATTTTTGTCTGCTAATCTCCCTGTTCCCAGGATATGAAATTGTCTCAGGATATGTGACCTTTAGACCAAACTATTAAAGGATTAGGTAAAAAGAAAACTATGCCCTTGAAAGATTCAAGGATCATACTATAAGCAAGAGAATATCAATTTGAGAAGTGCCTATAGTTCTGTTGACTTGGAAAAAACACAGAACTATTAAAAAGTCAGAAAATCACTCTTTATTCAAGGAAAAGGTTTCAGTGTAATAGTAGGCCTCCACACAGAGCTGCACGCTGACAACCACACAGAGTCCAAGGATTGAACTCTGGAGGCTCTGGACAGTGACCCCTAGGAGAGCCAACCACACCTAGATTGACAACTCCAAAGAACAAAAGAATTTGGAGGACCTATATACCATTTGGGGGAAATCCAGAGGCAGGGAAAGATGATTGACATCACTATAGCTACAAAGAAAATGGGAGTGTTCAAACTACTGACAGAATACAATAAAGCTTGGGGAAAGGATCATAGCTAGAGGCTAGGGTCTAATGCAGCGGTTCTCAACCTCTCAATTTGTAGCAATGAGAATACATAATGCATATCAGGTATTTACATTCCGAATCATAACTTTGGCAAAATTACAGTTTTGAAGAAGCCACCAAAATAATTTTTTGGTTTGGGGTCACTGCAACATGAGGAACTGTATTGTGGGGTCACGGCATTAGAAAGGTTGAGAACCACTGGTCTAAGGGAAGGGGCTGCTTACCATAAATACTAAAAGGATGGTCCCTGCCCAGGTGTAGATCTTCTTGGTGGTGGATTCTTACAGGAACAGAGAACAAACTTTGGGGTCTCCAACTTACAAGCTAGTCCTAAAACTTGGAGTTCCTCAGATCTTACTAGGCTACAAGTTTGAGGTTTCTAGATTACATGATGACAGTTCCAAATTGCTATCTAAAATGGTTAGATGGATTCACAGCTTCAACACCAGTGTATTAGTGTACTTGTTTTCCCATAACCCCTTCAACAATTGCCATTTAAAAATTTTTTGTCAATTGAGCCAAACTGATGAATATAAAGTGGAACTTCAGAGTTGCTTTAATTTGAATTTCCCTAATTAATAATTTGGAAAAAAATTTCATATGGTTATTGATTTTCGTTCTTTCGTTTCTTCCTTTAGAAAAATTAACTCTTGGGGGCAGCTGGGTAGCTCAGTGGATTGAGAGCCAGACCTAGAGATGGGAGGTCCTAGATTCAAATCTGGCCTCAGACACTTCTTAGCTGTGTGATCCTGGGCAAGTCACTTAACCCCTATTGCCTAGCCCTTACTGCTCTTCTGCCTTAGAACCAATACACAGTAATGATTCTAAGACAAAAGGCAAGGGTTATAAAAAAAAAAAGAAAAATTACTCTTTTTATTTTTTTGATCCCAGTTGTAGAATGGTTCTTAGTCTCGTAAAATAGAATCAGTTATATACCATATTTTGGAAATTTGACCTTTTTTGGTGAAATTTATTGCAAAAGATTTTTGCATTGACCCATTTCCTTTCTAATTTAAATTAGAGTAGATTTGTTTGTGCAAAACCAAAATTCTATCCAATAAAAAATCTATTTTATCTTCTATTACTCTTATCATTTGTTTAGTCATGAATTTTCCCCCTTATCCATAGATTTATTTATTTATTTTTAATTTATTTCATCAATTTGAAGTAGTACCAAAAAGGCCAAAGATGGAAAAATTAAAAGTAGATAAAGCAGAAAGACCCCTGCCAGCATTTTTAGGGAACAGACCTGGCTTCCCTTCCCCAGGAAGTCAAGCTGTTTATGCAGACAGAAAACTAGTCTCTACTTAGCTTGGGGGATGTGAATTAGAAAGGGGCAGGAGACAAAGAGGAATTTCAGGAATATCAAAAGGTCAGTGAAATAACATATGGCCAGTTAGGGCTAAGTGACTGAATGCATGTGAAAATAACACTCCTAGATAACAACCTCAGTAAATATAAGGATTGTCTCCTCATCTCTGACCTCATAATTCTTGTGTTAAAGTTTGTTTTATTGTCAGATAAGAACCTGTATGTGAAAAGAAATACCTTTGTATCTTGTAACCCATATAAACTGTTCCTAATTGTTAGATCGATGTAGTCTTCCTCTAGGGAAGGCTGTCCCAGCTGGTAGATTCTTTATTTGTTCTTTTATTAATAAATTGCGGTTCCAATAATTGAAATTCTAGGTGTTTGAACTCACTTGTGAAGTGCACCACTTCAGTTGAAGGACCCCCAGCCAGATCTCAAGCCTCAGGACTGGGAGGTAGGGACTTCGGAGAGGGCTGCTGTAAGTGTATATGTGTGTGTGTGTGTGTGTGTGTGTGTGTGTGTGTGTGTGTGTGCTTGTGGGGGAGAGTTCTCTAGGTCCGCAGCATATGGCTAAATGGCTGGGGTTGTAACCCAAATTATATTTGGGCAGCTTTTGATAAATTGGAGCCTATGAAGGAGACTCAAACCTTTAGCCCCTTTCGGGGGTGTTTCTGAATGTAGACTTGGAGAGTATGCAGTTCCCAACTCCTGAGAGGGATTGGGTCAGAAATCCAAGGAAGTGAATGGTGTCCTCTCTGGAGTCCGCCCCTGGTTCTGATATTTGAGATTTCTAACAAAATTTAGGCTGATTTTGGAACCATCTATTCTATTCTGTTCTGTTCTGGTAAGTTAGCTCTGGTTCCCTAGAGTCCTGCTTTATTTTGCCCCAGGGCCTGTTTTACTCTAGGAGTCTGTTTGCTTGAAGGTTTGGTCTTGAAGTTCTGTTTGGGCCCTAAAGTCTGGTTTTTGGCCTGGTGTACTGTTTTGCAGTTCTGTTCTGTTCTGTTCTGTTCTGTTCTGTTCTGTTCTGTTCTGTTCTGGGTATTTGGATCCAGAAGAGGCTGTTGTGTTGCTGGACGCAGCTTAAATCCCACAGTCAGGTCTTCTGGAACTGCAGGAAAACCTTAGGGCTTGCGTGTATGAATGTGTGATTAAGTGTGTGTCCTGTGGATTTCTGTTGTCTTTGTTTTGTTTTTGTGCATTTTTCCATAATGGGTCAGTCCTCATCATCAAATTTGGGAAATACATTATCATGTGTCCTTAAGAATTTCCAGCTTTTTAAAAAGGCAGCTGCTGATTATGGAATTCAGGTTTCCCCTGGTACCTTCCGCACTTTATGTGAATTGGAGTGGCCTACTCTGGGGGTCGGATGGCCCCCAGAGGGGACTACAGACCTTTCTGTGTCCTATGTGGTCTGGAGAGTAATATCTGGGAAATCAGGACACTCTGATCAGATTCCATATATTGATGTTTGGATAAATTTACTTACTGACACTACAAAGAAATTGAAGGCTTGCCTTTCAGAACAAAATTACTCTGCTAAGACAGAGGCTGCTTTGCTAACTAATTCACTCTCCTGAGAAGGGAAGAGTAAGCCTCCCAGAGGGGGAAAGAACACTCCTCCCCCTGTTCTCCAAGGGGACCCTGAGGAGCCACCTCCCTATGTCAATAGGGAATCCTTATTACCACAATGCCTACCCCCATCCCCTTCATCATCTCTGTCCCTGGCACCCCCTTCAGGCTCTCTCTACCCCAGTCTTCCTCCAGAGCCCACACCCATGACCAGTCTACCCCATACACAACTGGGTACCCCCTATCATTATACTCAAAATTCAGGACAGGCTGGAGTAAAGATTGTTGCTAAATCTCAGCTGCCTTTATGTCAGGCGGGACCTGGGATAGGGGAAGATCCATAGCCTTTCCTGGTTTATGCCCCTTTTTCTTCCACAGACCTCTATAACTGGAAGAATCAGAATCCTTCCTTCTCTGATAAACCCCAAGGGCTGATTTCTTTACTTGAAACAGTTTTCTTTACCCATAATCCCACTTGGGATGATTGTCAGCATTTGTTACAGGTTCTGTTCACCTTTGAGGAATGGGATTGGATCAAGCAGGAGGCTGTTAAAACTATCCTGGGGCGGAATGACCAACTGACTACCGACCAGTACCACATAGAGACTATCTTTCTGTCCAGTAGGCCAGACTGGGATTTTGATTCTGATCAAGGTAAGGAGGCTCTCAATCGGTATTGCCAGACTCTACTAAGGGGACTCTGGGCTGCAGCCAGGAGGCCAACCAATCTCTCTAAGGTAAGTGAGGTAACCCAGGGTCTAGATGAGTCACCCTCAGCATTCCTTGAATGCCTCATGGAAGCCTATAAAACCTATAATGGTTTATATAGTGGTCTACCTACAGTGGACCCCAAGGCTCCTGAAGATCGCAGGGCAGTAAATGTAGCTTTTTTGGCCCAGTCAGCCCCCAATATATGCAGACAATTATAGAAACTGGAGGGATTTGAGGGGAAACTGTTATCTGAGCTCCTGGAAGTAGCTCAAAATGTGTTCAATACTAGGGATGGGACTGATAACCGAAATACAAAAAAGGCAGCTAGGGCAGTTCTAGCAGCATTAGCTGATGAGAGAACCTGCCAGCCTAATAAGGTATGGGATGGGAGGAGGAGAAGCAGTGGGGATGACAGAAGTAGGGGGAGAGGTGATGTTGAGAAACGAATGCCCTGATTGCAAAGAGATCAATGTGCTTATTGTAAGGAAAAGGGCCACTGGAAAAATGAGTGCCCAAGAAGAGCAACAGTCAGGGAGGTTGTCCCTCAGCTACTAGGTTGATGGGGCCAGGGCTCAGCCAGCCCCCAAGAGCCCATGGTTAAGTTAAAAGTGGGGGACAAGATGGTGGACTTCCTGATCGACACAGGGGCCACCTATTCTGCTTTGCGCACTGATCCCGGTCCATATTCTTCCCAGAATGCCTTCATTCAAGGTGCTAATGGACACATTGAATCCTACCCCTGGACTACATCACACACAGTCGATCTTGGGACAGGGACAGTGATGCACTCCTTCTTGGTCATGCCCGATTGCCTCTACCCCCTTCTTGGTAGGGACTTACTGCACAAACTGAAAGCTACCATTTTGTTCAAGGGAGGGGGGACTAAACTCTACTTTGCAGACACACCTCAGACCCTCCTCCTGTCCTGCCCACTCCCAGAAGAATACCTATTGACCGCACAGGCCAGCCAACCAGAACTATCCTCATTACTGCAGGAGTTTCAGGCCAGAGTTCCTGGGGTCTGGGCAGAGTCTAATCCCCCTGGCCTGGCCGCTCACCAACCACCAATGGTGGTGCAGCTTCTCAGCTCTGCCACACCTGTCCGGGTAAGACAATACAACATCAGCAAGCAGGCCAGAGAAGGAATTAGCATTCATATACAGAGACTTTTTGAGGCTGGAATCCTGGTTCCTTGCCAGTCCCCTTGGAATACCCCTCTATTACCTGTGCAAAAACCTGGCACCCTGGACTATTGCCCTGTTCAAGATCTCAGGGAAGTTAATAAGAGGATTGAAACTATCCATTCCTACAGTACCAAACCCTTATACCCTATTAAGCCAGCTTCCACCAGAGCATACAGTTTATACTGTCTTGGATCTCAAAATTGAGTTTCTTCTCCATCCCCTTGGCCCCCATTAGTCAGCCAATCTTTGCTTTTGAGGACCCCAGGGAGGGAAATGGGGGTCATATCACTTGGTCTCAAATTCTCCAAGGGTTCAAAAATTCTCCAAGCCTTTTTGGGGAGGCCCGGGGGAGGGATTTATTGGCATTCAGAGAAAGAAATTCTGATGTCACCTTGCTCCAATATGTGGATGATTTGCTTTTGGCCACCCCAAGTGCCGAGACTTGTAAGACTGCTACTCTCCATTTGTTGGAATTGCTGAGCACCCTGGGTTATAGGGTCTCAGCTAAGAAAGCACAGCTCTGCACTACCTCTGTCACCTATCTGAGCTACGAGCTGGAAGGGGGTGTGAGGAAACTCTCCTGTGCTTGGATCCAGACCATCCTCAATATTCCCGTGCCCAGAACCAAGTGGCAGGTATGGGAATTTTTGGGAACAGTGGGGAATTGTAGGCTGTGGATTCCAGGATTTGCTGAGATTGCTAAGTGTAGCAGTCCAGCCCATAGGTATTATAAAGAGACAAGGTTTGTGAATGGGCACATGGCCATTCTGCTCATGGCACTCACCTGAGGCCTGGCTTTTGGCCTAGTCTCTCTCTCTTTCTTCCTCTTCTCTTTCTTCTTCTTCTTCTTCTTGGACTAGCTACAGGTTTGCTATCTCCACCTTTCTCTCTTCTCTCTATCTTCACCTGAGGCCTGGCCTTTGGCCAGGCATCTCTCTTTCTTTTCCAATGCTGATATCTAGCATTCTCTAATTCTTTAGTCTCTATTCATTCTCCCAGCTGAGCTATATCATCCTCTGACCAGTGCAGTGTTAAATGGGATCTCTGGGTGAAATATAGCCTTTCAGTAATGTCCGTTGATCGGAGCGTGGCTGCGGCTCCCAAATATTAATAATAATTGATTACTGACTCATTATTGACATCTCAAAGGTTGGCTCCTTCACGCCCTTCGCGGGATCAAAAACTTCTATCCTATTTCTATCTTCCTACCATAAAGCTTCTCGCTGGTAGGAGGCTTTACTAAGCTACTGTATGTATCTACAGCTGGCAAGCTAGAAACCTTGGAGTGGATGGAGGACTGTCAGCGGGCCTTCAATCAACTGAAAGCAGCCTTGGTGAGTGCTTCTGCCCTCAGGCTCCCAACCGTGTCTAAACCTTTTCACCTCTTTGTAGACAAATGTAGTGGGGGAAGCAGTGGGGGTCCTCACCTAGTCCATTGGACCATGGTGGAGGCCTGTGGCCTATCTGTCTAAGAAGATGGACCCTGTAGCAGCAGTTTGGCCTAATTGTCTCCAGGCTGTGGCTGCCACTGCGCTCTTGGTCAGGGAGGCTTCAAAACTCACCTTTGGTCAAGATGGGGTTGTGACAGCACTGCACTCAGTGGAGTCCCTGCTTAGAAGTCCTCCAGAGAGATGGCTCTCTAATGCCCGCATTACTCAGAATCAGGCTCTCCTGCTCAACCCCCCTACAATGACTTTTTCTAAGACTAAAACTTTGAATCCAGCCACCCTCTTCCCAGAAACGGGAAAGGAGGCAGTAGTGGCCTACAACTGCTTACAAATTTTGGATTCTCTGACCAGTCTGCACCCCGATTTGACTGATGTTCCTTTGCCTATGGCTGCCCACACCCTCTTTGTGGATGGTAGCAGCTTTGTACAGGATGGGATACGTTATGCTAGAGTTGCAGTGGTGGAGCCCCCAAGGGTGATCTGGGCATAGTCCCTGGGACATGGGACCTCGGCCCAATGAGCGGAGCTGATTGCATTAATACAGGCTTTATGATAGGGAGCAGGGAAGTCTGTTAACATTTATACAGACAGTTGATAAGCATTTGCCACTGCCCATGTCCATGGAGCACTGTACCAGGAGCAGGGATTCCTCATGGCTGGTGACAAAGATATCAAGAACAGGCCTGAGATTCTGACCCTCCTGGAGGTTGTGTGGCTCCCCTCTCACCTTGCCATCATTCATTGCAAGGGACACCAGAAGGGTGATTCCCCTTAAGTTGTAGGTAATCACCTGGCTGACAAGACAGAGAGGGCTGTGGCCTTGCAGCCTGTGTCTCCCATTCAAGCCTTTCCCATGGGTGTGCCATAAGATCCCCCAGACCTTCATTACTCTCCTGATGACTCAGATCGAGGTAAGAGGTTGGGTGCCACCCTGAATTCAGATGGATGGCTGGTCCTGCCAGATGGCAGGACTCTTTTGCCAGAAGCAGTGGGGAGATAGTTAGCAAAAAGAATACATGACACCACACATATGGGAGGCACAAAACTGAGTTATATGCTGGACAGAGACTTTTTATTTCACAATATGCACCGAATCTGCAAAGACATCACTTCAAGATGTGAAACATGGGTGCAGTTTAATCAAATGGGGGGACCGAAGGAACCAGGGGACACCAGATTAAGAGGGCTGGAGCCAGGAGAACAGTGGGAGGTAGGCTTTACAGAAATTAAGACAGGGAAATATGGGTACAGGTATCTTTTAGTCCTGGTAGACTTTTTTCAGGATGGGTAGAAGCATATCCAACAAAACATGAAACTGCCTCAGTGGTAGTTAAGAAATAATATCAGAGATCATTCCTAGGCTCAGGCTTCCACTGGGAATAGGGTCAGATAATGGGTCTGCCTTGGTAGCTAGGGTGACAGCAACTGGCTAAGATCCTGGGCATAAATTGGAAATTACATTGTGCATTTTGGCCTCAAAGTTCAGGACAGGTCGAACTTATGAATCGCACACTGAAGGAGACCCTGACAAAATTGGTCCTAGAGTCTGGTGAGAACTGGGTAAGCCTCCTCCCTTTTGCTCTCCTGAGGACCTGGTGTACACCATATGTACAAGGTATTACCCCATTTGAAATTCTGTTCAGTCAACCACCTCCTCTCCTTCCTAAATTGGGACTAGAAAATTTGAATGTGATTACCAATATCTGTTCTTTACCCTGAAGAAAGCTTATCTTTGGATAAGCTCAGGAAAACTATCAGTCAAACTGTCCGAGCTGCCCATCCCTCACCCCCCAAATGTGACCTGCCCCCTTTTACAGGTGAACCAGGAAATCTTGCGTGGGTTAGGAAGATTCCTGCAGGATTCTTGAACCACAGTGTACTAGACCTTATGTGATAATACTGACCCCCCCCAGAGCTGTAAAGGTTGCAGGAAAGAAACGTTGGATCCAGGTATCTCAACTGAAACCTGTTAAACCAAGAGCAGCAGCACAAGGGGCAGAGCAGTGGAAAGGCCACCAAAACCTCAGATCCCCTAAAGATCAATATTCATCGACATTGAACACCATGGGAAAGGGAGTATGGGGTGGGGCTATGCTTGAACTTGTACTTTTGGGATCTTTGGAAATTAGTCTACCCTTCCAGGTAATTCAATACTGATGGGTAATCAGTAGGACAGAGGATGAGAAGGAATTAATTAGTGACAGACCAACCCAGGAGGAAAAAAACCCCCAAAATTCTTTTTGATTTGTGTGATTTACTTGGGAGTAAGTTGATAGATCTCTCACATACCCTTTCATGCGCAACCCCAGCAAGGATTCTGTATCTAGCAGAAACTCCTGTCTATGCTTGCCCATCTACGGGGCCACCATCATGCAAAATTAGGGAGAGAATTCTATTGCGCAGCCTGGGGATGTGAAACCATTGCCCCGTGGTGGCAGGAAGAACCTGATATCATACTACAAAGGGAGAGAAGGAGGGGCTGGAGCACCCCCCTTGATTCCAGAAATCCCCTTTCCCTAACTATTAAAAACCCAGAGGATAAAGGATGGCTACTAGGCCAGACATGGGGACTTAGGCTAGAGGTGAAAGGCAAGGACCCAGGGATAGAATTTACAGTACAGTGAATAGCGGACAAAATGCAACCCTCACCAGTCAGCCAGAACCAAGAGGTCATCGTGGGATTTGGGCTGGAACCCACCCCCACTGTCTTCGCACTTGGGCGACCAGTTAAGACTGCCATAAAGCGTCCTCAAAGAGAGCTATTTCTCCTCACCATGCTCACAACTGTCTTTTCCTTCTTAAATGCCAGCTCCCCGCAGATGACATTGGATTGTTGGCTCTGTTTGAACCTTCAACCTCTATGTTATGTCAGTATTGGGGCCCAGGGGTTCCTGTCTCCCTCATTCTCCCCAAATGCTTTGTATATCGCCACAATCAGTGATGCTGAGGCCAAAGTCCAATGCAAGTGGGGACATGAGCCAATTCTTACCTTAGGGGACTTGCAAGGAAATGGCACTTGTTTTATGGAGTCTGGAGTAGATCTAAGTCATTCGTTTCTTACTCCCCATTGTGTCAGCAGTGTCACAGCACCTAATGTTGACTCTTATGAGAATTGGTACTGGAAAGCCCCTACCAGAACATGGTTAGGCTGTACTTCAGGTCTCACGCCGTGTTTATCTCCTCATACCTTAAGAACAAGGGATGCTGCAGGTGACCCTGTAATTTGCATCCTGGTTCATATTATTCCCAGGTTTACTGTTATTCAGGGGAAGGAGGTAGAGAGCACTTTGAATGGATGCAGACCAGTGAATACCTGTGGGCCTTATCAGACACCGTAGAGTGCCAATTCTCATCCTAATCCTAGTAGGGCTGGGCATAGGGGGAACTGCAGCCCTAAGTACTACTGCCCTGGTTCAGGGAAACCAGAATTTCCAGTTTCTCTCTCTAGCCAGATTGATTCAGACCTTAGTGGATTAGAAACTTCTATTAATTTTCTAGAAAAATCACTGTCCTCACTGGCAGAAATGGTTCTCCAAAATAGGCAGGGTCTTGACCTCCTTTTCTTTAAGCAGGGGGGGACTCTGCGTGGCATTGGGAGAATCCTGTTGTTTTTATGCTAATCATTCTGGGATTATACAGGAATCTCTAGCCCTGCTCCCTGGAAGGATTCAAGAGAGGGAGCAGATTAATGCTTGATCCAGCAACTGGTATTCTAGTCTTTTCTCTTGGTCTCCTTGGCTGACTACCTTGATCACGGCCGTGGCAGGACCACTCATATTAGTAATAGTGGGCCTCTTGATAGGACCCTGCCTGATCAATTGCCTCATGACCTATATCTAACAGCGTTTTCAGGCTATTAAGCTTTTGGCCTTAAAATCACAATTATTCTCTGTCTGATGAGTCAAGGGTTTGACTCCCCCAACAAAAAAAGGAGGGAATGAAGTAGAGCCAAAAAGGCCAAAGATGGAAAAATTAAAAGTAGATAAAGCAGAAAGACCCTTGCTAGCATTTTTAGGGAACAGACCTGGCTTCCCTTCCCCAGGAAGTCAAGCTGTTTATGCAGACAGAAAACTAGTCTCTACTTAGCTTGGGGGATGTGAATTAGAAAGGGGCAGAGACAAAGAGGAATTTCAGGAATATCAAAAGGTCAGTGAAATAACATATGGCCAGTTAGGGCTAAGTGACTGAATGCATGTGAAAATAACACTCCTAGATAACAACCTCAGTAAATATAAGGATTGTCTCCTCATCTCTGACCTCATAATTCTTGTGTTAAAGTTTGTTTTATTGTCAGATAAGAACCTGTATGTGAAAAGAAATACCTTTGTATCTTGTAACCCATATAAACTGTTCCTAATTGTTAGATCGATGTAGTCTTCCTCTAGGGAAGGCTGTCCCAGCTGGTAGATTCTTTATTTGTTCTTTTATTAATAAACTGCAGTTCCAATAATTGAAATTCTAGGTGTTTGAACTCACTTGTGAAGTGTACCACTTCAATTTAGAACATTATTCTTTGGTTACATGAATCATATTCTTTCCCTCCCTCCCCTCCACCCACCCTTCCCATTGCTGACAAGCAATTCCACTTGTGTGCTGACACACAATTCCATGTGTCCTTGATCAGAACCTATGTCCATGTTGTTGATGTTTGTACTAGGATGATCATTTAGAGTCTACATCCCTAACCATAGCCCCTTCAACCCATGTAATCAAGCAGTGGTTTTTCTTTGGTGTTTCTACTCCCACAGTTTCCCCTCTGAATATGGATAGTGTTCTTTTTCATAAATCCCTCAGAGTTGTTCAGGATCACTTCATTGCCACTAATGGAGAAGTCCATTACATTCAAAGAAGTCCATTACATTCAATTGTACACAGTGTATCAGTCTCTGTGTATAATGTTCTCTTGATTCTGTTCCTTTCACTCTGCATCAATTCCTAGAGGTTATTCCAGTTCCCATGGAATTCCTCCACTTAATTATTCCTTTGAGCACAATAGTATTCCATCACCAACATATACCATAATTTGTTCAGCCATTCCCCAATTGAAGGGCATCCCCTCATTCTCCAATTTTTTGACACCACAAAGAGCACAGCTATGAATATTCTTGTTCAAGTCTCTTTCCTTATTATCTCTTTGGGGTACAAAACCAGCAGTGCTATGGCTGGATCAAAGGGCAGACAGTCTTTTAGTGCCCTTTGGGCCTAGTTCCCAATTGCCTTCCAGAATGGTTAGATCAGTTCACAACTCCATTAGCAATGCATTAATGTCCTGACTTTGCCATATCCCCTCCAGCATTCATTACTTTCTGCTTGCTGTCATGTTAGCCAATCTGCTAGGTGTGAGGTGATACCTCAGAGTTGTTTTGATTTGCATCTCTCTGATTATCAGAGATTTAGAACACTTTTTCATGTGCTTATTAATAGTTTTGATTTCTTTAACTGAAAATTGCCTATTTTGATTTTTTGTACAATTGATTTAGCTCTATAAATTTGAGTAATTAGACCTTTGTCAGAGGTTTTGTTATGAAGATTGTTTCCCAATTTGTTGCTTCCCTTCTAATTTTGGTTGCATTGGTTTTGTCTGTACAAAAACGTTTTAATTTAATATAATCAAAATTATTTTACATTTTGTGATTTTTTTCTAACTCTTGCTTGGTCTTAAAATATCCATAGATTTAAAAGGTAATTTCTTTCTTGTTCCCCTAATTTGTTTATGATGTGATCTTGTCTATCTGGATCATTTTCATTTGGAGCTTTTTTAGTATATGGTGTGGGGTTTTGTTCTAATTTTTTTTTTAAGTCCTTACCTTCCATCCCAGAATCAATACTGGCATGGGATGTTGTACTCTCCTCCCCAAATTATAGGAGTGTTTCAGGCCAAACTGTAAGCAGGAAAATTCCTTTGCTTTCTGGCATCCTTGTGACTACTGTAATGGTCGAAATTTTAGGCTTTCTGGGAGAGGTTATAATATTGTAATGGTTAAAGTGTGGCTACAGGATTTATGTAATATTAAACAATGGCCGCCAAGGAATTTACTTATGAAATTCCTAAAATGAAACACTCAAGTCAGAATGAAGTTTATGGAGGTTTAATCACACTGGGAGTAGGGAAAAGGATAGGGAGAGAAGGAGAGAAGAGAAAAGGGAAAGGGGCTACTCAACCTCTGACCAAGGCAGAGGGAGTTTTAGGCCCAAAGGCCCAGGTGGAAAGAATCAGTCCTTAACTCACGTGACCGATCTGAAGGAAAGCTGTCTGTGGGCGTCCTCTCTGTCCAAGCTCCTAACACCAACTGGCATCTAGCTCTCTCCACAGGAAGTGAGCGAATTCCAGAGGCTGTTCCCTACCTCACTTCCTGTGTCTCACAAAATCCAATGGTTGGCTCTAGCTTGGCTTAGGACAGCCCAGGTGGGCAGTTAGTTATTTCTGATTTGTCATTGACTAACACATGCCCGTGTAGTGTGGGTGTGCACAATTTTTGGGTGCTAGACCAAGATGGAGACTTTTTAAAATTCACACTACTAACCCTAAAACATCAGATAACTCCTGATAAGACCCAGCTACATCAAAGGGAAAGTCCTCAGAGAGGATTATCCTCCTTGGATTGTCCTTTAGGTTTTGAGATGGACATAGAGATATGACCCCAGGCTATGCTTTGATACCATTGGGTTGTATCTAAGATATCTTATCTGTCCCCTAAATTATGAGGGTCTCAACCTATGTCTTTAAACTGACCCCCATCAGATGACCAAGCCCCACCTTGTGCCTGAGCATATACCCTCCTCAAGTCATATATGGCATATTGTAAAGAGTATAAAAATCCCATTAAGTGATGTTTGGGAGGCAGCTTTCCATCTCTGCTGTCCTCCCGGCCAGATTCAACATTACCTTCTAAATTAACAAATTTCTCTTTTTTATTTTTAAGCTAAGTTTTGGAGTCTTGCATTCTTGCAAAGGGAACTTTTCCTGAACCCAAGGGGTTCATCTCAGGGCTCCCCCCCAACAATACTATGTATTGGGTTAGACAGTGGGGGTTAAGTGATTTGCCCTGCATCATGGTCTGGGGTCAAATTTGAACCCAAGACCTCCATTACCCTAACCTGGTTATCTATCCTCTCAGGAGCTGCCTCCATTTTGCTCTGATCTTAATTTATGCCCAGTTTTTCCAGCAGTTGTCAAATAATGAATTCTTCCAGTAATGAAGGTCTTTGGGTTTGTCAAACACCATGCCACTGTTTCCTACTGTATACAGTGTACCTAATCTATTCCATAAATCCAATCCACTTTTTTAAAACCAGTATCATATTGTTCTTAAGGATTACTGTTTTGTGGTATAGTTTGAGATCTGGTACTGATGAACTCCCTTCTTTCTCACTTGTTTTCATGATTACCTTTGAGATGATTAACCTCCATAAAAACTTTTGTTATTTTTCTATCTCCGTAAAATAGTCCGTTCATAGTTTTATTGGTACAGAATTGAATAAGTAATTAATTTTGGTAGTATTGTAATTTTTGTTATATTGGCTCAATCTACCCATGAGCAATTGCGGTTTCTCCAATTATTGCAATTAATTTCTCCAAAGTCTTTTATAGTTAGATCGAAATGGTTCTGAGTGCAACTTGGCTGATCCACTCAAGTTATTTATAGCTTCTGTAATTTTGAATAGAATGTCTTTTTAGTTCTTGGGACTAGATTTTGTAAAAAAAAAATCCCTTTCAGTATCTACTGAAAAAAAATTTTTTAACCGTTTATATTGCAAAAATAATATTTTATTTATAGTTTTATGTTGACCCAAACTTACATTACTGGGATAAACCTAAACTGGTTACAGTGTGTATAATCTTTCTAATATGTTGTAGTTTACTGATTCATTACCATTTTTGCATCAAAGTGATTAGTACAAATGCTCAACCATTCCTATTTGCATATTTCCGCCCCCTCCCCTTCTACTGACCCTAGGGTTAGGTGAATTTCCCCAAATAAAGTTCAATTTAAGACACATTAAGCAGCTGCTATTCCAGGAACTGTGCGAAGCAGAGGGGACACAATAAAACAAGGTCAGTCGTTATCCCCTAAGAGTTTACAATCTAAAGGGGGAGGGGGGGGGAAGCATACAAAAGGTAATTGAAAAGGCGCGGGAAGTCCTGTGCAGGGTGGGGCTGGGGTTACGCAGTTCCTGTAATAGAAGCCAAAGTAGAGGACGGAAATTAAATTAATCGTAGAATCAATGGAGCCAAAGAATAACTTGCAGACGTTGTTGTTTTTACAAAAGGAGGGGCGGGGGAGAGTAGTCTGAATTGGGTTATGGGATCCTCGAGGAGGTAACCCACCTCAGCCATTGCACTCACTTCGCTGGCCGTGAGTCGTTTCCAAGCCCGGTCGAGGGAGGCATCCGCCCAGGCCACACCCGGGGGTGTGGTACGCATGGGCTTCTCCTGCCCAGTCTTACCCCCAAACCGGGCCCCATTTTCTGGGAACTCACCCCCCCACAATCGCGGGAGGAGCCCTGCTAGGGCCGCTATTGGCCCTCGTCTCAGACCTTCCCAAGGGCTGGGCTGGGGAGTGACGTGACGCACTCAGCTTGTAGCCCCAACGATGAGCTTCCCTCCGCCCTATGGTGCGGGGCCTCAAAGAGAGCGATATATAACGCTCACAAAACCCGTGCTATTTCTTACAGAGGGTGAGTATCCCCATGATCCCCGGCGGTATGCAAATAGTAGTCGCGTCAGAGCAGAGCGCAGTCAGCCGCTCTCTCCTAGCGCGGGAAATCTATTTTCTTCTTCAGTCTCGGTAACGAGCGCATGCGCATACTGTAGGTGACCTACGGTTTTGTCAGGAATCGGTTGGGAGCACCATGGCTTCGCGCAGGAGCGGTAGAAGCACTAGCCATGCCCGAGGTCCGGAGAAGGTTTCGGGACTCTGAATTAGTGATTGCAAGAGGGTGGAAGGAGCCAGTGGCTGGAGCGCTCGCCCCTGTCCCTCTGCTTTCCGAGCGTTCTTGGGGTGAAAAAAAGCCTCTCGGGCTTGGTATTGGCTACTTGAGGGTGGGGCTTCTACGCGAGACTCGGCTGGGGCGTAGCTGGGGCCGGGGTCAAAGGTTAGGGGTCAGGAATGAGGGAGAGCCTCCCCCGTTCTCGGAAGTGCCACCCTTTGCCTGGGGCTACATCCCTGGCATTTTCGTGTGTGTATGTTTGTGTGTGTGTGACTTTGGGTCACTGTACTGGCGTGTTATTCTTTTCTGGAGTTGAGACAAATCTGCAAGCATTTATTAAGAGCACCTACCATGTGCCAAGTACTGTGCTAAGTGCTGGACATAAGAAAAGCAAAAACAACTGTTCTCAATTTGCTCCTAGTGCCAGTAAGAGCTTTATGTGCAAACAAGATATAGATAGATAGCTAGATAGATACATACATACATACATACATACATATATAATTGAAAATAATCACAGCACTAGCTGGAAAAGATCTTTAAGGCTATCGAGTTAAATCCTTGGAGGAGTTGTTTGCTGTATTGTCTCCCCCATTAAACTTCCCTTGAGGGAAGAACTAACTCGTGTGTTGTGCACAGTGCCTGGGACATACATAGTAGCTTTTACTAAATGCTAATTGGCTTAACTTGACCAAACAGGGAAAGGATTTTAAAAGCCATTGAATTCAACCCTTTAATTTTACACATCTAGAGCTAGAAACTGGGAGTGACCTTAGTAACCAGTTAAGCCCCCTTACAGAAGAAGAAACTGAGACTGAAAAGTTATGCAAATGTTGAGGATGGGGACAGGCAGAGTGTAGTAATTGTCCCAGCAGGGATTTGAACCAAGGTTTTTCAGATTCCAGGACCAGCACTCAAATCTGTGGCATAGTAGTCTGGATTCTTCCTTTTCTTACTTATCTTGGTCCAACTGGACCCCAACCTCCAGTTCCGGGCATCATTTTTCTGTTTCTTCTCTAGGTACAAGGATAAAACTTCAGTCCCCAGGGTCAGAGTCTGAAAAGAGTGAGGCAGCTTCATCTACAGTTGAATTTCATTGGCAATGGGAGGACTCAGAGGGTATCTGGCATTGGTATCCTTCTACTCAGGATATGGAGATCACAGAGGCTTTCAGGTTCGTACTATTCCAAATTTCCTGTCATTTTCTCTTCCTTGGGTGACAGGTTTGATCTGAAGGGACAGTTTCCTATCACATAAGAGTTCTTTCAGGGACTTTTATTTTTACCTATATATTGAATCAGACTCATCCAGCTTTCTGTGATGATATTTTAAAAAAATATCACTAGTCTAAGTCACAGCAATATTAGTGGTCTTTTTTTTAAAACTTTGCAACAATTTATTGCATTGCTTTATATAAGATTAACATTTTTCCTACCACCCCCAATATCAACTCAGCTTCTTTTTCACTAAAGAAACTGTCATACTTAGAAAGTCCTCAGAGACTCCCCTCACCAAAGGAAACATCTACATCTGCTACATCTAGGGAATATTATGGAATATTAGGGAATATTCACTATGGGGAAAAATTCACAGGAGAATTAATGGATCATTTTTCTATTTGCTCCATCCTTTTCTCCATTTCAGAAATGTTCTGCAGTGACTAATTCTGTGAATTAATAATAATATTTGTGAGGCAAATATTTTACTTTTTGTATGTTAGACTATGTTTGGTCTTTCTCCCATCTGTTCCCAGCTGCCAATTCTTACATATCCCCCTGCTGTCAAACTTTTTGGATCATTTCTAGCATAGGGCTTAGTTTGTCTTTCATTTTTGCTTCTTTGGGGATTAAGAAATTTGAATTGGGTCAATAAACATTCATCCAGTGCTTAAAGGTTTGCCAGGCACTGTGCCTAAGCACCAGGAATACAAAAAGAAGCAAAAGACTGTCTTCCAAGCTCACTGTTTAATGGAGGAGATAACAAACAAATATGTGTAAATAAGCTTTGCATGTACAAGATAAGTTGGAAATAATTTTAAAAGAGAAGGCACTAGAATTTAAAGGGATTGGGAAAAGTTTCTTGTAGAAGGCAGGATTTTAGAAGGAATTTAAAGGAATCCAGGGAAACCAGTAGGTGGAGATGAGGAATGAGAATGCTCCAAACATGGAGACAGCCAGAGAAAATGCCTGAAGTCAAGAGATGGGGTTATCTTGTTTCTGGAACAGCAGGGAAGCCAGTGGCACTTGACTGAAGAGTATGTAGAGAGAAGGAAAGGGATTGTATAGATATCAGACTGAAAAGGTAGATGATGGGTTAGGTTATGGAGGCTTTGAACATGGAAGATTTTATGTTTGAACCTAGAACAGAGGTGTTATGTGGTTGAACCTACACTTTAGGAATATCTCTTTAGGAGCTGAATAGAGGGTGGATTAGTGTGAGGAGAGGCTTTAGAGTTGTAACAGTATCAGAGTAGAATAAGGGACATGTTTGAGAGATGTTACAAAGGTGAAATTGATAATTATCAATAGATTGGATATGTGGAATAACAGATGGTGAAGAGTCAAGGATGACACCTAGTTTGTGAACCAGAGGACCTGGAAGAATGATATTTATTGCCCTTGACAGCAAAAGGAGGCGAAGAAGGGTTTAGGGGAAAGAATTTAATTTTGGACATACTATCTACTGAACATAAAGTTCCTCATGTCCAAAAGGCAGTTGGAGTTGCAAGATTAAAGGTCAGCAGAGAGATTGGGGCAGGATAGGTTGATCTGAGAATCATTGGCATAAAGATGATAATTAAATCCATGGGAGCTAATAAGTTCACCAAATTTAGAGGGAGTGATACTATAGAAGGAAAAAGGACAAGGGCCCAGAATTGAACACTTGGGGACTCTTAGAGTATATATCTTGAGTGAGGATCCAGCAGTTAGAGGGTATAACTTAGATGAGAATCCAGCAAAGGATATGGAGAAGGATCTGCTAGATTAAGGGAAAACCACAGGAGTATTATTTTGAAAACCTAGAGAGAAGAGAATATTCAGGAGGTTATCAATAGTGTTAAAGTCTCCATAAGGTTTGAGAAAAATGCAGATTGAGAAAAGGCCATTGGAATTGTCAGTTAAAAGATTATTGGTACCCTTGGAGAGAGCAGTTTTGGTGGAACAAAGAGATTGGAAGCCAGGTTGTAAGGGATTAAGAAGATAGTGAGAGGAAGGAAAGTGGAAGCAGCTATTATTGACAGTCTTTTTTCCCCTCTAATCCCTTTACTTTTTGTCTTAGAATCAACCCATAGTGTTGGTTCGAAAGGCTGGAGAGTAGTAAGGGCTAGGCAGTTGGGGTTAAGTGATTTGTCAACAAGTCTAGATTTTAGGGAGTTAGATAGGTATGATTGCCTCAAACTGGGGTTTATCTTTCAGGAACGGAAATGCTTTGGTAAATATCTCATCAGATAGTGGAAACATGAAGCTCCAGGTGGACTTCAAGAAAATGGTCCAGAGGACTACAAAGACAAGGACTGAGAGGAGAATTGCTGTTGCCGTCAAGGACCAGGGCTCCTGTGAGTGTGTAGCCTTTGGTCAAGAAGTGTTCATTTTGGGGACAAATACCATTAGCCCATTATTTTATCAGTAGATATTCTTATCTGTACAAATGACATTCAGCCAACATAATGATTTAGAATGCCTCTCTAATCATAACACAATTTGTAATATATTATCCTTGTTCTCTGGCACTGTCATTAAAAAGAAGTTTTGTTTGGATTTCTTCATAGATTATAAATAGAAGGTTTAGCACCCAATACTTTTTTTTCAACCCTTCTGTCTTAGAATCAATACTAAATATCAATTCCAGGGCAGAAGAGCAATAAGGAATAAACAATTGGGATTAAGTGATTTGCCCAGGGTCACACAGCTAGAATGTCTGAAGCCAGATTTGAAGTTTCCAGCCTGGCTCTCTATCCACTGAGCAACCTAGTAATAAATGTTTTTTGACTCAAATTTGAAAGACCTGGTAAAACCTTGGGGAAAGATAACTTATCTTTTGAGACCTTTTTAATGCATGCTTTAGAATAGAGGTGGTAATTCAGAGTGTTGCCCTAGTTCCTACAAAATCTTTCCTTTGATATTGTTTTTCTGTAGATTTTATCTGGCAGTGGCAGGGTGATGAGGAAGATGGCTGGATCCCATATGATGCTAAGACTTGCCTGGCTCTGGAGAGAACTCTAGCAGAAAGCAATGAGCTGAAGATAGATGTGATGTTTGGCCGAACACGTTATACTCTGGATGTAGGCAGCATGGTACAAACCAATTGCAAAAGTGGATACCAACGCAGAATAGAGCGCCAGCCTTCAGGTATATATAGTTACTAGTTCAGTGGGAAATGCCTGAGATTCAGCGTGGGATTAATGTATGTAGATAGAAGTGTCCAATTTGATATTCTTGTGGATATAGTAAAGGAAGAAGAAAAGAGCTATAGAAGGACTGTGTAGTACAAAGAAGTACTGAGATATACTGGGAAATATAACCTGAAGTGAATGGGGAATGAGATATAGAGATATTAAGGAGAAAACTTACTCATTGTTTCAGGATAGGAAATGATTCATTCACAGGAGCATGGGGAACATTGTGAAGAACAAGTCTCAGTTTATAGAGGAAATCAAAGCAATTAAGGACCAAATTCTCAGCTCATGATCTTTCACTGATTGACAAATGACCTGGGACCAATAGCTTTTCAAGTATTGTAGATTAAGGAAGAGGCATAGGAATTGATGGTAACATATGTATTGAAATTTTAACATTTTTTCTACTACCCAGTCCACCCTTTGTGCAAAATACTAATTTACTTCACCTTTCCTTTTCTTTTAAGTACATGTTTATTGATATCATTTGTTTTCATATCACTTAAAATTTTCCCCATTTATCCCTCCCCCTGCTCCACTCCCAGAGAGATATTACATATAACAAAGAATTCCATTTTTCTTTATGTTGTACTTATCTTTCTTTTTATTTATTTTTTGCCTTTAGCTGCTGTGGAGTTGACTGAAGCTAATGGAGGCAGTACGAGAAACATATCTAGTGTTTTATCTATGGAATGCCCTTCTAAAGCCAAGAAAGCCCGAGGTGAATTCGTGGTAGAAGGAGTGAAACAAGAACTTGTGACAGAAGATGCTGAGAGGAATGGCAAGGCCAAAGATAATGAAGGTTAGATTCAGGTGGGAGAGAAGGGAGAATCAAAGGTGGGTTTTGGGAATAGGCTTCTGAAGGACCCATTTGCTCTTTTTGTGCTATATTAAAATGTAGTCTGAGGTATCCATTCCTTGGAGGCCTACTGACCCTATCATTCAACTAAAATGGTCCTCTCCAAGTTACCAGTTATTTTTTTTAATTTTATTTAATTAGTCAATATTGAACATGTTTCCTTGGTTACTAGAATCATATTCTTTCCCTCCCCTTCTGCTATCCCCTCCCATAGCTGACCCACAATTCCACTGGGTTTTACAAGTGTCCTTGATCAAAACCTATTTCCATGTTGTTGATGTTTGTACTAGTTTGGAGTCTACATCCCCAATCATATCCCCCTTAAGCCATGTAATCAAGTAGTTGTTTTTCTTTTGTTTCTACTCCCAGTTTTTCTTCTGAATGTGAATAGTGTTCTTTCTCATAGATCCCTCAGAATTGTACTGGATCATTGCATTGCTACTAATGGAGAAGTCCATTACGTTCGATTGTGCCACAGTGTATCAGCCTGTGTACAATGTTCTCCTGGTTCTGCTCCTCTCGCTCTGCATCACTTCCTGGAGGTCGTTCCAGTCTCCATGGAATTCCTCCACTTTATTATTCCTTTTAGCACAATAGTATTCCATCACCAACCTATACCACAATTTGTTCAGCCATTCCCCAATTAGTGGGCTTCCCCTCATTTTCCAATTTTTTGCCACCACAAAGAGCGCAGCTATGAATATTCTTGTTCAAGTCTTTTTCCTTATTATCTCTTTGGGGTACAAAACCAGTAGTGCTATGGCTGGATCAAAGGGCAGACAGTGTTTTAGTGCCCTTTGAGCATAGTTCCAAATTGCCTTCCAGAATGGCTGGATCAATTCACAACTCCATCAGCAATGCATTAATGTCCTGACTTTGCCATATCCCCTCCAGCATTCATTGCTTTCTGCTGCTGTCATGTTAGCCAATCTGCTAGGTGTGAGGTGATACCTCAGAGTTGTTTTGATTTGCATCTCTCTGATTATCAGAGATTTAGAATACTTTTTCATGTGCATATTAAAAGTTTTGATTTCTTTAACTGAAAATTGCCTATTCGTGTCCCTTGCCCATATTTTGTACAATTGCTTTAGCTCTTTATAAATTTGAGTAATTAGACCTTTGTCAGAAGTTTTTATTATGAAGATTGTTTCCCAATTTGTTACTAGTTATTAATTAAGGAATTACCAAGTCTAATTTTTTTCATTCCCAAACTTTGACCTCTCATTAGCATCTCATAGTCTTGGTCACTCTTCCCTCTAGTTCTCAAATAGTTCACAGATAGTTCTCTTGTCTGTCACAGAATTCCTTCTTAGTTTCTTTTTTTCTGGTTTTTCAACCTTGTCATGACCACTAATCATAGTGGGCCTTAGTCTTGTTCTCTTTTCTCCTTTTGCTCAATAATATGCCATCTAATAATGTGATTTTTATTTACCATTTTTTATTCAATTGATTACCAGATCTGTATATATAGCCCCAATCTCTTTTCTGAGTTGTAGTTATGCATTAAAAATGCCTCTTAGACATCTTAAACTAGATATTCATAGGTATCTCAAATTCAAAAGTTTAAAGTTCATTCACTATTTCCCCACCAAAGCTCCCTTCTTATTAACTTATTATAATTGAAGATACTTTTGATGGTAAACTTGTTATTCCTGCTTCTGTAACATGTCTCATTTATGTCCCTTTCTCTTCACTCACACAACCACAATGTTAGTTCACCTCAGAACTTCTCTCCTGAGCTATTTCAGTAGTCTTCTAACTACCAATCCTTTCTCCATTTACCTGCCGAATTTATTTTGCAAAGTATAGTCCCACTTCCTATTCAGTGAGGTCCAGAGACTTCCTGTAAATTACAAGATCAATTACATGGATCTGATATTCTGTTTAGCATTTAAAGCTCTTTATAATCTGGCCCCTTCCCCTTTATGCACTCTATGTACATTATACAATCCATGTACTTTAGCCACTTTTTTTTTAAACCTTTATATTTATTCTGCTTTAGAATTGATACTAAGTATTGGTTCCAAGGCAGAAGAGTAATAATGAAGCAATTGGGATTATGTGATTTACCCAGGGTCTCACAGCTAAGAAGTGTCTGAGATTAGATTTGAACCTAGGACCTCCCATCTCCAGACCTGGCTTTTGATGTACTGAGCTACCTACCCCAACCCTGGCCTTCTTTCAATTTCTCAGATATAACATTCCATTATCCATCTCCATTCCTTTACACTGGCTGTCCCCCTATGCCTTGAATGTTCTGCCTCCTTAGCTCTTTTAGTTTTCCTTGCTTCCTTTGAAGTCCTACTGTCTGCAACTATCTTTTCCTGCTTCCCCAATTGCTAGTGCCTTCCCCTTTTTGATTACTCTCCATCCACTCTATATATCTTGCATATTCCTAGTTATTTGTATGTTGATTTCCAAGGTAGAATGAATGTTTATTGAGCACAGGAGATGTTTTTATCTTCCTTTGTATCCTCCAGGCCTAGCAATGCCTGACATACAGTAAGCACTTAATAAATGCCATGATTAAGCTCACTGACCATTTTTTTACTATCTGGTATCTTTGTTGTTGCTGTTTTGAGGCCATAGTTGGTCTGGACTTACGTTTCCAGACAGGATTGGTCTGGAAATAGAACGATTCCTTTGTGAGAAGGGTGGTTAGCTAGCCCTTACATGTTTCTTTGATTACAGCATCAGTTGTAAACAGTGCTTATCTGTATCTTCTCAGTTTCTGTGAAGACCTTATTACTGAAGGGCAAAACTCCAGTGGACCCAGAATGTACAATTAAAGTGGGAAAGGTGAGAAACCCTTGACTTAATCCTTACTTGAACTGTTTTGCCACTTTCCTTAGTAAACAGTGACCTATCTTTGGTAGGTGTTGCTGCTAAACTACAGTTGCTAATGATTTATATTTTCTGAGACTAGAGCACTGTGGATCAGTGTGAGCCTTCTTTCCCTGTTGTCAGAAAGTTGTGTGCCCTCTCCCCAAAGAGCTCATTTCTTAGGATGGGAACATATGTGGGATCTGAGGTAGAGTGATGGAAGGAAGGCCTGGGCCATAAATTAATCCTGCTGGAAACAGGGTAGGGGGTAGGGGGTTAAATTATGATGTTAGATGTTTGGAGGAATTTGCTGCTTCTGCTTCTGGGATCTGCAATGAGGGGTAAGGAGGCCTTGGTCAGGGCCACTTCTGATACTTTTTTCTCTTCAGATTTGAACAAATCCCTATAGAGATGACAGAAGCCTTGAGGTCTTGCTCAGAGCCCAGTCTGCCCTGGTATTAGGGGGAGAAGAATATAGTAAAGATAGATCAGGATTTGGGGTTCCAAGAGACCTGGGTTCAAATACTGCCTTTAACAATGACCAGTCATACATGTCGGATCAGGTTGTTGAAACTCTTTGAACCTCATTCTCATTCTCTGTAAAATGAGGACAGCAAAAGCTTTATGGTATTATGTAAAGTACTTTGCAACCTAGAATTTTTTTGGTAAATGCCAGGTTTCCTTATGTCTGACATGTTACCTTCTAGGCTCATGTATACTGTGAAGGGGATGATGTGTATGACGTTATGTTGAACCAGGTGAGAAGAAATGTCCCATTTGAAAAATATCTTTTTTGTTAATTGTTAAGGTTGTGGTGTTCATGTTTCTAATTTAGAATTCCTCATCTAGACACTAACAGGATGGAAATACTATATAACACAGTACAAGGCTGCCTACTGTTACAATAAAATCTTTTCTTAGACTTCTTAAGCTGAGCCTGTCTGTCAGCAGGTTGATATAATATACTTTTCCCTTTAGGAGCAAAATAATTCTTTAGGTTTCTTTTATAGTTATCTTGAATGGCTATGGGGAATGGATAAAAGGAACTTTTCCACTTAACAGGTCCTACCAACTACAACAGTTTTTCTGATTATAAACCCATTATACTATCTCATACCCACCCTTTCACTGAAAAATTGGCAGTTTCTTTTATATCTTATCTTCAGAATGAGGACTTTGGATTCAGCAGAAAAGTGTGGTGTCAGACAGTTCTGGGAACTATATTCCAATGTGAAAGCAAACTTTGCTTTGTTGTGGATTTCTCCTCATTCCAGTAAATCCACAGATCTAATCTACCCCTGATGTTATTTCTTAGTGTTCACATTCTTCCCAGAATAGCCTCCCTGGTCCCTACTCCATACTCCAACTCTAGGGGACAGAGGTTCTTACTCTTTGTCTTCTTCTACCTCTTAGTCAGCTCTTAGCTGTCTCATCAGATTGCCACAAACCAGGATTGTGATCAGTGTGATCAGAAACACAAGTATCTAAAGCCAAGGACTAGAGTAATCATGCACTTCTAGGGTTGAGGGAAGTTATTTCTTTATAATAAATATGTTGTAAAGTTATTTGTTGTTTTCCTTGGGGAAATGATTACTAAGACTAAAATGGATTAAGAACTAGGAGAATCAAATAGCTTAGAGGCTTTAAAGATCGGGAAGGGGAAAAAAGTAGAAAGGAGCAGAGAGACAAAAATAGAAGCAGCCAGGACATGTTATTTAGAGTTATGTTAAGAGTGTGAGGACATTCACTGGCTCTGAATGATCCTCGGAATTGTAGAATGCTTTCTGACAGCTATGAAGAATTGGCAGTTTCTGCTGGTTCTTATTCTGTTTCTGTTCTGAGTTCTTCCTCACAAAATTATGTTCCCTTCCCCACAGTACTTATTTCCCAGGGGACAATTAGGGTTTATGTCCATAGAGAGTCATTTGTTTATGTGAATTTCTATAAAACCTGGCTTATGTTTGTGTGCTCATTTTTTGTCTCAATTACTGTAGACCAATCTCCAGTTCAACAATAACAAGTATTATATCATCCAGCTGCTAGAAGATGATGGACAGAGAACCTTCAGTGTCTGGACAAGATGGGGCCGAGGTGATGGCTATAGTAGGGTGTTGGGGGAGGGGTGCAGTTTAAACATTTGAAAGTTGAAAAGACAATTCTGGGTTAGAACTGATAGGAGGAGTGCAAAGATCAGTCTTGAGTTTCTAGAGTAAAATACAATTCCTGTTCCTGAGGAGGAAGTAGGTATAAAGATATGAAAAATAGTAACTTCCTCAAGAAATTTCTAACTAGCAGCATCCTAGAGGACCCTTTCAAAACTAAGAACACTTTGCCAGTTCAGTTTTGGTCTTGTCCTCATTTATGGCCGATGTATTGTTATCTGTATTGAGAAAATCAACATATCTACCCTACTCCTTGTAAGGGGTAAAAATTATGGTTGGACTGAATATTTGAGACTTGGTCACCAGGGATTTAATTACTATATCCCAATGAATTACTCAAATCAAAATGGCTTTTGTGGGAGTTTATTACAAATAGAAGAAATTAAGGAAATGAGAGAGAGAAAGAGATAGCTGCTCTGGCCCAGTCTGAACCAGGCAGGAATTCAGAGGCCCTGGCAAGGAGGGGGCCCAGAGGATTAAATTTAACAAGGCTTTCAGCCACTGAGGCCTCTCCAGAGACAGTGCCTCCAGAAAGCCAAGGAAAGGGAGTCAGCCTTTTCACTCGCCACGTGACAGTCCAAAGAGAAGCTGTCTGAGATCTCAAACCTAAGCTCCTCCACAGTCAAATTCCAAGGCTAAGAAGTCACATAGGAAGTGAGCACAAAATTTAAAGGCAGTTCTTTGCATCACTTCCTGTGCTTTCCTTCCATCTTACCATGTACCAATAGTGGCTTAAACTTGGCTCTGGACTGCCCAGGGGACAGTCAGTTATTTCTGATTTGTCACTTGCTAGCACACATGGGTCATAGACCCCCCCCCCCCCAAATAATCCTTAAGTGGGGGTGTATACATTCCTGGTGGCTAAAATTCTAAAGAATAAGTAGAGTGAAGTTAATCTGTTTCACATCCTCAAACCCTGTAATTTCTTTGTACCCTTTAAGCACTGTGGCCTGCTTTTTGTCTGGTATTGAATAGCAGGCAAGAAGAAATGATGCTTTTCTTTGTACTAAGCAGTCATAGAGTGCTTGAATTTCTATGAAAGACATTCCCTTTGGCATTTCCTTTGCAGTTGGGAAGGTTGGACAGCACAATTTGGTGACCTGTTCTGGGGACCTCAACAAAGCCAAGGAGATATTTCAGAAGAAGTAAGTGGCTTGGCAGTGGGCAGGAAAAGTATCCTCTAAAGCATCTCTTCTTTTAACTAAGACATTATTTTCTCAGTTAACTCGTCATCAGCTTAACGTCTCTGAAGCTAACTAAAAGTTAAGTCATAATTCAAGTATGTGGTACTGGGCTGGATTATTTGGGAAGGCAAGGGGAAAAGGAGCCTTCAGATGTCTGGAAAACTAGAGATCAGAGAGACTGTCTTCCCTCCACCACTTCTCCAATGTGTCCTAATGCCTACTAAAGTCCTTTTGTCCTGCCTATCAGGACAGAAAGATGAGTTATTTGGGCTGTCCTAGGTAATTCTGTGCCCAGGCTTAGTGATTCATGTACATGTATCCTTGAATCCTATTCTTTCTTTTTAATTCTTTCTTGCTCCTGGGCTTTCCATCCCTCCAGAATCCTTGAGTACATGCTTTATGGAAAAGTTATATATATGTCCTTGTAGCTTCAGCCATGATTTTTTCCCCCTTCTTCTTTGAACTCCACAGATTTTTTGACAAAACAAAAAATAGTTGGGAAGATCGTGGCAGCTTTAAGAAAGTACCAGGGAAATATGATATGCTACAACTGGATTATACAAGCAATATTGAGGTATATTCTAACCTTACCTCTGGGGGAAAGCTATTCTATCTCACTGGCAGGATGAGAACTAGAATTTGTCTGGGCAGTTGGGCTTTTGAGAATAAAACAAGATAGGGCAGGAGGGAGTAGGCCCCTTTTATGACTTCAGAGGTTATGGGGAACATCCGTTACTTTAAGGTACATTAGTAGAAGAGAGAATATAGAATAAGAAAGGTAGTGGTTCAGCCATATTGTGCCCTAATAATATTCCATCTGGAGTATGTGAACAATTCTCACTATCTTTTTTTTTTTAAACCCTTACCTTCCATCTTGGAATCAATAGTGTGTATTGGTTCCAAGGCAAAAGAGTGGTAAGGGCTAGGCAATGGGGGTCAAGTGACTTGCCCAGGGTCACACAGCTAGGAAGTGTCTGAGGCCAGATTTGAACCTAGGACCTCCCATCTCTAGGCCTGTCTCTCAATCCACGAAGCTACCCAGCTGCCCCCTCTAACTATCATTTTTTAAGGAGGGACATTGATAAAATGAAATGTGACCAGAGAATGGTGACTAGGATAGCAAAGGCTCTAGAAATGGCCAAAGGAATTATAGAGATTTTGTTTATAAAAGAAGACTTGGGACTTGATAGTTTTCTTCAGATATTGCAGTGGCTGTTATTTGAAGAGGAAATAGATTTATTCTGTGTTACTTTAGAGTGCAGATGTAGGAACAATAGGCAGAAATTACAGAGGCAGATTTGATTCAATATAAAAAAAATTTTGAGAGTTAGTGTGGTATAGTGGATAGAGAGCTGGCCTTAGAGTTAGGAGGACCTGGCTTGAAGTCCATTCTCAACTCATTGTGGTCACTTAACCTCACTGCCCCAGACAATTCTTTAAGACTTTAATACAAAAGAAATGCCCATCTGCTTTGGTAGAGGAAGTTCCTCATGGATTATTCCTAATACAATGAATTCAGTTCCAGTCCAAAAAGATGAACTTTGCAATGATAAAAATGTCCAAAAATTGAATGGGTACCCCTAAAATAAAAAGGAATTTCCTATCATAGGAGGTACTCAAGCAGACTGCATAACTTTGTCTTAGGTGATATTGAAGCAATTTATGTAGTGAATAGAACTAGATGACCTCTATAGGCTTTTTCAAATAGGTTTTATAATCTGTCTCAGGGTGAAGAGTCAAAGGATGAGGCACTTGTTCCTATTTCACCTCCCAAACTAGAGTCTCAGCTGGAGCGTCCAGTCCAAGAGCTGATAGAGTTGATTTGTAACATTCAGAACATGGAAGAAATGATGGTGGAGATGAAGTATGACATCAAAAAAGCCCCATTAGGTAGGAGTCCTGTATTGAATTCTTTCCTTTCTTCCTCAGTTCCTAAAATGGGATATTCCTTCTCCCCCATGTCTCTAGGCTGGACTTTTCTGGTAGTAGTACTGAATTATAGGTAGCATGAGGACAGGGAGCCTGGAGTTTCTTTTAAATGGGCTAATGGGAAAGATCAGAAACTCATTTAGGAAATCTGGTCTTTGATTGGGCCTACAGGGAAGCTGACAGTGGCACAAATCAAGGCAGGTTACGAGTCACTTAAGAAGATAGAAGATTGTATTCGGTCTGGTCAAAGCGGGCGGATCCTGGTGGAGGCATGTAATGAATTCTATACTAGGATCCCACATGACTTTGGGTAAGGTTGTCTCTGGGCCCACCACCATCATGATATGCCTTCAGTTTTCTGTCTACTTCTTCACTGCTGGGAAACTTAGCAGCAGAGAGTAAATTTATTGACATTTCTCTCAATCCTTCAGAAACAAAGGTCTTTCTGAGATCCAACAGCTCAGGAAGCAGGACTGTAAAATGCAGTCTCTTGTTTAGGAATCCAATTCCTCTTGTCAGATTATATTCCTGATCTTCTGCTAAATTGGCTTAGCTTTAGACAGAATTGGATTTAATTTTGTCTATACCAGGAGAACCATTTTTTTTTTTACTACAAGCAGATTTTTCCTTGTTATTTTACCCAACTAAAAAGAAGTACAGCCATTCTCCTATGAGAATCTGTTGTCAGGAGATGAAATCAAGTATCCATAAGTATAGAAGGGAATTCGGCAGTCCTTTGTGACCTAAACCTTAGGTTATCAAATTAGAACGTTTCTTCTGTCTCTTGTCCTATTCATAGTACCTATTTCTTCATATACTTGGAAATTCTATTCTCAGTTTTTAGTCATCTCATAGTAATCTGGTTCCTCAGCCCACTTTTTTAAATTTAATTTTTCTGTTACATTTTAAGTTTCTAGCTACCTTCCTCCCTCTCTCCCCATTATGCACTAGAGAAGGCACTGTTTGTGAAAAACAAAAACTGTGTACACACAGACACACACAAATATAAATAAGCCATATGCATATTTCTCTATCACTTTTTTCTTTGGAGGTGGACATTCAGTTATACCACTATTGATGTTGCTGTATACAATGCTCTCTCGGTTCTGCTTGTTTTAATCTTTAGTATTTCATTCAAGTCTTTCCATGGTTTCCTAAAATCAACCTGCTTATAGTTTCTTACAACACAGTAGTATTCCATCACAATCATATGCCACAACTTGTCTACCCATTTCCCAGTTGATGGGCATCCCCTCAATTTCCATTTCTTTACCGCCACAAAGAGAGAGCTGCTATAAATATTTTAGAACATATAGGTTCTTTTCCTTCTTCCCTGATCAGCTTGGGAAACAGACCTAATAGTGGCATTGCTGGGTCAAAGAGCATACAATTTTATATTTGGGTATAATTCCAGATTGTTTTCCAAAATGGTTCAATCAGTTCACAATTCCACCAACAATTTATTAGTGTCCCTATAGTCTACTTTTTGATGGAGTTTACTTTAGTCCTTGTCTGAGTTACTTTTCTTGTGAACCACTAACACTTATGCATGCTAATAAATAAGTACATAACAATTCGCTTATGTTTCTGGCCCTAGGCTCCGCACGCCACCACTAATCCGAACAGAGCAAGAATTGACAGATAAGATTCAGCTCTTAGAGGTGAGAGATAACGTGGGTTGGTGGATGTCCTACTTCTTTCTCTTGGCCCTATTGGCCCCAGCATCCTTCTCTCATGGCTATTTCTCTTATGCCATTAGGCACTGGGAGACATTGAAATCGCTATCAAGCTGGTGAAGACAGAGCTTAGGAACCCAGAACACCCACTGGACCAGCATTATAGAAACCTACATTGTGTTCTTCGACCCCTGGACCATTCCTGTCATGAATTCAAAGTGAGAAAAGATTTCTTCTCTTTCCCCTATTGAAAGTGCTTCTGCTTCATTTTTCTCTTATCATTTTTGATATGAATTAAAGTCCATGTAAAAGAAGAATCTGTATTTTTACCAATCATAAGATTTGTAACTAAGTAGGAGCTCTTCCTAAATGGCTTGTGAGATATGTTGGGGTCAGAGAAGGACACTTCTGCCTGGATGCTTCAAGTTGCTCATGGGATTAGTGATTTCAAACCCAAACTCATTAATTTCTTCTCTTTCCTCATCCAGGTGATCTCCCAGTATCTACATTCTACCCATGCCCCTACTCACAATGATTATACGATGACCTTGCTTGATGTCTTTGAAGTGGAGAAAGAGGGTGAGAATGAAGCCTTCAGGAAGGATCTTCCCAATAGGTCTGTTCGTTTCTGGCCTTGGTATTGAAAACTTATGTCTAATCTCTCTCCAACTAATTCCCTAAAGAACTGAGTATGGTTGTGTGATTTTCAGAAAGGGAGGAAAGGAGGCTGGAGACCTGGTCCTATCCATAGCATAGCTGGAAGGGAATCAGCAAAAGATACAAGTTGATATTCATGGTTCTCCCCTAGGATGCTGCTGTGGCATGGTTCCCGACTGGGTAATTGGGTGGGGATCCTAAGCCATGGACTTCGCATTGCCCCGCCTGAAGCTCCAGTCACAGGCTACATGGTGAGTGCAGTTGGAACTCTCAGAATAGTCATAACCTCTTTGATGTTTTCAAAGTGGAACTTTTGTTGTTCTGATGATAGTTCCTGAGATTCTTCATGGTTCTAGCCTGAGACAAAGTTAGGCTTCATTGCCTTTCAGTGGTCATGGAAATTCTGTGATTGATGGCTGGGATTGATGTAAATGGAGGTGCCTTTCACCTTTCCATTGACTCCCAGCCAAACCACAGCTGTTTCTTAGGTATTCTGTCCAAAGAAAGTAGAGTTCAGGATTTGGATCCCTGGCCCTTTGATAGCAAGGGACTTTTATGAAGGCTTTAACTTTTTTTTTAAACTCTTCTCTTATAGTACCACTTCTAAGACAGAGTAGCAAGTGTTAAGTGACTTGTCCAGGGAGTCACACTGCTAGGAAGTATCTGGGGTCAAATTTGAACCCAGGTCCTTCTGACTCCAGGATTGGCACTCTCCAGTGTTCTAACTAGATGACCCCAGGCTTTAACTTCTAAAAGCTTCTAGCTTCCAATACACAAAAAATTCAATTTCTTTTTTTTTCTAGTCACTAAAAAGCAAAAGTTTCCATTACCCTCACTATTCCCAATTCAGCTGAAGTCTAGGGAAGACATAGCCTCCAGGAGTTGAATTTATCTTTTGGTCAAGAGGTCTACAATCTAGGGCCAGTGGTATATGCAGCTATACCTTTTCTTCCATGGGCTCAGCTTCTGACCTGGGTATATATATCTGTCAATTGCAGTTTGGAAAAGGAATATATTTTGCTGACATGTCCTCCAAGAGTGCCAATTACTGCTTTGCCTCACGACTGAAGGACACGGGCCTGTTGCTGCTCTCAGAGGTGAGGAAGAGGTTCAGATGAAAATAAAATAAAAACCCTTCCCTAGATGGTCATTCCCGCTACAATACTGCATTCAGCTGAAATGAAGTAGACAGTAACAAAAATATGCCAAGAGGCTTCCTCTTCAGGGACAACATGATAGTTTACTGAAGCCCAAACTAGGGTTCAAGTTCTAGTCACTTTAATTCTCTAACTCTAATTAAGTTAAAGAATCTACAAATGAGAGAATTGGTGACAATGACTTTTTAAAAAATTATTCTTAATTGTATGTAATTCCTTACTTTATGTCTTAGTATCAGTTCGGAAAAGGCTACATCATTGCCTCATGCTGACAGTGATTCTATTAAAGTCCTTCCCAGCTATTATCACCATCTACTGTCAGAGGAAGCATGGCATGAGGAGTCCAAAGATATTTTCTTTTGCAGGTAGCTTTGGGAGAATGTAATGAGTTGCTGGAGGCCAATCCTGAGGCAGCAGGACTACTTCAGGGCAAACACAGCACCAAGGGAATGGGCAAGATGGCTCCCAATCCCTCCCATTATGTTTCTTTGTAAGTATTCACAGCTATTTCAACCACTCCCATTATTCTTTCTGTCCCTTGGCCAGACAGATTTTTGCTGATGAGCTAAGACTTGCTAGTAAGAAAACTTTTGTGACTTCTTTCCTTTGGCAGGAATGGAACCACAGTGCCTCTAGGACCAGTGAGTGGCACAGGAATTCTGAACCCACAGGGCTATACCCTCAATTATAATGAATTCATTGTCTATAATACTAGCCAGGTTCGTATGCGATACCTGCTGAAAATCAGATTCAATTTCACCCAGCTCTGGTGAGGGAGATGAGATCCTTTGTTTTCTGCCTTCCTCGGGCTAGCTCTCCAGTGACAAATTAGACAATATAACACTTGTGCTTTTGCTGATATTTATATATAATAAATATATTGAAAACCTGTCATTGTGGCATCCTCAGACTTTGTCTCTCCAGAGTTGTTTCTGTCTAACTACCTTACTCCCATGACAAAAAGTATACGTGGCCCTGGGCATCTCCCACAGCCAGCTGCAGTGTAGGCCCAGGCCCAGGTCTTGGCTCCACACAGCTTACTGCTCCCTCACAACGGAAGAGGCCCCTCTGTAACAGACAAAAGAACAACACGGTTTTAGGCTTTTCCCCTGGCATATCTTCCCAACTGTCTCACTTGAAGGCTTTCATTATAGGATTTATAGAGCTGGCCATAATACTAAGTTTTTCCCTCCCTGTGCCATTCAAGTCTCTGTTTTCTCATAAATACTGTCATGCTCACCAGCTGTAGGTTGGGTTTCTCCCAAAGCTTTACATCTCGGTCCTCGGAGGCTGTCAGTAGCACTTTAGGGAGCACATGGAGGGCTGTGACTGAACCAGAATGAATCTAAAGAGAGAGAGAGGCATCCTCAGCTCCTCCACAGCCCTACCTATCACCAACCTGTCTCACTTTGTGTCTAATCTCACCTTCTTGGAGTATTGTGTTTTCAACTTTGGGAAATCAAATTCCTCTTCTGTGTCCTGCCATATGTTGTCAGTGACCCAGTCTCCCTCAGGGGTACATTCTGCCATGTTCCAAAGAACCCCTTCTGAGCTGGCACATAGAAAAGCAGAGTCTGCCATTCCCAGGGCAGAGTTAAAACCTAAGCAAGCCACCAGACTCCCAGCATGCACCTCTTCCCCGTCAGGTCTCTGCTCCCTTGGATCCTTTGCCAGCTTACCAGACTCAGGCTTGGCTTGAGTTATCCACAGTGGAGTTCCTCTGGGATTTTCCAGTTGTAGATCAAAATCTTTTATGTGCTCCAGTACTGATGATTCTGTCTGCTGCTATTGAGGGACAGATGGGAAGACGTACAGGTGTGCGTGTGCGCGCGCGTGTGTGTGTACATACTACCAATCAGCCAATTTACCTCCAATTCAGTTATAGTTTATCTGAAGGATTCTCTGAACTACAGCCATCTGCTAACCTTAGCTATACCAAAGAAACCAACATTTAAGTACCTAAGTTAGGCAAAACAGAAAATGTATCTGTCTCCAAGAAACTTTGTATAATTGGGCACATAGCATGAATGTAAAAAGATCAATGAATCGCACCTGTCTATCAATCCAGAAGCCAGACAGCATTCTAGGTGCTGGGATACAAATACAGATAATCAAACTATCCATACTTTTCATATTTTCAAGGAGCTTATATTCAGAAAAGCATTTAGCCACACATGCAAAACTTACATGGATAGATAGTACATTTCTCAGAGTGTCCAGGGAGAAAACACCATGTTCCTCATGGGTAGAAAATAGGGTGAGGCTATGAAGAGAGAGTTTGTGCCTAGGATGAAAGAAACAGAGATAGAATTTGGAACCTTTTCTCATGACCCAGTAGATCTGTATTCATGACTCCTTAGCAAGATCAGCTTTAGAGAAAGGAGGCTTGGGCTATGTAAGTTAGATAAAACCTTCATATCCAGAAGGTTCTTCCCACTCATAGCCCAACTTGGGAAGAAGGAAGTACTTAAGATCTTACCAGAATTCAGAGGGAGTAGAATCTACTTTCAGTAACATCCCCAAAAGTGGCTTTGCTAAGATGAGAGAGCATCTATCTGGGGCCAAGTCCATACCAGATAACAGATTGTGTGAATCCTGCTGGTTCAGTTGAAGATCATGGCCCAGGCTGGGAAATTAATAGAGAGGAGGAAATTGTCTAAATCCTATCATATTCTATCAGAACCCACCCCTGGATCACACAGGACTGAATGAAAGCAATTAAAATCTTTCAGGAATATTTCATCCAATTTTTTGGAGGTAATGATTTGACCGAGTTCTCCTTTGGTCAGTGATTAAAGCCCCTGCTGCCCCTGTTTACTCCATTTCACCTGAAAATGTCGAGCAGGAGACCCTCCTTTTTCACCTGCCACTTGATGAGGTTTTTGTCACTGATCAGGGCAAAGAAAGTTTGTGGAGAGATCCAGCACAGTGCACTGACTCGGCCAGGGACCTGGTATAGATCACAAGATGAACTCGGTATCTTGAGTCTGGAACCAGCCTTCCCAGACCCCCCTCCCTTTCAAACATAGGCCCAACTTCCACTCCAAGGGCACATTACTAAGCACTAAGGCCTGGGATGGCCCCCCCACAAAACAGATGCCACCCCTACTCACCTGAGCTCTGGCTACAGCTTTGGCATCCTGCCATAGGATTAGCTCCCCAGCCTGGCTGCCAGACACTGCCAGAGAACCATCAGGAGCCCAGGCCACAGCAGTAATGGCTGTGGGTCTTTCACCAGCACCTGTGTCATCTGGAGAGGAAGAGCAAGACAAATGATGAGAGATCACATACTACTGTGCAATAGTGAATCGAACCTTTTTGGGAAATAGGCCGTCAGGGTTCTGATTGAGTGTTTGCTGGGGAGTGTCTGTAGTGTCCAAATGTAACAATTAACAAGCACGTAAATAGTATGTAGAGACATATATGGGGAGCCAGAGTTGGAGTGAGAGAAGGGATTCAAGCTCCCACCTGACTCCCAGCTCCACACTTACCTTCTTTCGGCACATGCCAGAGCCTCACTGAGCCATCTTTGGAGGCGGTCAGCAGAAGACCCAAGGTCTCTGAGGCTGCAGCAGAAATGATTGGACCACTATGTCCTAGAAGAGTATGTGTCTGAAACACCTACGGGGCAACAGAGATGGCAAATAACCCACACAACCATGGTTGAGGCTTTATCTTCCCCCTTTCCCTCAGCCCCCACCGGGGACTCACCAGCAGTGGATGCCACAGCCGTGTGGCCCCATCCAGGCCAACAGTTATGACCAAGAGCTCTGACCCAGGCTGTCCAGCTGATGAGAAGAGATGGAGATGATTGGAGGAGGTTAGGCAAAGGGCCAAAGAAAAGAACAGAGATGAAGGGAGGGAGTTCTGTTACCTGTACGAGGCTCCTGGATGGCCACACAGTGGCTGATGGGTCCAGAGTGGGCAGGAATACTTGTCAGCTCCACACCACGGAGGTTCCACACTTTTAGGACTCCATCTCGGTCCACAGATACTACGTGCTCCTCCTGCTCCATCCCCCCACCCCCCACCATCAAAATCATGGTTATGGTGAGGGGAGGTTATGTGTGGATTTTGCCATAGCTTGTCTCACCACTCACACACCCATTCCAGCAAGAGAGGGGAATGAATTAGGTAACAGTGTTCAGTTTAAATGGTATGGAATAAGTAATCAAATCTAGGGAGGTAGTTAAGTGGCTCAACATAACAATTCTGTAATCAGCTCACTTTTTTTTTTTAAACCCTTACCTTCCATCTTGGAATCAATACTGTGTATTGGTTCCAAGGCAGAAGAGCGGTAAAGGCTAGGCAATGGGGGTCAAGTGACTTGCCCAGGGTCACACAGCTGGGAAGTGTCTGAGGCCAAATTTGAACCTAGGACCTCCCATCTCTAGGCCTGGATCTCAATCCACTGAGCTACCCAGCTGCCCCCAATCAGCTAGCTCACTTCCGATGTATCACCCTTCTTCCTAGAAAGCATCCCTTTACGGGAGGGAATTGGTGAGAGGTGAGGGAAAGAACATGAATCTTGTAACCATGGAAAAGTATTCTAGATTAACTAATAAAAATAATTTTAAGAAAAGCATTCCTTGCCCCTTCTTCCCAGACCCTTCACTCCTACCTCCTTACCCACACAAAGCAGCCTCTAGAGAGCACCGAGTAGCTTTCTTTCTATCTCCAGTATATAGCCAAAGGCCTGACATGTAGTCAGTGCTTAACAAATGCTTACTGACTGACTAACCTATATAACTCAGACAAAATATTCAAGTCATTTGATTGTCCCAATTCTACCTTAGCCCTCACCCCCCCCCCCCATGCTCATTTCCCCATCATGAAGCCCACCCCATCATTCCTTCCTTACCACAGCCACCACAGTGCTCACTGCACTCTGATGACCCAGAAACTGGCCAAGCTGCTGGCCGGATACAGGGTCCCACAGCCGTACAGAACCGTCATTGGAGCAGGAGAGCTGCGAATTAAGAGGTCATCGATGAAGGACATTCCGTCTTTTGATTTTATTTGGCAGAGGCTATCTAGAAGCCCCAGGGCTGGAGGTACAGCCTGTCTTCAGCCCCTTTCAGGGTGCCATTCTGATTTGGCAGAATACTAGATGTCTGCCTGCCCAGCCATCCATCTGTGTGGGTAAAGGGCTAGCTAGAACCTGAAAATGTGGCTGCTAATCCATTGGGGCATGAAACACCAGGATGTGTGAATGTACTGAACCAATACTATGCCATATAAATCAGACATGAGGAATCTAGAGAAACAGGAAGATTAGCGTGAACTGATAGAGTGAAGCCAATAGAAGAAGTAGGAAAGCAATACAGTCATCCCTCGCTACATTGCGGTTCACTGTATCAAGGGTTTTTAAAAAAAATATCGAATTCTGTTTCAGGGAGTTACACTTATCACAGCACACTATTGGCCGATGGAATGAAAGGCGACCAATCACAGTGCTGTGTTCTGTATCCTGGGCACTGACTTTAGATTAATAAGTGTGGAAAAGGTTTATGGGAGAGGGGGAAGGGTTTATAAAGCTTTAAAATACAGATAAATAATAAAATAAATATAATGCCTGGAACTCCTGCGATAAATGAGGGATCCTGTATATGCCTGATGGCTCTAGTGAAGTCAAAACAACATTAAAAAGAAACCAAATGTAACACTGTAATAACCACCCTTGGCCCTGGGTTGGTAAAGGTGGATATACACTTCTCCTTCCTTTCCTTTGATAAGTGTGTAATTTCTTGTTGTATATGTTGTCTGACACTGACACTTTCTTACTCTCTTCCTAACTTTCCTGCCAAGTCACCCAGTCTCACAAAATAGGTGTCATCCTAGACTCCTCACTCTCTCATCCCCCATAGACATGCTAAAGCCTGTCAATTTTACTTTCATAATATCTCTCACATATGTCTCCCTTCTATTGACTTGTCTATCATCGCTCCAGTGCAGGCTCATATCACCCCATATTTGGACTAACACAATAACCAGTGGGTTGGTCTATCTTCCTTATGCCTCTTTGGCTCCAGCCCATCTTCCAATGACCAGTCAAACTGATCTTTCTAAAACACAGGGATGACCACATCACTCCCCCTATATTCAGGAAACTTTTTTTTTTAAACCTTATCTTCCAAGGCAGAAGAGTGGTAAGGGCTAGGCAATGGGGGTCAAGTGACTTGCCCAGGGTCACAAAGCTAGGAAGTGTCTGAGGCCAAATTTGAACCTAGGACCTCCCATCTCTAGGCCTGGCTCTTCAGAAAACTCTTGATATTTACTCATTTTCAGTTGTGTCTGACTGTGACCCCATTTAGGGTTTTCTTGGCAGAAACAGGAGTGGTTTGCTATTTCCTTCTCCAGCTCATTTTATAGATGAGGAAATGGAGATAAACAAAGTTAAGTGACATGTAGACGGTCACCTAGCTAGTAAACATCTTTGAATTCAGAGAAGATGAATTTTGCTGACTCCAGGTCCTGCATCCTTATCCAATGTGCCTCCTAGTTGCCCTCAAACTCTGGTGGCTCCCCGTCACCTCCAAGATTAAATATAAAATCCTTTGGCTTTTAAATAGCATCATAATTTGGCTTTCCTTCTGCCTTTCCCATTTCCTTACACCTTACTACCCACCATGTATTCTTTATGTTCTTGAGCAAGATGCTCCCATCTCCTACCTCGAGGCATCTTTAATCAACGTCCCCGTGGCCAGAATTCTTTATTTTCATCTGCTGCCTTCCTTCAAGTCCTATCTAAAATCTCATCTTATACAAGAAGCCTTTCCTGATTACTGTAATGCTACTGCCTCCATTTTCTCCTGTCTATATTTTGTTTGTGCATAGTTGTGTGTCATCTCTCCCATTAAACTACAAACTCTTTGATGGCAGGGTCTGTCTTTTGCCTGTCTTTGACACGGTGCTTACTTAGCACAGTGTCTGGCACACAGAAGATGCTTAATAAGTGTGTGTTGATATGACTTAGCACTAGTATTGTGCTATCTCCTTCTGGATATTTTCTCTTCTCTTTCCTGAGTTTTTATGACTGTGTTCTCCTGCAGTCTTTCTCCTACATAACTGCTCCTTCTCAGTCTCTTGATAAACCATCCTTGTCTTATCTACAAACTGTCAGTATACTTGGAGGCCCTGCCCTGTGGCCTCTTCTCTTCTCTACATACTTTTATTTGATAACCTCTTTAGCTCCCATGGGTTCAATGATTATCTTTAAGCAGATGACTCCCAGATTATATGTCTGGATCCAGCCCCTCCTGTATTTCAGATCCACATCACCACCAACCCATTGGACATTTTTCAAAATGGATATTCCACATCTCTAACTCAACATGTCCAAAATAAAGCTCATCATATTTTCCCCAGAACTCTTTTCCAAACTTCCCAATTACTATTGAGAATACTACTAGCCCTAAGTCTTCCAGGTACTCAAGCTCAGTGCTGACCCTACACATCCAATCAGCTGCTAAATCCGGTGACCTCTATCTTCATCACATTTCTCACAGACTACATTCTCTCCATGCACATAACCACCATCCTAGTTCAGGCTTTCGTTATCTCTCACCTGGACTATCACAATAGCTTCCTAATTGGTGTCTCAGCCTCAAGTCTCTCCCCACTCCAATTCATCTTCTACACTGTCACCAGTGATTTTCCTCAAGTGCAGATCCACCCTCATTACCCCCTTAAGCTGACAAACTCCAAGGATGCCTGAATACTTCTATGAACAATATAAATGCCTGTTTGACATTTAAAGCGTTTTCATAATCTGGCCCTAGTCTACCTTTCTAGTCTTCTTTAAAATTCCACTGTACATATTTTGTGGTCTAGCCATACCTGCCAGCTTGCTGTTCTCCCCCCATAATATTCCATCTCCAGTCTCCATATTTTTGTACCGACTTGCATGCCTGGCATATTTTTCCTACCCACCTCTGCCCTTGTTGAGTCCTTAGCTTCTTTCCGGACTCAGCTTGTGTGCTACCTTCTGCATGTGACCTTTCCTGGTCTCCCCATCCCTTCCCACTCTCCCCCTCCCCCCCCATGACACCAAGGACATAGTTTTTTGCTCTGTTGTGTTCTGTATATACCTACATGTGCATTTTCAATCTCCCCCATTAGAATGGATTTTAGTCAACAACTAGAACAAAGTCTGTCACACAGTAGGTGCCTAATAAATGCTTGCTGGTCAGTTGGTTTTAACTGTCCTCTGTGACAAGGGAAAAGGCTCATGGTTGGGAATAGTTTATCAGGATATGACTAACATAAAAACAAAATATCAATCAAAAAGAAAAAAGATAGCCACCTAGAGGTGGGAGTAGGAACAAATGGATTCCTAGAAGAGTACTTTGATTATCTCAAGCATTGGGCCTGGAATCAGGAAGACCGAGTTCCAATCTACTCTTAGACAAATACTAGCTGTACAACTCTGAGCAAGTCACGTAATTATTTGCCTCAGTTTCCTCAACTGTAAAATGGGGATAATAATAACATCTACCCTGCAGAGTTGTTGAAAGGATCAAATGAAATAATATTAAAAAAAAAAACCACTTAACACACTGCCTGGTACATATAAATTTTTATTACCTTCTCTTCCTTCCCTTATTCAAAGAAGTCATGGGAGGCTCTAGACTTGGAGACAAAACTGCTGCATTTCAGCCCTAGATCATCATCCATTTAATGCCCACTGTATGATGCCACCATATAGAAGACATATAGCTAGTTACTCTATCTGAGCATGCCCTTCCATTATGAACCCATGGGAGGTAATACTATTCATTATTACTGACCAATTTATAAACTTCATGGAAATGATGGAAAATCGTGGGCCAAGTTATAGAGGGAATGGCTGAAGGGGTTAGGGAGCCTGACATTTGTCCTACCAAAAGGATTTCCCACTTACTAGCATGGCATCCTTGGTCCAGGAACAGCCAGTAACCCAGTCACGGTGACAAGCTGGGAGGGAATGCATCACAACAGGAGCTTCTGGCATCCTTACATCCCAACACAAAAGGCTCTGTGAGAAAGAGACATTAGGATTAAGGTCAAAGTAAGAATAACAACAAAGGGACAGGTGTGCTAAGATGAGATAAGAGACAGACAAAAGGGTAAAACAGATATAGTGTGGAAGGAAGGAAAGTAAACCAAAGCAGATATTCAGGACCCAAACCACACAGAATAGTCAAAACAGGGCAACAGATTAGATATATATTATATGTAAGATATAAATGTAGACATAGATATGTAGTTCAATATCAAATGAACTTCTCTAAAGTATCTGAGATTTGAGAGAAAATAAATTAAACATGAGAGCTTGGGAAATCATCCTATTCTAGAAGTATTTGGTTCCATTTTGGAATAATCTCTCTTAATAGATGTGTGAAATGTCCTTTAGCATCCCTCATTTTACAAGGGTCAAATTTACCATCTGGAAAAAAAATACCTCTTTATTTTTGTTTTTCTTTTGTATTTTGATAAAAACTGAAGAAATTGGAGCAGTTAAACTTTAGCTTGAGAAAAACTTAGAACTGGTTTGTTTGGTGTTGGTGTTATGGAAACTCATGGGTAAGAGTTGAGGAATTCAATAATGTCAGCAGGCTCCAGTGGTCTAGTATGGCAGAGCAAGGGTGGATGGTGGAGAGGCCCAGGAGCCATTCTTTTGAAGCTTACCTGATCCCTGCTACCCGTGGCTAGGATGCCCCCATCAGGGCTGAAGCTGCAGCATGTGACGGGGCCTGTGTGCCCACGGAGCTCTCTACCAGGGTGAAGCTTTTTTGCCAAATTTGGCTGGGTCAGAAACTGTAGTGACCACAACCGCACGGTAAAGTCCTCTGCAGTAGGCAACAGAAAGAGGAAAAGAGAGTAGGGACAAAGAAAGACAACTGTGTGCTTAGTATCTAGGGACTGAGAAAAGATTTAAAGGTATGGGAAGCAAGGATAGACTGGAGGCAATGATCCAACATGAATTTCCCCTATTCCTTCATTTACAGAAATTCCATCTATCTTTACAAATTCAACTCAAATACCCCTTTCACAAAGCCTTCCCTAAACCTTTGGACAATAATAACCATTTCCCATATGACCTCCAGAAGTATTTTATGCTTCTTTACATATGCATGTAATAGTTGGGTATTATTCTGTATTATAGCTATCTGTGTTTATGTCATATCTGACTGCTAGGTCAGGAACTATGACTTATCCAAACTTTGTTCTCCTCCAGAACCTCACACAGTATTCTGCATACAAAATAGATGAAACTGAAATAAACTGAATTGGACAAAGTAGACTGGAGTTCTGTGGAGGCAACTGGGAAGAACACAGATTTGCACTGTAGCTAGGCTTTGAGGTTCAAAGATAAGACACACGAGTGTTAAGCCCACAGAAGATATTTTATAGTACATCAAATTAAGTGCTAAGAACACATTACAGGTAACATCTACCCTCTATCAGTATTGATGCTATCCCACTTAACTTGATCTTCATCACAACTTGGCAGTTCTTTTAGTCATTGACAGTACAGTGACTTTTCCAGAATTTCTCCTCAAATGCTCAGTGCCAGCTGCCAATGTTATTTTGTTCTTAGCAGATGACAAAGCCCCTTCCTCCACTGAGATGAATGAGGCCCCTGGGGCATGAAGAGCCTCCTATCCCTTCATCTTGATTTCTACCTTCTTGCTTTAGAGGAAGAGCTCTCTCTCTTTGCCAAAGCTAACTAACCTCTTCCCATTAGTATAAGTCCACCTAATTGATGGGAACCAAGAATAGGTTTCCAGGGTTGGACTGGCCCTCATATCTATGACTATTCTAGATATCATATGCCTGGCCCATGACTATTTTCTCTGTCAATTTCTTTGGCATACCTGAGGCAGAAGCAAGGAGTTCCTGGGAAGTGGCTAAGCCCAGTACAGCCTTCTGGTGTGCAGGTAAGAGCCAGAGACGGTGGGGGGTTACATATGCAAGCATCCAGCACTGAAGATTCCCATCTTCTCCACCACTCACCAGGACTTTGGGATTTAACCAGGCCAGTGTAGACACTGCCGCATCTGACACTGGGCATTGACCCTCCTCAGTACCTAGACAAATAGAGAGCAGCTTAGAATGAGACCCAAAGCTTGACCTCTCCTTGAGCTCCTATGCCAAATAATTTCTGTCCTTTCCCGATTCATTTCTCTTGCCACCCCCAAATCCCAATACCTGAAGAGGTCCTGTAGATTCTGATACCATCTGAATGATGACCAACGGCCACAAAAGCCCTATCTGGACTGATAGCCACAGACAAGGCAGGTGAGAGAGGCAAGGAACCCAAAGTCCCCTTGGGACGGCCCAAGGATCCTGACCACATCTGTACCTACAACCCAATATGAAAAGCAAAGCCAACAGATTATCCAATACATAGAGAAAGCTGCTCTCCAAACACATACATCAGAGATTCTTCCTTTCAGAGGTCCTTAACACAAATGCTGCCAAATACTGGGCACCCACTTAGAACAAACCCTGCCCTTGACCACAGACTCCATTTCCCTTGAGTCACTTTCTCCAACAAAGACACTCTCCCAAACCTGTCTGTCACCCCAAAGGTCTTTCCCACTCAGTGGTACACCTCCACAGAGATTCTCCTACTAAAATTCCAGAGATATTTCCTCAATAGAAAGGGAGTCAAAGATTCTACTTTACTTCTCCCCAACATCCCCAAGGCCCACAGAAAATTCATATCCCTCTTGGGGGTGTCTTCTCCCCAACCCTCCCTCTGGGCCATCTCTGGGCTGACCTTGCCATCCTCCCCAGCAGTCAGCATCTGGCGTCCAGATTGCAGGAAGAGAGCAGAAGCAACATATCCCAGGTGGGCAGGGAAAGAAGCCAGTTGTGCTCCCTTCTGCCAAGCCCACAGTTCAACAGTGCCATCCAGATGGCTGGCAGCCAAGACTGTTCCAGAAGGAGCAAATGTCACAGCACGGACCGAGGACTCTGAGCCTTTGAGTTCCTATAAAGTTAGGAGGAAAGAGTACATCATGGGAGAAGTTTTATATACCCCTTAAATAGACCAGGCCTTCAGATCCACTCTTCTCCATCCAGACTTGTTCTTCCATCCCCTCCCTGGGCCCACAATGGCTAATATTTTCTCACCATGGTCACTGTGAGGCTGTCCAGTCTCAGAACACTAAGGCACCCGGCCCAGTTTCCTGTGGTGATCACCTGCTCCTCAGGGTGAAAGGCAACACAATTCAGGGGCTTCTGTGACAAGTGCTGGGAGGCCAGCTTCCCGTGGACCGTGTCCCACAGCTGCTCACAGGAAGAACAGGGATTAAAGAAGATGCACTGGACTCCAGGGCCCTCACCTCCAGACACATCTTATTAATATGAGTGCTAAGAGGACCCAGAGGACATTCTATCCAACCCCATGTCTCCCTAACTCCCTCCCCCCCCCCCCCCCCATCAAGTCAGTTGGCAGCCACTTGGGTCTGTCTAAGGGAAAGCAATTCATTCTGAACTGAGAGACCAAACTCTGCAGGACTATTTCCTAATCAATTTGTTATCCCCTATGACAACTAGGTATTTTTCCACCTTTAACCTGAGATTCTCAATTTTACCTTCAGATGTCTATCCAGGGACACAGTGGCCAGCAGTCGGTGATCAGGGCTCAGGCAGCAGTCAGTGATTTGGAGCTGGTGGGCTTTGGTTTGGAACACTCTGAGCCCAAGAAACTCAAGTCAGTGCTGTGGGTCTCCCCTCATTTCACTGAGCTCTCTGGCTCTACTGCTTCTTTCCCCCCAAACCCTGGCACCCTCCCACTATCAATCTTGAGGGGACTGCAGCTTAGACCTTAGAGAAGGAAAGGCCAAAAGTGAGGGAGGATTGTATTAATAAGAACCAAGAGGGGTGTCTGGGCACCCTGGAGGCCTTACCGCCAGCCCCCCTGAAGGTCCCAGAGTTCCAGGAGACCATCTGAGGCTGCGAGGAAGACAGTCGAATTCGAGGGGCAGAGGCAAGATGAGATTCCATCACAGCCACTCACTATGGACTTCTCCTCCTGTAGATACACCAAAGTTCTGCTTGGCTCACCCTCTTTCTCTCACATTCCCAATTTCTGATCCCAACCAAAAAAGGTATCTGAGATAGCTTGTTAACTCTGTATACTTCTAACCCAGGGCACTCTGAGCTCCTCTGAACTCAGATGACTAGCCTAATAAAGGGATTCTCAGCCCAGTTGGGTTTTCTTTCTCTCTCTCTCTCTTTTATAAAAGTCCTTACCCTCTGCCTTAGAATCATTAAGTATCCATTATTTTTTTTTTAAATAAACCCTTACCTTCCATCATGGAATCAATATTGTGTATTGGTTCCAAGACAGAAGAGTGGTAAGGGCTAGGCAATGAGGGTCAAGTGACTTGCCCAGGGTCACACAGCTAGGAAGTGGCTGAGGCCAGATTTGAACCTAGGACCTCCCATTTCTAGGCTTGGCTCTCAATCCACTGAGCTACCCAGCTGCCCCAGTAAGTATCCATTCTGAGGCAGAAGAGCAGCAAAAGAGAGCTAGGCAATAGGGGTCAAATGGCTTGCCCAGGATCACACAGCCAGAAAGTATCTGAGGCTAAATGTGAACCCAGATCTCTAGCTGACTCCAGGCTTAGCATTCTATCCATTGTGCTACCTAGCTGCCCCTCCTGGGTCTTCTTTTAAGTTACAGGGGTCATGAAAACCTGAACCAGGGCCTTGGGACATGCCTACTTGCTAGTCTTCTCTCTCACTTAAATGAATCCTTTAGTCTGGCCAGCCATATCTACTCATTGTCCCCTCAACATTGTCCCCTCCACTCAAACAGGTGGAACTACCATAGAACTTCATCTGACTTATGTCCACTTGAATTCATTTGAATCCTGAGGACCAGCCTAGCTAAGTTTGGAGCAGTTCATCACCAGAAGGCTTGCCAAAGAACAATGTGGTGATGGGCCATAACACCTCAGAAGGATTATTTTCAGGGTTTTACAAGACCTGGGAATTTGGGGTGGGAGTGGGGGTAAAGTGGAGAATTCATTTAAGAGTGACAGTGATCTAAAAAAAGAAAAAGGCATCCAAAAAATACACAAAGAAGGTACAAAGTCATGATCTGCATCAGTAAAAGGAATACCCACCCAGTACTGAAATTATACATCCTTGCTATACTATCCTATAGTACTATTCATCATCTTTTTTGTGGTCCTATGCTATTCTTCATAAGGCCCTGGAATGCAGGAACCATACCTTACTCTCCTTTGAATCTTTCTATGGTCTTTTTTTTTAATCTTTATTTTCTGTCTTAGAATCAATATTGCATATTGGTTCCAAGGCAGAAAGAGGGGTTAGGGTTAGGCAATGAGGGTTAAGTGACTTGCCTAAGGTCACACAGCTAGGAAGTGTCTGACTTCCTATTTTTGAACCCAGGATCATTTGCCTCTAGTCCTGACTTTCAATCTATTAAGCCATCTAGCTGCCCCTTCTATAGTCTTTTAAAGGTGTTTAACACTTATTTGACACTTGTTCAATCACTTTCACTGACTAATGAATTGTCTTTAAAAGCCCTTTGTCCCCTGGATTCTAGGGATGAATATGTTGAAAAGGTAGGAGTGGCCTCATCTCAGGATGAATTTAGTTATCATTTGGTCCATACAGGTAGCCTGTGAGGCCATCATCCTGAAGGACTTGCTATTCCTCTAGCTTCTTCACTTCTTCCTTCCGTGGCCCTCCTACCTGCCAAGTACGTGTGTCCAGCAGATGAACAATCCCACTGGCAGTAGCCACAACTGCCCACTGTCCATTGGGGGAAAGACTCACAGCTGTAGGCATCGAGGAAGGTACCAGAGACAGGCTGGAACTATAAAGGAAGTGTGAGAGAAGAGAAAAGGAAGAGGGGGAGGGAAGGGGAAAAAAAGAAGGGAAGGGGGAAATTTAAGAAGGGAATGATAGAGAATGGGGAGGCAGAGATGGGGAAGGGGAGGGTGAGTGAGCAGAATGTACATCTGAATATACAGATATGAAAATTAATACATCTGTCCCTCCTCAGAGATTAAGGTTTGTCTCTCATCTGTCACATAAATAAGTACCTTTGTCAGTCCAAAGTACCCTCTTTTCCCATCTCTCATATGTACCTCAGTTATTGGTCCTTTCCTCCTTTTTCCCTCTACTGAGTGACTCTCAAGATCCTTGTCATTCTCCCTTTCCCATTTTACCCCTTTCCCCAGTTGGTGAGGAAGGGGCCTTCTCTACCTTCCTACTATCATTGCCTCTCTCTCCAGGAATCATCAGTTGAATTCTGAGGCTTCTGGTGATGCCACTCCCCTTTTTAAAATCATAGACACCATTGTCTCTCTCTATGCCTCCCTCACCAAATCACCCATCCATTCCCACCACCTTAAAAGACTCTAGCCCTGCCTCAAGTCCTCCCTCTCCAATATATCCCCTATAATGGGAGCATCCACATTGATGTCATTTGACACTCTCACTTCTAGGTTCTTTGCCTTTCTTAATTAACTTCACTCAATCCCTTTAGAAATAGATGTTAGCCTACCTTACAGATTTGTTGTGAAGCTCAAATAAGATAATATACAGCCTTTAAACAAATCTTAAAGCTCTCTATCAATGTGAGGTTTCTTGTTATCTACTAGTTTAAATGTTGTTGCTTCTGTTAGGATGGGAGTTCCTTGGAAAAGTTTGGCTTTCTTTGTATCCTTGTCCTCAGGAAGCTGGCTGTCCCCCTTGCTGGAAGCCCATGTTTGTTCCAAATCCGTTAGCCACCAACATGACCACACACTCTGTATTTCATCATTTGAGGCACTCTTGCAGTTCTTAGGTATATCCAAGCATGACTGCCTCATTTGCCATTTCTTCCAATGAATCTATTCTACATTCTCTAACTTTCCCATTTGATCCAGACTCTGAACCACATGCTGGCTATCCTGGGTTCCTTCTTCATCATAAACTCTATGATCATTTACTTCAGTTCTGTCTCATCCAGGACCCTAGTCTTCATGCCCCTGATCTTCCACCAAGGCTACCCCTATCTATGAACTACCTTCACCCTCCCAGGCCTGCTACTTGGATAAAACTGGCCCAGCAAAGACTCATGAAAGAGTGGGAGTGATGATACCTTTGCTGAGATCCCATGGTCTGGGGCTTATTGAGCCAGCGCAAGATGGGCTGGGAGGACCATCGCTGGGCCAGCTTTGGAACCTGCTGGTAGATAGGCGAGTTGGAGGGTTGGTTGGTTGCCTGCTGGGTCAACAGTGCTGGATACTGGGTGAGGAGCCTGGATTGCTGCTTCAGGAATGTGTGGAATGCGATGACATCTGTCTCAGAGGATACTGGCTCACTCATTGGGACTGAAGATGCTATCCAAGGGAAAGGAAAATCAAGGGAACAAGTATCCACTGGACAGTCACTATCTCATCCCACTATATCCAGAACCAAAGGAAAAGAGCAGTAAGCCTAGACAATAAACTATATCAAAAAGGAAACAGGGGCCAAGCCTCTGGAGAAGACTTCTTTGTGGCCCTGAGTTTATCTGTAGAAAAGAAACCCTATCTATCCTTCCCAGGAGTATCATCAAGACCAGACCCCTCCTCAATCCAAAAATCAATGAATCAAGCATTTATTAAGCACCTACTACATGCCTAAGCACTGGGAACAAAAAAAAAAGAGACAAAAAAAATCCTTTTCCTCAAGGATCTCACAATCTTAATTGGCTCTTCTGGGTTGGGAGAGAGAAGTTAGAAGATCTTGCTTTTTCCTATGTCCCTAGGGGATCCAGATCTTGGGTCCTTTTATAGAAAGAAGCCATCCTTAACTTACCATATAAGGCATGGGCCTCTCCCAGTTGGGAGAGCAAGCCCAGTTCTAGGTAGGTAGCCGTAACATTGAGGTTGGTAAGCAGGGAAGCAAGTAGGGAATGGTTCCCACTCTGTACCTGAGGAGTGCCAAGCAAGATCGAGGTTAGATATACACAGTAGATATGGTAAAGAAGAGCAACATTTACTCAGCTGAGACCCTGGCCCAGGAAAAAGCGATCAGAATGGTAAACTTGCAGAGTAGTATAGGGAAGAGAAGTGAAGTAAGTAGGGAGTTGAGGGGTGTGAGAGGATCCCAGGGAATCAAAGAAGGGGTAGAGGGGTTGTAATGGGGTGAGGGGAATGACTTACCAGGTGGTAGGGCAGGTCATTCAGGGCCTCAGGGTGGCAGTTATGGAAGGTACCCAAGGCTTCAGGGTCACACATTTTCCAGAGCTGAACTGAAGGGGGAATGAGGGTGCATGGTGGGAACATCCAAGGAATTAAGATATAGGACAGGTACTGAAAACCAGCACCTCTGTTTCTCATCTCGCTGGATAGGGAGTTCCTTAGCAACCTCTGGACAATTTCCTTTGGGACATGAGAAATCTGTCTACCCATTCAGATCCTAGAAAGAGGGGATCTGATCTGAGGCCCCATGGGGTATATGATTTTCCAAACCCAGTTCTGAGTGCTCCATTCTGATCACCTGCAATGAGGACATGTGCTTTGGTCTTCAGTCCAGGTCTCTTCCTATAGCGAAGCTCAACTGCTGAGCTTAAGGGCCCAGGAGGGAGGCGCAGCCGGGCTCCAGGAAGTTCCAGAGACCCCTCTCCCAACAATCTGACCAGAGTAGGGAATAGAGGTAGGAGAAAAACAGTGAAGATTTTGACAAAGCCAAAGGAACCACCTGCACCACCTCACACTGTAGGGGGCCTTATATAAAACTGGGTTTCACTCTGTCCTGGAAAAAAGGGGTTCAGAACTGGAGATAGAGTGATCTGCAAGGAAGCTCTTAGATGGGATGAGGAGCACATGATACCTAGAGGGGCAAGCATGGTCTGATTGTCAGGAGCATCCATTACCTGCGCAGACTCTGGATGAGGTAGGTAAAGGGACCCATAGGATAAGGGTCTCCTTTGTTTCTTGCAGCCATAGCTTCTGCCCAATCTACAGTCTCTGAGGATAGTGCTCGCCATGTACTTATCACTCCATGAAGCCGGTCCACTGTGAGACCTGCAATCCAGGAAACCTTGAACCTCTTGTCCCCATGGCATCTCCTTTACTAATCCCATACAAGGTGCCCCCCCCCAATTCTTCTATTCCCAAGGCCTACAGTGTCTCAAATTTCTCACCCAACCAAATCTCTTCTACAAAGAGAAGCCTCTTCAAATGCCCAAAGAGATTACTCCCATTTCAAACTTCATTCTGACTGTGCTCCTTCCACCACCCCAAATACACTATTAATTCTTAGCATTTCTCTCACAGGTGCTAACACAGCCACAGGCGCATCCCCAAACCACCCTTCTCCCAAGTGCCTCCTCATTCATCCAGCCCCTCAGGACTTACCGCTGCGTGTGACCTGGAGGGCAGCTAAGGCAAGAGGCAAAATGTCTGGCTCATGCTCCTGTTCCAGGACACCCAACACATGCTGTAGTAGTAGGGGCACAGTGGCCGGTAATGTCCGAAGTTGCTCAGACATCTAGGAAAGAGCCCAGGGATCAGAAGATGGTTATTCATTTGATATATGTGATGCGATAAGGACAGGAGTGAGGAGTGGACATGGGACACAGAGAGGGATGGGGACGTAGGAGAAAGAACGGGGGATGAGAGTAGAGGCTAAGAGACAGGCTAAGGAAATAGGGTAGATGAATGATTGGGAATGAGGGAACTGAAGTCGGAAAATGAGAGTGGATTATTGGTTGTAGAGGGAAGGGAAAGCGATGGCTATGGAAATGGAAAGCACCTGACCTGCTCAAACAGTGTGAAGAGACGAAGGTGATCGGTGGCCAGGCGCAAGTAAAGAGGCAGAGCTGCCCCTCGCTTTACCAGCAACAGCCGCATCTGGAGAGATATGGGTGATGGTGATGATGAAGCCAAATCAAAGACCTCTCTTCCTGGTCATCTCTAAACTCTGCTCTTCCCACATCCCTTCCACCACAACTCTGAGCCACTCGCACAGCAAAGAGGCAGCCCTCTCCTTCAACTCCTAAAGCACATCTAACTGCCACACACCTCCCCTCTACTGCCCAAAAGCTTCTTGTGCTGGGCATCGGGAGCATAATAGCTGAGGACTTAAGAGTTGCTTCTCAGTGCTGGAATTGCTCAGAGAAGGACATAACAGGACTCCTATCACCACCACCTGGTAACCCAAGATAGCTACTGAGCCAAAGCAGCATTTTTATCCTTGCATTAGGGTCAATTTGACTATGATTGTTGCAATATATGCCGTCTTTTCTGATGTCGTTATTATCCTCCTTTTTCTTAGGTTTGCTATTGAGAATTTCTAGAACTGTAAATGTTATCCTTTTGAATGAACAGACATTGCTTACTAGAAAATATATCAAGGAAAATTTGTAGTTCTTTACTTTTCTGGCTTCAAGGCCCAGCTAAAATTCCATTTCTATAAAACGTCTTTTCTGATTCCTGTTAATGGTGCTGCCTTTCCTCTGCTAATTTATATTCAACTTATCTAGTACTTGCTTGCTCTTTGGAATTCTATAAGCTCCTTGAGAGTAAGGACTGTCTTCTGCTTTTCTTTGTAACCCCAGTGCTTTGCACCAAGCTTGGCACATAGTAGGTGTTTAGTAAATGCTTATTGAGTGCCTGGCACATAAGTGCTTAATAAAGCACTTAATGATTGAATGTCCAGCACATAGTAGGTACTTAATTAATACTTGTTGATCAACTGTCTTTTCTTTTTTTTTTTAATTAAACTCTTCCCTTCCGTCTTGTAGTCAATACTGTGTATTGGCTCCAAGGCAGAAGAGTGGTAAGGGATAGACAATGGGGGTCAAGTGACTTGCCCAGGATCACACAGCTGGGTGATCAACTGTCTTTCACCAAAGCACATGCCTCAGGACTATTTCCCTTGGTAATAATCAAAGCTATTTAGCAACAAAGAAAACTCATTAAGATAATGTTCTAGGAGTTCATAATAATGGTTTATTCTCCTGCTTAATTATACAAATTTTTGCTTGCCACTATTTTTTTGTTTATACCCTGAAACTATTTCCCCAAAATATAGTAATGCTCATCGCATTCCTAATGAAGCAGTTTCTTTCAAAGTACTCTAGTTCCTCTAAATAACGGGCTTCTATATCCTGAATAGAGTTAAGAAAGATGGGCTCTCCAATCCAATGCCTGCCCTCCCATACAGCCTAAGAGTGCCCCAGAATCCCTAGAAACCTGAAAACTGAAACTTCACTGAAACATCACAGATGGAATCTTTTGAGTACAAAAAGGGAAAGCTAAAAGACTCATCTTTGGCACTACAACTCAAATAAGCAACCTGGGGGCCTCCACTCTCACTAGGCTGATTAGGGAAAGTAGGTCTCTGGGTTATCCAAAAGAGAGAACCAGAAGAATCACAGTAGTCTGAGAATGTCAACACTTTTTCCAAGACTTCTGCTGGCTATAAAGAATATCATAAATCTCTTTTGGGAATATAAATTTTGTCTACTGACCTTGTCTTCCTTCCCTGGGATATGATGGTTAGTTTATCACAAAATTATTTATTTTGAAAGTAATTGCTATTAAATTGTAGACAATAATATGGTCAGGGAAATATGTTCAATTTCCTTTTTTTTGTTTTTTGTTTTTTTCCACTCTTACCTTCTGTCTTGGTTCAAGACAGAAGAGCAATAAGGGTTAGACAGTTGAAATTAAGTGGCTTGCTTAGGATGACACAGCTAGGAAGTGTCTGAGGCCACATTTGAACCCAGGACCTCACATTGCTAGGCTTGGCTCTCCATCCATAGAGTCATCTTTTTTAAATGTCCCCTTTTTAAATTACTTCAATCTACTTGAAAATAATCCTTTTCTAGACCTGCACTACTAAGAAAAAGGCATGAAAGTTCTGGTCCTCCAGGTCAATCATTATATTCAGTGATGACACTCTTACACTAGTCCCTAGGCTCCCTCTGTACTCATCCCATCATTCCAAGGGTTCCCTACTCCCAACCTGATTGTTGAAGGGTGTCTCCTCCAGCCGTTTTCCATACAGGGCCAGCTCCTGTCTCACCAACTGGGCTCGGGCAGTTGGTTCCAAGGATCTTAGAGCCACCACGTGAGCATCTCTGCGACACTGAAGGATATCTGCTAACCCTGTGCTTGTTGACATACTCATCACAAGATGGACTTTCTTTGGGAGATGAGAGAAGAAAGTGAGGTGCTAGATAGTCCTTGCACCCCATAGCCATTCAAAGTCATCCCCAAATTCCCCTTCCTTATTTCATCCACTAACTTCCCTATCTCTGTGCATATACCTGAGGTAGGCTCTTTGGAATCCAATCTGAGATCAGACGACCAGTTTGATCCCCTAGTTGGTCTGCTCCATCAATGACCAGCACTAGTGTCTGGCCAGAGCGTAGGGTCTGAGCAGATTTGGGAAGTAGGGTATGTAGCTCCCACACCAGTCCCCTGCAAGGAGAGAGAAGACATGTCCAGCACACCTGAGTGCAGCAAGCAGGCAGAGACAAAAGCCTCTCAAAGAGGAAAGAATTCTGGACCGGGGTTTAATCCTCAATGGTGCCACTTCCTATTTGTGCTACTTATCTTGGGACCTCAGTTTCCTCATCTATATAATGAGGGGGTTGGATGACTTTTAATATTCCCATAACTGATGATGTGATGGTCCACAGGATGAGAAATTCTAAGGGGAATGCTCACCGGTAGGTAGTTGGGAAGGGTTTGGAATGCTGTAGCTGATGGCGCAGGTAAGTACAGAGGCGTCTGAGCAAGGTGAGGATGTAGCTCTGATCAGGACGGGCTCCAGCAAAGTGGAAGAACACTTGGGAGCTTCTGGTGGCCCCAAAGGGAGCCTGTAGGGCTGATACTAAGGATGACTATGGCAGGAAGGAGAGAAGCTGTAATCAAGGACTTTTCCTTAGCCTCTTGCTTCCTTCCATTCTCTTGCTCCAGCATCCCCAAACTCCACCACCCTCCTCCTACCCTTCCATCATCCCAAACCAACCCCATCTGTACCAGGAAGGCTGTCTTGCCCTGTCCAGGTTCTCCAGTCACTAGACACAAACTACCACTGCGCTGCTGTAGCTGCTGGACAATGTCCTTCAGGAGACTGGGCCGAGCTGGACTAGGTGGATGCTGTAGCTGCTGAAAGGCGGACTGGACGGTGTCATCGTTCTGAGCAGATTCAGTCTTTTCCAGACTTGACTCCGGCTAGGAGGTGCATGGAGAAGAGACTCTCAGGGTGATAAGCATGGCTGCCCTCTGTCCCTAGAGCTGGGCATCTGCTCCACGAGACTCAGGGTGAAGGGCATGACTACCCTCTGTCCCTAGAGCCTGGCATCTGCTCCATGGCTGCCTTGCCCCAAACTCCACGGTGTCTTCTGAGTGTCACCCCACCAACACCCTCCCGGTGACCTCACTGACCTGTACATAGAGTCTCTGGAGCAGCTCCCACACGTGCTGTAACACCATCTGTCCAAACTCTTCAAGTCCCTTCACGTATGGCCGGCCTGCTGCCACCCCACCCCATGCACAGGAGTACCTGTGGGCAGAAGGAGCCCCACGGAGAGCCCATTCCTTCCTCCAGACCATCCATGAGGCAGGTCTTCTCTACTCCCCACTCCCAATCCATAAGAGGTGGTGTCTCTCCCATCTTACCTGTGGCAGGTGACCCCCTCCTGTTTGTCCAGGTAGCTCTTCAGGTCTGAGATTCTTTCTGCCGCCTCATCTGACTCAGAAGCAAAGTCAATTTTCCAGCCATCGGGCACAGAGCTGGCCAAGCAGAGACATGCCCCATCCCAAGTTGTAAGACCAGAACCCAGCTTCTCATTAGGGAGATCCCATAGAACACCACCAGGCTTTGAAATAGGCTGTCTACCAATCCAAGGCTATCCTGGGCCTATAAAGGGAAGCTATGCACCCTTCCCTGTCCTTATGTTCCTTTCTCTAGCATCACATTCAGGAATGCTACAGGTAGTCAGGAATGCTTGAGGTGGGAGAGAGGGGGCAGTACCCAAAGAACAAAAAACAGGCTTCTGTGAAGCTGAATCCTGTGAGCAACAGATGTGGTACCTGAGGAAGCTGGAGTCTCTAAGGTAGATTAAAGCTGGGGAGACACCCTGCTGGTGGGAACCTCGATTTAGGAACTGCATTACTTCCATCTCGGTCACAGAACGGCCAGGTGGGTAATCTTTCACCTGAGAGATGGAAGGAGAGAAAATTCTGTTCAGGGCCAATGGATTCCTCTCTTTTCCAAGGCCTTATTCCAGGGTCTAGGGGGCTCCCATATCCCTTTAATAATCTTCCTTTACAGAGGTTAAGAAATAAAGTCAATAGGCCTTTTCCTGTTAGATCTAACCTTGTCCATCCAGTTGGCACATAGCCCTTAAGAGGAAACCCTCATTTTAATATCTCCCTTCCAAAATGTGCCCTTCATCCTAGTCTCAACTCCTTATTATCTACCCAAAATCCTCAAGAGAGGGAACATCACATAATTGGAAGATTCCTAGGTCTCAAAATGAAAAGATCTGGATTCAAGTCCAGACTGAATAACCTAAAGGCAAGTCACTTAACGAATTTATCTGTAAAAATGAGGGGGTTGGACCTATGGAGTCCCTTCTAACTCTCAATCTGTGAAATTCTGAATCCTGCAAGACCCAGATGCTTCTTCCCTGCCCCAGATCCCATATTCTTGGTTCCTGCCACATGCCCTTCGCTCTCTCCAGCTGCCTCACCCAGTGGAAATGTGGATGATCAGGAAGATTATAGTTGGGAGGAACATATCCATAGCGGGAGCCCAGGATGCCCACAAAGAGTTGTGAGTTTTCCACCTCCCCTAGGCACAGCTCCAACTGCCTGCAGAGACAAAAGGGAGAGAGGAGAATTATGGCAGAATTGTCATTGGGTGGGGGTGGGGAGAAAGAAATTATTATATGGGAATAAGAGTATTAAATGGTAGATATGAGAGGCAGCTAGGGAGCACAGTGGATAGAGTGCCAGGTCTGGAAGTATAGAGGTCCTGGGTTCAAATCCGGCTTCAGACACTTCCCAGCTATGTGACCTTGGACAAGTCACTTAGGTCTGACTGCCTAATCTTTGCTATTCTTCGGTCTTAGAACTGATACATGTACCATCAGATACAGGAAGGACAAAAATGAGGTAATGAGTGAGCTAATTGTAGGATGACAACTTTAAAGTTAGATAAGAATAGATAAAGAACCCCCACACTTCCAATACTCTCAATTTCAAGGCAAGGGAGTAGGGAGGGTAAGCAATGGGGGTTAAGCAATTTGCCCAGGGTTACACATATAGGAAGTGTCTGAGTCTAGATTTGAACCCAGGACCTCCCATTTCTAGGCTTGGTTCTCAGTCCACTGAGTCACCTAGCTTCTCCCTTTAAACCCCAATCCTCTCTGTTTTGTCTCACCTATCTACTTGTACCAAATTCCAAAATACCCTAAAACTCTCCTGCCCTGACCCTTTACCTCCCACCTTTTCCAATCATCCATCTCAGTTCATGTGGGCCCCCTACCAAACTCCTCAGCAGCCCATGTGCTTCTGGAATCCAAGATCGCATGACTCATCCGCTTCCATTATCCCACTGCCCATACCTATCTTTCTGGATCTCCTCCTCAGTAACTCCCCAGCGCAGGTCAATGCCACGCACACTGATGTGGTGAGGGGCTGCTTGGGCCTGCAGGGCGGGTAGTACCGAACGCAGTAACAGGTCCCGTTCCCCATGCATATCCCGGAAAGTGGATGAGATGAAAATGCGGACACTGCGCCAGCTAGAAGAAAAGAAGGTCACTGGGCTGATTCTGGCTCAATTTGGAGATCGGCCCACCCCGAATCCCAAAGGTGCAGTGAAGGCCCTCGCCCGGTCTTGATCAGACCTCAGACCCAGAGAAATATGTAAGGTGTACAAAAGAAGCCAGAGAATAGTTCTTTTGGGAGCCATCCATCCATAGTCTTGGCTTTGGAAACTTCCTGTCTCTCCCAGTATTTACTGTTGTCTCTAAATTTTACACAACTTTCAGCAGAGATTTGGAGCAAGGCTAGAAGGAAGGGACCTGAGAGGAACCCTGCCTCTAGACCTTATAGAAGGGACTCACCCCTGCCCAGAAAGGAGGGACCATGGCTCTGTGTATGGGAAAAGACGTTGCTTCCAAAGTTCTCTTTCTGCACCAGAGCCCATCTGCCTTCTTGGTTCTCCCAACTCACCTATGCTGGGGAGCAGGGGTCAGGGGGCTTGGCTCCCTCTCCTCTAGGGGTCTGTCAGGTAGGGTCTGTGCCTCCCCTCTCGGGGGTGGAATCTTAAATATCTTATCCATTTGGCCCACATGTTCCAGAAGACGAGACATCCCACGTTCTGAAATAAACCTAAGACAAATAGCAATAAGATCAATGATGGCCAAAGGGATCAAGGAGGTTTGAGAATCAGAGTATTAGAAGTATTTCCCATTGGTTAGGAGCTGGCAACAATAAAGGATCTAAGGAGGTCTGCCCAGCAGATGAACCCCACAACCCAATGGACCTGGATTAGAAGAGCTCAATCTGTGGGGGCATCAGAGCAGAGTGAGTAGAAAATGCTAGGGGTAAGTCCTTTTTGCTTCTCATGATTATCAACAGACTCATTTTTCATATAATGGCAGTTGTGGATATAGGAAAGAGTAATAATTGAGGTTATATGAGTAGGTGGTCAGGTCTATACAAAACAGCACCTCTTAAAGAAGGGACATTTGATAAAGATTTAAAGACAGTGGTGGAAGAGAATGACTTAAGAGTTGTTGCGGTGTTTGGAATTCAGAGGAAAGAAAATGGGCAAAAAAAATTTGAGGCTGAAAAAAAGGCTCAGACAAAGCTAGAAGTGATGGAGTTTATAAGGAGGAGCTGAGCTTTAATTTGAAAGGGAAAGAGGTACAGGCCACTAATACCTCAAAAGTCTTCCCAATCCCCTGTGGCCCCTTTTCCCCATCCCAATTCCCAGGGCTCACTTCAGTATTCCATCGGTGCAGCCTGTGAGGATGACATCATTGGGGTTTGTACTGAGTGAACTGGAAGAGGGAAAAGAGAGATATGGATATAATATGGCCCAAATAAGGAAAAAAATGTTAAGAGTAAAAACTATCCAAAATTAGAAAAGGCTGCCTTCAGAGGTATTGTTTTTCATCAGCACACATCTTCAATGCAGAGAAACTATCAAGGCTGTTACAAAGAAGATTTATTCTTTGGTAGGCATCTCATGTAACTCTGAATGTGCTTTCTACAATATTACAGTAGAGTAAGGGGGCACAGGATTCCCCGCCCCAAGCGCAGCTGACGTACAGAATGTAGTCACATAGAATGAGGTTATGTCATGTCTAGACCAAATGTGTCTATGCTGACATCCTTTTCTTAGATGAGCATATCTTTGTGATTGGGCTAAAAAGGGAACACTGAGATTGGCTTAGCAAACTAATTAGCTATCTCTCTGCCTCTTTAAATAGCTAGACTTCTAGATGAAGTTCAGAGTTCAGAGAATTTATAAGGCAGGAATAAATTCAACCAGGAGATAAGGAGAGAATTCTTCAGGCCTCTCTCCCTACATACCAGTCATAACACTTTTTTTTTTTAAGCCCTTACCTTCTGTCTTAGAATCAATACTGTGTATTGGTTCTAAGGCAAAAAAAAAACAGGAAGGGCTGGGCCATGGGAGCTAAGTGACTTGCCCAGGATCACATAGCTAGGAAGTGTCTGAGGCCAGATTTGATCCCAGGACTTCCCATCTCTGGGCCTGGTTCTCAATCCACTAAATCACCTAGCTGCCCTAGCCATAATGCTTTGAAGCAGAGCTACTGGACCTGTAGGAGACATGCACTCTGTGGGGAGACACACTTTAGGCAAAGATTGTTCCCTGAGGGAGAAAGCAACTACAAGGTGTCAAATAGATCCTAGTGGGAGGAAAAAGATATTTTAAAAACTGTGGTGGGGCAATGACAGAAAACAGTTAAGAATGAGGTCACTGATGGGAGGTCCTAGGTTCAAATCTGACCTCAGACACTTCCCAGCTATGTGACCCTGGGCAAGTCACTTGACCCCTATTGCCTAGCCCTTACCACTCTTCTGCCTTGGAGCCAATACATAGTATTGACTCCAAGACGGAAGGTAAGGGTTTAAAAAAAAAAAAGAATGAGGTCACTGGATTTTAGAGGAAAGAGACAAGAAAAGACTCAAGTAGACAGCAAGGTTGTTTGAGAATAGCAGGAGTTATGGCAAGCAATAATAAATTGTCTCCGCCTTGCAGGGGATTAGGGAAAGAAGGATGTGAGGAGGAAAAATAGATAACCTTACCAGGAATCCATCCCCATTAAATCAACTCCAACAAAGAGGCATTTGGGATTCACACGCTGCCAGAAGAATTGCTTGGCTGTCATGAACTCAAAGTCTTTCATGGTGTTACCAACAAAGATGACCGTGTCCATCTATAGAATAAGTATTAGGAGTGCATATTAGGAGCGAGAAAAAGTTTTGAGGGTTTTTGTTGGGATGAGGGAGAATTGATAAAGCATAAAGAAAAAAGCCTGAAGATCAGAGGAAACTTTTCTGGGAAGACAAATCCAGGTGTTTTTCCTTGACTCAAGAGTAATACTCACAGGATAGGGCCAGACCCAGACACAGGAGGTCCTGTGTTCAAAGGTGATCTCAACACTTCCTAAATGTATGACCCTAGTCACTTAACCCATGACTAGCCTTTATTGCTCCTCTGCTTTAGAACCAATACATAGTATTGCTATATAAGGCAAGAGTTTTTTTTAAAAAGGCAATACAGCTAATATCCTACTTAGGAGCACATAAAGGAAAAGGGTCAGATAAAGAAAGAGCCGATAAAGGAAGTGCTTCAAGATAGCACAAATCTGAGTATAAAGGTGAGATGTGGAAGAGCTGGAGTTAAAATATGAGGGTCAAGAGAATGGGATATCATTAATGAGCCAAGAAACTCTGGGCATGGAGAAAAGGGTTCACTTTCTCTGAGTTAGACTTACCAGCACCCGCCTAGTGACCATGTCCAGCAGGTATGTGACAAATGGATGATGACCTGATTCTGATATCTCTCCATGAAAGGCCTGGGAGAAACAGGAGCAATGTTTGTACCAGGAAAAGAAGAATGAACAGGTGAGTCACTCAGGCCACCTCTGGGCATGGCTACCTATTTGGGCTATTTCAGGTCTATCCATCTGTCTATCCTTATGCCCACCTATTTAGACTACTGCTTGGCCTTCCTCCTCAAATCGTCCTTCCTCTACCAACATAGCTAGACTTTGCCCAGGCCCAAGCCTAACTGCCCCTTTATCCCCCTCCACAAACCCTAGCCAGGAGACCAGTCAGGCGCACCTGTATCTGTGTCTCAAGCTCAGTTGCAGTCTTCAGGATGCCCTCCTCTGGATTAGTCACAGCTTTCTTCAAAGTCCCCCTTTTACAAAGTAATAGCTCAGCTTGCTCGGCTCGGGCCATCAACATTGCCACCAACAGTAGCACATGAGTCAGGGGATTCTATGTGAGTGAAGAGAGGAACAGAAAAAAGGCTAACTCCCGCCTTTAAAAACAGGCTCCTACCATTAATAATGATGACTAGGAAGAATTCAAAGCAGCACAGGAAGACCTATGAAATGATGAAGAGATAAAGTGGAAAATGAGAATGTTATACATTTTGACAATGTAGAATCAGCACACATTTAATGATATCCACAAGACATATTCGTAGATGAAACGGAGACAGCTTGATGGTGCAGGAGGAGGAGGAGTGATAGAGAAATATAGGAAAAGAGAAATTACCAAAGCTATTACCAAAGGACAAAATTCTTTTAAAAATCTTGAACACTGGCATTTCTCTGCCATAACTCAGGAGATCAGAGAGTGCTGAGCAGCTTTGGGGGCCTGGAGGAAGGGTACCAAGGCTTGCCTGGGAGTGGTATGCACAGTGCCTGCCTGGGACGTAGGCATCACCAGAGCCCAAGTACGAACCCAACTCACCTAAAGTCATCACAACTCCCCTCCACCCCATCCCAGGGATTCTTTTTGTGGTAGTAAAGAAGTGGAAATCAAAAGAGTGCTCATCAATTGGGGAATGGCTGGATGAGTTGTGGCACATGATTGTGATGAAGTACTATTGTGCTATAAAAAAAAAATAACAAGGTAGGTGGTATTAAAAAAAAAAAAACATGGCAAGACCTATACAAAGTAAAGTGAGAAGAGCAAGGACAATGATTTTTGTAATTTTTGTAATGTTGTAATAATGATGAACTATGAAAGACTTGGCCACTCAGATCAGTACAATGATCAATACAATAGCTTCAAAGGACTAATGATAAAAACTTACAATTTCTCACTAGAGAGAACTGATGAACTCTGAGTGCAAACTGAAATATAACTTTCTCACTTTATTTTTCTTGCTTTTAAAAAAATCTGGCCATTTTTAAAATTTCCACAATTGAACAGACTGGCTTCCTGGGCTGGTGCTTAGCAAACAGCAGCCAGTATGGAGGGGGCCATGCTGGATTGAAGTCTGGAACCGGACCTTATCTTAAATTAAATTAGTAAGGCTGAAATCTCTCTCTTTACTAATAAACACTTATAACTCTAGCCAGACCCCCTTTTATTTGTTATAGATGGTTCAATAAATCTTACCTCCAAGGTAAGATAGATTGAGACAAGGATACAGATTTGCTGCCTAGCATGATTTCTCAGAAAACCCAATTTAAATCTACCAGGCAAATATACCAAGTAATAGAGACCAAAATTAGATTTAGAAATAAATTCCAAGATTATGTTTCTACTGCTTCTACTTTCCATTGCCTCTGTCTTGACACAACAACAAAAACAACAATAATGATAACAATAATTACAGCAATAATAACAATGAAAACAAGGATGATAACAACAACCAGGATAACAACAATGATGACGACAACAATAATATCTACAACAATAACAGCAATAACAATGATAAACGATAACAATGACATCAATGATAGCTGCAATAACAACAATGATAAAGATAACAACAAAATTTTTCTAATATCGAAATGTTTTCATGATTTCACATGTATAATTGTTTGCCTTCTCAGTAATTGGCAGAGGAGTGGGAAGGAAGGAGAGATTTTGGAACTTAAAAAGAAAAGAATGTTAATTAACTTTTTATAAGTGGAATTTTAATTGGGATTTAAAGGAAGTCAATAAAGCAGATATAAGAAAGGAAAGTGTTCAAGGCATGAGAAAGCCAGAGAAAATAAAATGCCTGGAGCTAAGAGATGGAGTATCTTGTTCTTGGAACATCCAAGAGCCAGGGACTGTCTTTTGAATTTTGTATCTGCTACTTTATAGTAACCACTTAATACTTTTTCATTCATTCAAATTTTTAAAAAGAGACATATTCTTGTGGCATATAGTCAATAAGGCCAAAAAGGGTCAAAATTGGGGTGCATGAGTGAAATGGAACATTACACTGCCATTAGAAATGAAGAATAAGATGAATCCAGAGAAACACACAGTTTTACACAAATTGATGTACAGTGAAGCAAGCAGAGCCAGAAAAACAATGAGCATAACTACAGAAATGAAAACAGAAAGAACTACCACAGAATAACTGAAAACAAATGTTGGGAAATCATAAAGAATAAACACAGGCTCCCCTGTGGAAAGCTATCACCCCTGCTGTCTGACAGAGTCACAGTCTAGGGAAATGGCGACTGCAAAGCAGCCCTCAGAAAAATAAGGCACCCACTGAACCCTCTTCTGTGTGACTTCTCCCTCTAACTTCCCCTACTAATGGAATTGTTATGATTATTGTTCTCTCCCCAATAGAGGAGAAATAATATGAGAGCAGATACTTATAAAGTTAACACATAGATATCCCACTTTAATCCCCCAGATTATCACCCCAAAAGATTACAATCACAGAATTAAAACCTAAAGACCAAGACCCACTACCCCTCCTTTCTCTCTCAAGCAGAGGCACACTTAAACATTCCACACCCATTGCAGGACCCTCCCCTGAGAGACCACTGGCTCGGTTCTCAAAGCTCCCCTAAAAGAAAATTGAGAAAATATCTTCCCCATCTCTTTTGGTTGTAGAACATTCCAAACACTTTCATATACAAACATGACATATTTTTTTTAAAAAACTCTTTCCTGTCTGTAAGCAGTAGAGAATAAGGTCTCATGCCAAGTAACAGAACTCTAAGTCCTAAGAAAACATGAGAACAAGGAGCAGACTGCTTCTGGGGCATGTTAGCAAGTCAAGTCTAGGAAGTACACCACATTCCTAAAAGTCTCCAGCACCACCTCTGACCTCCCAACTTCTTTTAGCATGGTCAGATTATATCCCACTCCTACCCCACCCCTGATTTTTTTTTACCTTTTTTTTATCTTGGGATTCATACGGGCTACAGATAATTAGGGTTCGGCCAGGCAGTGGGGGCAAATTGTGTTGCACAGAGAGGTTCATAGCTGTCTCTAGGGCCTGTTGGTAACGCTTCATCATCTCCCAGTCTCGCTTCCAATGGCTACAGCAGAGGGACAAAAAGATCCCAGAAAGATATCCCCAAGTTTATTTTTTTTTCTTTTCTGAAGAAAGATAAGGAGGTTCCTCCAAAGAGGATACAGTCCCTCCCACCTCTGATTCCTCACCTATACAACACCACCCTCTGGTGGAAGTGCTGATCAAAGGCTCACAGCCTTATGGTTGTGGATAAGAAAAAGGAGACACTTTCTGCTTGGATAGGAATGATAACAATGGCCAGCATTTACACAGCATTTTAAGTTTTGCAAAACACTTATCTCACTGGATCCTCACAACAACCCAAAAGATAAGTGTTATTTCTTGTTGTTCAATTCATTTCAGTCACATACAACTCTTTGTGAACCCATCTGACATTTTCTTGGCAAAGTGATCCCCATTTTATAGATAAAGAAATTGAGAAAGACAATGGGTAACTTGCCCAGGGTCACACAGTAAGTGCTTTGGGTAGTGCTTGAATTCAGTTCTTCCTAACTCCCCATGGTGCCTCTAAAAGGCTTGTTTCAGGTAGACAATTGTATTTGCTTAAGAAAAATTAAGAGAACTAGGAAATAAACAACATAAATGTGAAAAGGCAGAGGTAAAATTGAGAATTCATATGGAAAATAGAAAAAAAGGGAAGTAAGACACAGAATGACTTGAGAAATAATTAAAAAACTGGGACAAAGACTGATGGGGCCTTCAGTGATCCACAGGGATGAAGACAAATAGGAATAACATCCAAAGTAGATGTGTAATTGGGGAAAAAATAAAATATAAAAAAATAAATGACTTCAAAGACATGGAAAAAAGATACATCGATGTAGAGTGATGTGAATAGAACAATAATGATAATATAAATTATAATATCAATTTTTTATGAATAATTTTATAAAATTATAAATTATAAACAATTTATATATAACATTGTAAAAGCAAAAACCTTTGAAATCTTTTAAGAATGATGATCATGATTACATAGGACTGATGATGAAACATGCTATTACATTATCTGTGACAGATTTAGGGAGCAGAATGGGACACATGAATATGTATATATATTTATATAAATATGTATATGATGTAAATTTTTGTTTATTGTCATTGAGGGAATTTTTTTCTTAAGTATGCATATTTGTTGCAAAAAAAACCATTTCTGTCCCTCTCTCATTAGATTGGAGAGTAAAAGAAAGAAAATAGATTTCTGTTAATTTTTTTTTTTAAACAGAGAGATGGAGGTTGGTACCACAGCTATGAAATGTTAAATGGACTTTCAGATGAAGTCACTGTATTATTAGTTTTACTTAATTGGGTTTCTTTGTTACAAGAGATTTCAGGAAGTGAGAGTACTCTGTAATTGTTATAATGTGAAAATAAAACAGAAAAAAACTCCCAAAACAAGCAAACAAAAAACAAAGTATAGACACAATGGATACCTAGATTAATTAGTGAGTATTTAATAAGCACCTACTACGTTCAGGCACTGTACTAGGTTTTGGGGATACGAAGATATGAGCACTTTCTCTCTGGGAAGGAAAAAAAGCATTTCCTTTATGGGGCAAAAGGGTAAGGGGGTCTTCAGGGAAGAGAGGAGATATTACACCTAAGTATATCTATGTGTGACTGCAATGTGCTTTCATCAGTGTAGGGGGTTCCTAATGAAGGACTTTCTCTACCATGTAGACTGGCACCCTTTCCTACAAGAGTTGCTTGCAACCCTGAGAGATTCAGAGACTTGCTGAAGGTTACATATACAGAAGATCTAAGAGATAGGACTTGAAGCTGGGTTTTCTTTATTCTAGGGGTGGCTCCATTTATTATTATGTCAGTGGTGTCAAATTTAAACAGAAATAGATGCTTGCAGGCTATTCGGATTTCAAAAACCACAAATTAATATTGTTATACTGTACTTTAATTTGATAAATATTTCCAAATTTTATATCTATATCTATATCTATATCTATATATAGCTTGTTTGTTTTGTTTAAACCCTTCTCTTCTGCCTGAGAATCTATGTATTGGTTCCAAGGCAGAAGAATGGTAAGGACTAGGCAATAGGGGTTAAGTGACTTGCCCAGGGTCACACAGCTGGGAAGTGTTTAAGACCAGATTTGGACCTAGGACCTCTTAACTCTAGGCCTGGCTCTCAATCCACTGAGCTACCCAGCTGCCCCTTCCACATAATATTTTAATCTGATTTGGGAAGTACTGGGGAGCATCATGGGCCACATATATGATGCTTCTGCACTGTGCTATGTTGTTTCTTATAAACATGTGGGCATATACCAAATATATACAAGCTGATTTTGAGGGAGAGAAGAAACTTCACTTGAAGGTAGGTCTTAAGCTAAATTCTTGAAGGAGATTAGGAAGTTTAAGAAGCCAAAGTCAGACAGGAATACATTCTAGGGATGAGAAATTGCTAGTACAAAGCATATTTTTGACTGAACTTTAAGAGTATATTTTATTAGGGACAGCTAGGTAGCATAGTGAGTAGAGAGCCAGGCTTTGAGCTGGGAGGATCTGGGTTCAAATCTAGTCTCAGACATTTCTGAGTTGTGTGAGCAAGTCACTTAACCCCAATTGCCTAATCTTGACTGTTCTGCCTTGAAATTAATACTTAGTATTAATTCTAACACAGAAGGTAAATGTTTTTTTAAAGAAAAGAATATATTTTATTATGAGTTAAATTTATTGAGTTATTAAAGTTATTATAAGTTCATTATAATGAGTATATAATAAATTATATTTATGTGATCATATTATACTCATGAGAATATATAAACAGAAATAATGTGTAATAAATCTATAAATATTGGTTGAAACTAGGTAAAGCTTTAATTTGGGTTTTTTTAAGAATTTTATTTTTTATATGGTAGTATAGTTTATATTTTACATAGTTTACATCAACTATTATAGGTAATTAGGAACCATGGTAGTTTACTGAGAAGGAAAATAAACAGAGACAAAAGGGAAGACAAGAATAGACAGACAATTTACTTTTATGACCCTTATAGGGTAATTTAAATGTAAAATTTCTAGTGCCAAAGAAAAATACAGATTGGGTAAATCCAAGTCAGTAATCATATTAATATTCAAATATGACTCTCTTTTTTAAAAAAAGTTTATTTCTCTGGAGCCCCTTTTAACATATTTTCTCCCATTTTCTTATCCTCTCCTCTCCCAGGAAAGGGCTCTCAAGGGCAAGGCACACACACAAATTCTCTCTCACCTAATCTGGATCAGCCGTTGCTTTTCTCGCTTGAAGTGCTCATAGAGCACAGGTACCATCATAGCAAATCGAAGGTCCCAGTTAGTCAATTTCCTCTCTGGCTTGGGTAACTTTTTTTTCTTCTCCAGCCTTTCTAATAGCTGTCGCATTATAACCACATTGCAAGGAACTGGCCCTTAAGCATAAGAAAATCAAGGTAAATCCTTAGGAAACAAAGAGCTTTTAATCTTGGTCTCCTTGACTTCTCTTAACCCTCCCTGGCTCCCCTCCCCACACATGGTCTAGCCTCTGCCCTGAGGATCCAAATTGGAATGCTATAGATGTCATCCTCCTAAGACATGGTTAAAACTGTTTGTGTTTTTTTGGCTCTTTCCCAGAAATGGGAAAAGTGGGGGAAGAGGGGTAGAAAGTACCAGAGTTCTTGAGTTGTCTCTCCAGGTCACTGATGGATGTATGGGCAGAAAGAAATCGAAAAGGAAGCTGCCGGCTGCGGATCACTGACTCCTGGGGCGTAAGAAACAAGAGGTCTGAGGGGTTATGGTAAATAGGGGGAAAGTTGGTGGGTTGTAGAAGAGGGAGAAAGGGAGAAGTAAAAGCAAAGGAGAGAATGGTGGAAATAGAGAATGAGGTGAACAGTAGGAAGAAAAAAAAGAGATGATTGACAGGAAGGAGGAAACGTTACAGAATGGCCCTTCTTATAGATTTACTTTCTGTGTAATCTATGTAACCTTTCTTTCCAAGGGGCTTTAGTCCCTAAAAGTTGAATCCATTATCCCTCCTAACTAAAATCTCCACAGAAATAACTGACCTGCCAAGTCCTATTCTTCCCTAATAAACTTTATTGCCAATCCATTCAGCCCTCCTGCCCCAAATCAAGGTACAACCCATCTCCATACCCACCCACCCCTGCTATGGCTCAGAATGGCTCTCATGGGATCTCCATACTTTGCGCTCCAGCAGCTGTAGGATGCGTTCGTGGTGCTTGGCACTGATTCCAACTCGAAGCAGGCTGCATAGGTTCCTCAGCATGGCCATGTAGGGCAACTTCCCACTGTCTAAGGAAGAAAAAGTGGTTTCACTTGTTAAATTTAGGAATATAGAGAACAGAGATTTGGACATGAGGTAGAAGAATTGAAAGACCCTACAGTCCAGGTCAAAAAGCTCCCAGGGATGGTTAGGAAGAGATGGAGCCAATTAGAAAGATACTGATGGTGAACAGATTTTAAAAAATATATCTTGTTACATTACAAGTGTGCTTTCAGCTTTATAGTTTGACCTAAAGTTTAGAATTTTCTATTTTAGAAAATTCCTGAAATGTCTTCTTCAGTAAAGATAAATCCCACTACTACTACCAAATTTGGTGTTTCCATCACTAAACTTGATTGGAGTTTGCAAAACATCCTCTTATGAAATTGAAAAATTCCTCTGAGGTCAGGAGGCAAGGAATTTCTTTTCATTAAAAATCAAGTCACCCCTGGGGGCAGCTGGGTAGCTTAGTGGATTGAGAGACAGGACTAGAGACAGGAGGTCCTAGATTCAAATCTGGCTTCAAACATGTCCTAGCTGTGTGACCCTGGGCAAGTCATTTAACTTCCATGGCCTAGCCCTTACTGTTCTTTTGCCCAGAAACCAATACATAGTATTGTACATAGTATTGATGCTAAGGTGGAAGGTAAGGGTTTAAAAAAAATCAAGTCACCCCAAAGACCACATAGGTATGGGATGCATAGTGGAAAAGAGATGTGCAATATTAAAAAAAATTATAATTTCCACATAATGCAAGCAGCCCCCTTTTAGCAGTGGAAGAGTTCTGATAAATTTTGTGACTGTATTACAACTACTTCTATGGTGGTACAGCAAAATATAGTTGAGACAAAAAGTCTCAGGGGAATTCCAGTAATTTGTATCTAACAATACATTGAAAAGATGCCCCTGGTAACTGTTGGTCTAAATGAGTTGAGGTTCACAGAGGGATACATGGAGCAGCTTTCCCAACCATTTACAGGGTATTACTTTTATAATTTGTGCAGCTGCCACCAAGAGGGTTAACTTTTTAGGACAGCACAGGTCCCACAGTCATGTTCTCTCTCCACCTAGGAATAGGTGGTGTTAAATCTCAAGGTTATCAGATTTTTTTATGAGCTCCTGGCCTTCTTCAGGAATACTGTTTCTCAAACCAGACAGAAACACAATTAGATTGTATGAGCTGAATGGAACAGAATGCTTCATGCATGGCCTCTACTCAATGAATATGTTTGAAATCACTCTCTCTCAACATGAGAACATAGCTCTAGAGGTAGAAGGGGCCTTGGAAGTCATTCTCATCCAATTCTATCCCATTTACAAATGAAGAAACAGTCAGAGATTAAGTCATACAAGGTAATAAGCATCATGGATAAGATTTTATCTCAGATTTGCTGGCTTTTAGAGTCAATGTTTTGATCACTGTACCACACTGCAACTTTCTATTTACAGACAATTCTGACTTTACAGAAGTGGACCATTCAGCAGACCTCTATATAAACCAATTTTTACACAATGTGAATGAAGCAAATACAGGGTTAGAGTTGGAGGCATTGAGTCGAAGGGTTACATTTAGGGTTAGGATTAGAATTCAGAGTCGAGGCAGATTTACAGTTAGGGTTATGGTATATCCCTCTCCATCCACTTTACAACTTGGTAGATGGCATTGACCTAGGATCTTCACTAAGGGCTAGCTAAATATGGTATCATCTAGGCTGTTGTTGTCCAGTTGTATGCAATGTTGTGACTCCACTTGGAGTTTTCTTGGCAAAGATCCTGGAATGGCTTATGATTTCCTTCTCCAGTGAATTAAGGCAAATAGACAGTAAGTCACTTGCCTAGGGCCACACAGCTAGTAAGTGTCTGAGGCTAGATTTGAACTCAACTCTTCCTGACACCAGGCCTGGCATTCTATCCACTGAGTTACCATGCCATCCTTATCACATAGGCAGGTCATGACAAATATCCCTTCCCTTACCCCTCTCACCTATGAATCTTTAGGACAAAATAAACATCCTTCTTAATCAAAAAGGATAAATCCAATGATTTATAATACCATATATATGAAAAAATTGTATACATCATCTGGATTATAAATGCCATTTTGGGCTTGCATTTCTATACATAAAGTTCTCACTTTATGTAATTTTGCCTTATACAAATGTGACTTAATGTAAAAAAATTCTGAAAGAAATTTAAGCAAATCGCTAGTGAGGAAATGGCAACATACCACACATCTATGTTAACTATACTGTATAGTACTATGTATAATTTATTATTAACTTTACCTTTTACTTCAAAATTCTGTTTATTATCATGGTATAATGTCTCCATTTTAATACATTTTATAACTTGCCAAAAGATTTTTTTGGGGGTGGAGGTATGCCTTTTTTATAAAGGCCAAGTGAAGTGGGTGGCACAGTTGACAAGAGTGCAGGAAGATTCATTTTTCTGTGATCAAATCTGGCCTCAGACACTTATTAGCTGTGTGACTCTGAGCAAGTCACTTAATCCTGTTTGCCTCAGTTATCTGTAAAATGAGCTGAAGAAGGAAAAGGCAAACTACTCCAGTATCTCTGCCAAGAAAACCCCAAATTGGTTCACAAGGAGTTGAACCTACCTGAAACAAGTGAAAAACAAAATGTGAAGTGGATAGGTAAGGGCAAACTATAACCCTAAATAACTCTACCCTAACTCTAATTATTATACATCTAACTAAAGGATTTCAAAGAGCACTTTCCCTTAAATTAAAAACAAACAAATGTGATGGGTCATTTACATAATATTTATCCTATTTTAAGAAAAGTCTATTTCTATAAAGAGAATACAGACTGCAGCATAGGCTAAATAATCTTGGGCATTATCTAACCAAGCTTGGGAAAAAGCTTAAATTATACTCCTCCCAAAAAAGGTATCACCATCCAAGAGGGAGAAACCTTCTGAACAACAAACACTGGATCTAGGAAACCTGAACCAGACTCTAGATAGCACAAATCTAATCTTATTTTTACAAATCTAATCTTATTTCAATGAGGAAACATCAGAGAGATAACTATGAAGAGATACCTTCCTTAAGGCTCAGACAATATAAAGGAGAGTAGGCCACAGGCCTGGACTAGATAGGTTATTTATACCAATGAGTCCCTCCCAGACAGAGGCTGTGTTCCCTTGCTGGCTCAGCACTCGCTCCCAGGTCTCTGGTTGTGGAAGTTTCATCCGAGTCCCAGCTCTACTGGAATCCCAGGGACCAGGTAGACGGCTCCGGGAGAAGGACTGCAGGTCTGAAGGGTATCTGGGATGGGACGGAAGACAAAAAGGAGAAAACAGCTTTAGTGTCACAGCCATCAGGTACATGGCAGTTAGGAGTGGGCTTGCAAAAGAAAGGGATCTCCAATCTAATTAGCAAAACACTTGAGCCAATGCTCCCTAGTCCTTTGGAGCAGAGATTGGATTGGGGAGGGGGTTCAAGGCTCCCTAGTCATTGTTGATGGATAAAACAGATTTAGATGTGAAGAATTATAGGGAGAGCTGAAGGACCTCATGAGACTTTGGGCCTGTGGGATGCTGGGAATCGGGATCTAGGCCTGCATTGGCAAACCTATGGCACACGTACCCAAGAGGGCTGCTCCCATCCCCCTCTACAGTCACCCCTGAGGACATTTCTCACATGCCATGCCCCTCTGCCCAGTGGTCCAATAGGAGCACTTCCTCCTTCCTTAGTAAGGCAGGGGCTCACATGCAGCACGAGGGTGGCAGTTTGGGGACTCAGTCTCTAAAAGGTTTGCCATCACGGGTCTAGGCTAAACCTAACTCACCGGCAGCCCAATAGGGCCTTGACATTTTGCACAGGATCTCGGATGTGCAATCGCTTTATCAGCTTCTTCAGGGTAAAATCTGATGGTTTCTTTTTCACAGGCTCTTCATGATAGGCCCTCATAAACTGCAGAGATACACCCAAGGCCCAAAAGGAACATTTTCATCCAAGGCCATAGCTCTCTGCCTGGGACAGAGAACAAGTAGCTATGTGTTCCCCTACACATCTTGTTCCTTGTACTTTGGACCCTTTATTGTTCTCCCTGTTGCACTCCCCCTCTCCCAAAATAAAAAAAAAAAAAAGAGAGATGAGCATTAAGCTGTGCCAAACAAGGCAAAAACATCTGGGTATCATTGTTATCTCTTCTATGTATATCAGACTTGTGAAGGGTTCACATGTCATGATCTTAGCTGTTAAATAAAGAAAAAGGAAACAGAATATTCTGGGGTAGAGGGAAACTTAATTTTTCACTCAGATCTATTGGATAGCTAGGGCACTAGAGCAAGATATCTATGAAGAAGACAGAAACTGACAAATTGGATATTGGCATTTTTCTCTGAGAGAAAACAAATCAAATTTGTGATAAGTCATTACGCTAAATAGAGAAAAGGCTATGGCATGAGAAAAGATTTGGAAGACCAAATTAGAGAACACAAGTCTGGAGATGTCATGGAGAGTTAGCTGCAAGTTTAGCATTATTGTTGGGTTTTTCCCTTTCTGTTCTATAAGCATTTTCCTATGATATTGTTATGCTTAGTCTAATGAGCAAGCTTTATAGATCATTAAAATATAAATTTTTTGTTATTGTTCATTGGCTGGTACATTTCCAGTAGAGGCAGTATGGTGAAGTTAATTATGTATATAAAATGTATGCATATAAAAAATGTATATAGAGTTCTGGGCTTAGAGACAGAAAAGCCAATTCCAAAACTTGATGACCATGTGACAATAGGCAAGTTGCTTAACTCTATAGGCTTCATTTTTCTATTATCCAAAGAGGGTGCACCACTGCAAGTTAATGGAGATTCTTGGCACAAATTATTATATTAATTTTCTTGGAGGACAGCACAGGCTTTGAGATCACTAGTTCACTGACCTTGTGAAAGCAGAACTCACCTGCTTACCTACTGACACCTGGTGGCAGTAGAATATATAAGAATGAAATGTAGGGAAAAGAAATGTAATTCTACTTAATTCACTAAAAAGCTCAATCCAGCTGATGGTTGTCTATGATACTGTGACATATGGCTCCCTTCTTTCACTATGAGCAGTTCTGGATAGATTCTCCTCCCCCCAATACAAGACTCTCTTTCTCTCTGGAACTTACTGCTTTTTGGTGATTATAATAGGTCTTGTATATTATAGTTGAGTTGTACCACTTCCTTTGGATGATTTCTCCTGACTTCTGTAGTGAACAAGAAAAGCAGTAATTAGGGAATTAGGGCTCCTGAGGCTCCTTTCCAAAAGTCAGAGAAGTCTTGGTTCTCTGCTTTGGTCACTGTAGAGTGAAATGGAGTTCCTCCTTAAACTTCCAGCTCAGGCCAATCATCTCTTCATTTCTCACTGATGCTTTAATTTCTCTCTCATGTCCACTCAGGGTATATTCCCTTCCCACCCAAACCATTTTTCAGGTTCTTTTTCTGTTTTGTCTTCCCCCATAAGATGCCCCCTGAGGACAGACTGTCTTTTCTATTTTGTGTTTTCATCCCCAGTACTTAGCAGAATACCTGGAACACAGTAGACATTTGATAAATGTTTACTGACTGACTGGCCTAACTCCCCCCCCCCCCCTTCTCATATCACCCTAATCCCTTCTGACTAGTTTGGCCCTTTTTGTTCCCAAATAGAGGGGATTAGCAGCAATTAGGGAAGAAATTGTTTAGTCTAAATCTCCCCAGAGGTGTAATAATGATTCCTGACTTACTCTTCCTAGGAGATCACAAAGGGAAAGGGGAACCAGATTATTATATCTATGACTAGAGACAGGAAAAAAATCACTGACTGGACGTCGGTAGCGCCGGCGTCTTTTCTTAGCTCGGTGTTCACGAAGGTTGTATTTAGCCAATTGGTACTCATCAAACTGGGTAAATTTCTCAGTCATAGCAGCACGGAGACAGGCAGGCATAGGTACCAACTTCTTATCAGGACTCTCAGCCAGGTTCTGTTAGGAAGAGAAGAGGCCTCCAATACACAGATTGAGAATGAGGAGAGTGAGTCAAAACAGGGAGTTAGAATACTGAAGGGATTGTGAATTGTAGAGGTTATAGAGGAGTCAGAGGAGATCAAACAGGATGGAAGAAAGGAAGGAGGGCAAGGAGGCTAGAGAACAGGCTTTAGGACAATCACTGAATAACCTTGGACCCTTTGCTTCAGTGAAGAAAGAATAGAATTTATTTATTTATTTTTTTTAAACCCTTACCTTCCGTCTTGGAGTCAATATTGTGTATTGGCTCCAAGGCAGAAGAGTGGTAAGGGCTAGGCAATGGGGGTCAAGTGACTTGCCCAGGGTCACACAGCTGGGATGTGTCTGAGGCCAGATTTGAACCTAGGACCTCCTGTCTCCAGGCCTGGTTCTCAATCCACTGAGCTACCCAGCTGCCCCCTAGAATTTATTTTTTAAAGGAGCAAGTCCTCTAGAGTGGAAAGGGCACCAGAAAAGACACAAGGAGATCTAGGTTCTGGTTCTAGCTGTGTCATTACTTTCCTTGTGACTCTAAGAAGGTTAAATGTGCCAGTCTTCCAGGGCAATTTATCATAGGAATATGTAACACAAAGAACAGAAAAATACAGCAGGCCAGAGATAAACCCCATGGGACTCTGCAGGAAGAGACCTGGAGGAATGGGAGGGAAAAGAAGGGATTTATTTTCTTTTGTTTTGAGACAAATAACTATGAGCAAAAAGTCTGAAGGCCTGAGTTTCAGCTTTACCTCAAACCATGCGACTTTGAGCAAACAGTTTCATCTCTATGGGCCACAAGCTCTTCATCTGTGGAAAGATTATCTCTTCAGGTTCTGAAATTCTACAATTTTAGGGAAATGTAAAAGCTTTCTAGGGCAGCTCTATCCAAGGAAGTCTCACAAAATAGGAGAAGCGTCTAGGTGGCACAGTGGCTAAAGCCCCAGGTCTGTAGTCAGGAAGATATAAGTTCAAATCTGGTCTTGTCTCAGATACTTTAATACCTGTGTGACCAAGGGCAAGTCACTTAACCTCTCTCTGTCTCAGTTTTCTCAACTGTAAAATGGAAATAAATATTAATAGTTTTCTCCTTCAGATTAGTTGTGAGGATCAAATGACCTAATATTTTTAAAGAGCTTAGTGATTCATTGTTTCCTTCCTATTTACCTATGTGTGAGGGGTTATCCTGAAGAATAGTTTTAGGAGCAAAAAGATTCTCTCTAGATATAGTTAATAGCCAAGACAAGGAGAAGAGAGCTCAATGGGAGTGAGGACAAAAGATGAGAGTAAAGGCAAAAGAAGGATAAGGATCCCATCTTGGGCATACCTGAAAGTACTGAGCCACTTGCATCCAGTCAGAAGGGAGCTGAACAATGGCACAGAAATATCTCCGCAAGTACGGACGACAAGCAGGCAGATAAGCAGCTACGGCTAGGACCATGATAGCCATATCTCGAATGTTGAGCTGCTGTCGTGCATACAGGGATGCCTAGGACACAGGGTAGGAAAGGTCAGACTGGGATTTTTATTTCTTTTCTTATTTATAAGAGAATCATAGTTCCGAATTCTTTAAACACTTTGATCTCTTTGCAAAACAGCTCCTTGTAACTCTGATCAACACAAAGATCAATGATAATTCCAAAGGACTAATGATGAAACATGCTATCTCCAGAAAGAGAAGTGATGACTGGATTTTGAGTGTAGACTGAAGCTTCTTTTTTTGTGGGGTTGGTGGGTCTTGGCTAATGAAGGAATTTGTTTTGCATGACTATATAAATATGTGTAATGTGCTTTGTTTTTCTTGCCTTCTTACTGGGTGGGGAAAGGGGAGAAGGAAGAGAAAGAGTTTGGAACTGAAAAGAAAATCAAATTGAAAAAGGAAAACTCTAAATTAAAAAAAAAAACTAAAATAGCTTCTATGGTTGTCTATAGCTTAAAATCCCAACTTCATATTCTGAAATTCAAGGTACTTTGTAATCTGGACCCCAACTGTCTTTCTTGCTTTATCTATTCTTCCCTTCTACAGGTCCTACCTAGAGCCCCAACTATGGTAGAGCAATCAAGGCTTTGCCTTAGGCTGCTGAAATTTAGAAAGCATCAACAGCATTTATACTCCAGAAAACAATTGTTGGATCAGCATGATATTTTCCCTAATTGAAAGTAATTTGGAATTCTGTAAAATGACTAAAACATCCATACCCTCTGACCCAGATTCCATCATTAGGTTTATACTCAAAGGAAGCCCTTGATAAAAAGAAAGTCTTTGTATACACCAAAATTTATAGTAGCACTTTTTGTTTGTTTTGCAAACACAACAGATACTTATCAATTCAGGAATGGCTATAAATTGAGATACAATGTAATGAATATTACTGTGCTTTAAGAAATAGTATAACAAAAACAGAGAAATATGGAAAGACCTAAATGAATTGATGCAGAGTAAAGTAAGCAGAATCAAGAAAACAATATATACAATGACCATAATAACAATGTAAAGGGAAAGAAATCACCTCCCAAAAAAACAAACCATCAAAAGCAAATGCTGAAAAATTATAAAGAACAATCGTGGCACAAAGGTGATAGAAGACATTCCTATCCCATCTTTTGGCAGAGGTGCAAAATCCATAAATGTACATTGTAAATTTTCTCAGACTTTTTTGATGTACTGGTCAGTTACACTGATTTTTTTCATCTTTTTATCTTAAAAATACTATTTGTTATATAATATGGCTTTCTGGGAGGAGAAGGATACAGGGAGAAACTAAGGTGGTATAACCCCCTCAAAAAGATCAATACAAACTAATTAAGAAATTGAGTTTTGTACTTTGTTAACAACAATAGGTAAACTAACATTATCTCTCTAAGGTATTGGGCCAGAATCCTAGGGTATCCATCTCCTCTTCATGAAGCACTGTCCCAGGGTTTCTTTCCCCATAGAACCTCATGTCCTAAGGTCTGGGTCCATCCCTATGGTCATCCTCTACAACTGGATTTATGTTAAACAGTCAATTTGAAGGTCTCTATTAGTCTCCTCACTCCAGACATATTTTGTAGTACTTGTACCTGACATTGAAATCCCTAGTTATAACCATTATAACCAATTATAACCTAGTTATAACCAATCCCAAACTATAATCATTATTCATCTATTTACTAGTCCCCCAAACCCAGGTTATCCTTGTCAACTAGAAAAAACGCAGAACTATTAAATAGTCAAAATCACTCTTTAATCAAGGGAAAAAGGGTTAGTGCTACTAAGTGCAACAACAGAGCTGCTCCCCGAGACTGCACAGAGTCTGGACGCCCTGGTCACTGACCCCTGGGAGTGCCAGCGACTCAGGATGGACTCCGAGGAACAAAAGAACTTGGGGAACTTATATACCCTTTGGGAAATCCAGGGGCAGGGAAAGATGATTGACATCACTATGGCTACAAGGAAATGGGAGAGTTCAAACTACAATGACAGGATACAATCAAGCTTGGGAAAGGAATCATAGCTAAAGGCTGGGTGTAAGAGAAGGGGCTGCTTACAATGGTTACTAAAGGATGGTTTCTGCTCTGGTGGGGATCTTCTTGGGAAAGGTTCTAATACAATAGGGGAGACTATCTAAAACAAAGAGGGTCCTTAGCATATGCTTATCTCACCCAACCAGGATTGTCATTTCCCTGAGGGTCTCCCACTCAGTCTGAAACTTCTAACTTGGGATTCCCTTCAGGGTAGATTCCCATGGGAAAAGGGAACAAGTACAAACTATGGGATCTCCTATCTACAAGCTAGTCCTGAAACTTGGAGTTCATCAGATCCCACCAGGTAACAAGTTTGGGATTCCTAAATTCCATGTTGACATTCTCTTCTACCTTTGCTCTCTGTTCATACCTTTTACCTGGTGCTTCACCCTCTCCATCTCCTCTAGTCATCCAATTCATATTCTTTTTTTAAAAATTATTTTATTTTATTTTTTAAAACCCTTACCTTCTGTCTTGGAATCAATACTGTATATTGATATAAGGGCTAGGCAATGGGGGTTAAGTGACTTGCCCAGGGTCACACAGCTGGGAAGTGTCTGAGGCCAAATTTGAACCTAGGACCTCCTGTCTCTAGGCCTGGCTCTCAATCGATGCACTGAATTCTTTCTTTTTTTAAAAATCCTTACTTTTGTTTTGGTTTTAAAAGATTATTCTGTTAAAAAAATGAATATGGAAATAGGTTTTGAGTGATGATATATGTATAACCCAGTGGAATTGCTTGTCAACTCCAGGAGTGGGGAGGGAAGAGAGAAGGGAGACAAGAATCATTTAACCATAGAAAAAAATTAAAAAATAAAATCCTTACCTTCTATCTTAGAATTGCTACTAAGTATTGGTTCCAAGGCAGAATAGCAGTAAGGTCTAGACAAATTGGGGCAGAGTCACACAGATAGGAAGGCCAAATTTGAACCCAGGGCTCCCATCTCTAGTCCTGGCTCTTTACCCATGGAGCCACAATAGGTGCTCCTACCTAATTTACTTTCAAGTCTCAGCCTTTATGATGCCTTCCCTGATCACTCCTAGAAGTATTCTTTTATTGCCAAACAGCTGCTTTAAGTATTTGCTGTCTAAACCATCTATATGACACTTAAAAACATTCTGACTTACAGTTATTTGTAGATCTATCTTAGTTCCCTAACTAGATAATAAACCCTATGAAGGCAGGAACTAGGAGATCCCCTTTGTATCACTTTAGCACCTCGAATAGTTTCTTAAACATAGACCTTCAACATTTGTTAAATGAATGAAAAAAAAAAAACAGACCCCTGAATCCTAGACTCCTAGCTTCATTCAGAGTTCCTCTACTCCTTAAATACTCTAGATACAGGTTCCTGCCCTAGCATACTCCAAATCACAGCCCTGTACCTTGAGGATGAATTCAGGCTCTAAGAGGGCAAGGTCTGTGCAGAGCTGAAGTAGGAAATTCCGGGTAGGGTCTTTAGCCTCCAGGAGGTTTGCTCTGGAGGACAGAGCACAGCACAGCTTGGTGATTAGCAGCATCTTTGAGGAAGGGAGAACAGAAGATAGGCGAAGGTTCATTTAGGCAAGACACTTGGAAAAACAAAGAGAACTTTACATTCAGACTTAGTGATACTCAGACCCAAGAATTTCCTCCTAATCCCTTATGTGCTCACATAGAGCTCCTCCAACCCAGTGGGAATAAGCAACTACAGAGAACATTCATGTACCCTGGTTGCAGGTCCAGCCAAAATCCTCCCCACTTTCCCCTAATCTTAAAGCCCTTCACCTTCTTGTCCTGCAAAACCTGGTCTGTGTTCTCAGGTTGGGCGTCAGAATCCCTGGAAACAAGTTCCAACATCAGTTCTTCTGACTCCTTTTCTTTTCTCAAGCTTAGGTTATAGAGGGGAATTGCTTCCTCTACTTGTTCTTCCTCCTCCTTCTCTTCCTCTCTGGAGAGGAAAAAGGGATCCTGGGGGAAGTAAGAGGCATAGTTTTACCCACAGGCAGCTCCTTGAACTGGCACCAAGCTGATGGGACACTTCACAATCACCTTCTAGCAAAGGTAATAATGGAAAGTATTCATAGAGAGGATTATTTTAATTTATAGAAAATAATTTATATTGAAGAGAAACCCTCTGGATACATGGAACATTTGGGTTCCGCAGAGAAGAAGATTAAGACTTTTTAAAATTTGGGGGCTATGAATCTCAGAGCAGTTTGTTTCCCCACATTAATTGAAGATAAGATCCTAATTCCCAAGATCCTCAGTGTATAAGGAGAATGCTTCTCCTATTGTTTCAGAAACTTTTTTAATCCTGAAATTAATATCATAAAACCACAGTAGTCAGAGAATGACATATTTAGAGGCCACTGAGTCCAACTTATTTTTATAGCTGGGAAAACTGAAGCACAGAGCATAAGACACTTAACCAATCATACATTTGTCAATGAAATCAGTCAAAAAACATTATGTGCCAGGCACTGGACTAAGTGACAACACTAATAGGTTTATGAGGGAGGATTTAAATCCAAAACTTCCTACCTCCAAGTCCAAATACCCATACACTACCTCTACACACAAACTTTCTCTCTGTTTTTCTTAAGGAGCCTAACCAAAGAGGGTTGTAGACTTTTGATTTAAGCATATTTTCTTTTTCTTTCTCTCAAACCCTTATTTTCTATCTTGTAATCAATACTATTAGTTCCAAAGCAGAAGAGCAGTAAGGGCTAGGCAATGGGGGTTAAATGATTTGCCCAGAGTCACATAGCTAAGAAGTGCTTAAGATCAAATTTGAACCCAGGACTTCCCCTCTTTAGGTCTGGCTCTCAATCCACTGAGCCACTGAGCTGCCTGCCCTTTAAGTATACGTGAAGATTGAACCTTCTAGTATCAAGTCTTAGATCTTTGCTGCTGGCAATGATCTCTCCTTGCTCTGTGAAATATCAGGAATATTTTAGGGCTCTAAGACTCCGTATATCATCACTGCAAAATCTCTATGTGGCTCTTCTTTGCTTTTCCTAAGGGATTTGACAGACAGGTACATAAAGCCTCAACTATGGCACAGTGAGGAAAAGAAATTTGGGGGTGAGGAATAGGGATTGTTAGGGTCAAGGCTAATGGCTGGGGCTGTTACCAGAGATGTAGTTGCTTCTAGAGTCCCCTTGGGGCGCGTAGCACAGTGATCCTGGGTTTCTCCAAGGCAGGGTGTCAAAAGGAAGTGTTGGTTCCTATGGGCTGCGAATCCTGTGAGGAGGTGGTTAGTGGCATCTATGGACTTCAGGGAAGCTTTGGTCATAGGTTGAAGAAGGTGGCTGGGTGGCTGGGCCAGGATTCGGTTCTCTAGAGAGAGAACAGCTGGCTTTCCAAACAGTTCCAAACCTTGTCTCTTTATGGTTTGGGATTGGCATGTAGATCCCTGGAAGAAGAGAAAGACTCAGGATACAGATTCTCCTGAATGTAGTAGGAGACAACCTTTCAGTTTTTCACTCAGCTGCCCAGTCAATTCAGGAGACAAGCATGCAGAATCAAATCAGGATATTTTTCCAGAATGGGATTAGCCTTTCAGAGGTAGTATTAGTTAGTGGGGATGGCAGACAGGAATGAAAGGAGTCTGGGATCAGAGAATCTGGGGACATTAAGAAGGAAAAAGATGGAGCTGGAAGAGAAAGGATCATGCACTGAAAGCAGTTTTCATGTTAAGACTTTAATTTAAATTAGGAAAACATTAAATCTACCAACAAAAGCCAGCAAGAAGAGACACAAAGAGAAATTCTATTTTAAATAATTACAGACAGTATAAAATACTTGGGAGTCTACCTGAAAAAACATACAGGTACTATATGAATACAATTACAAAACACTTCATACAAATAGAGATCAAAACAATTAGAGAATATTCATTGCTGACAGATAGACTGAACCAGTAAGATAAAAATGACAATACTACCTACATTTACTTATCTAGGGTCATACCAAACTACAAAAGAATTTTATAGCTAGAAAAAAATGACAAAATTTGTCTGAAAGAATAAAATGTCAAGAATATCAAGGATAGTAATAAAAAAAGAGACAGATCTGAAATTACACTACAAAGTGGTAATCATCAAAACAATCTGGTATTAGATAAGCAATCAATGAAACAAATGAAATATACTATATACAGAAGTAAAAGACCACAGTAATCCAATGCTTGATAAACCCCCAAATCCAAATAATTGAGGGCAAGAACTCATTATTTGAACAAAAATGTTGGGAAAACTGGAAATCAATCTGGCAGAAACTAGGCATAGACTAATATCTCACCAATTCAGGATACAGTTCCAAGCTCTTTTTCTGCCTTTTAGGTTATTCTTTGATCAACACTTTTTCTTCTTTTTTTTTTTGACCCTTACCTTTCAATACACAATACTGTGTTTTGGCTCCAAGGCAGAAGAATGGTAAGGCCTAGGCAATAGGGGTTAAGTGACTTACCCAGGGTCACACAGCTGGGAAGTGTCTGAGGTCACATTTGAACCTAGGACCTCCCATCTCTAGGTCTGACTCAATCCACTGAGCCATCCAGCTGCCCCTGACACTTTTTCTTTTTGCCAGTTCTAGAGAAGTGATTCTTTGCACTATACCCAAGAATCACTTAAATCAACAACTGGAGACAATTTTTGACTTTGTAGAAATACATGCCAAAATGTGGCAAACCCATTTCCCCAGAGAGATTGGAGCCTTAATCCAATGCCTTAAGACTGCTTCACTATGCTACCAGTTAAAAGAACCAATGGGTGTACTGATCTTTCACTAGTCACAAATGCTTTGTGATAGTCATGGATAAGTCTGTAGCCTCACCTGAATGCCAGCCCATCTTTTTTTTTTTTAAGCATAGTCAATTGTCTTTTTTTTTTTTAAGCATAGTCAATTGTCTTGCTCCATGCCTTTCCAAATGTGTCTCCTTTCTAATTGGGGGTTGCTGGCTTTACTGAGGTTGCTATTCTGATCTGCTTTGTCAATAATTCAACATATCACTCTTAATAAATTGCTTTTACTCTGTCTATACTCGAGTTTACCTTTATTAAATTTACTTGAGACACGGGAGCAAAGAGGAATGGCTACAGAGAACTGAGTCAAACCAGTCTTTAAGCAAGGATATTTTGTGAATGAAGAAAAGAAAGGCTATAGCCCAATGTGAATCTCAGTGCAGATTATTTCCCAAGTATTGCTTGGAGAAGATATTCCTATCTTCCCTATCCCCCATCCCTATTCCTCTGGATTCTGCTAACAGAATAGTATTTAGTTCTTCAGCTCTCTAGTCTAGGAATTGGTCTTTCATTGCTCTTTGGGAATTCAGGAATGAGCCTGGACTCCAGGGCACCTGGACATCCCCACTCAAGTTTGTCACCCACTGAGGCAATAAGCTTTTGCCACCAGCACAGGATGAATATCATGAGAACAGATCTGCTCTTGGAATTTGGAGCTTCATGAAAAATGCATTCCTGCCATTGGACATGCCCCTGGTAAATTTATATGTTGAAGATTTCTAATATGATTGCCACTCTCTCTCTTTTGGATAATATTCTCTTCAGACAGAGATTAGCCTATTCAGTAGTCCTTTGGGATGACTCAGAATAGATCTAGTCAGAATATGGATGAGGGAGGTTTTACAAAGGATAAAAGTTTGAAATGGGAGCAGTACTGAAGCTGTGAGGTAAAGATGAGGACCAGAGACCCAGACACACACACTGATACACACAGCCTCAGCTATCACTGCAGTATACACAGGGCAAACTGAGACATGCATGACACATGGAGGGAAGGAATATCTAACAGAGATCCTTAGGGTCAAGACTAAGGCATGTGACTGTTACCAGAGACTTAGTTGCTTTTAGAGTTCTCTTAGGCCATTTGGTAAAGTGGCCCAGAGTGAAGTCCTGGGCCTTCCGGGCTGCAGGCTCCAAGAGGAGGTGGTTACTGGTATCCATGCCCTTCAAGGAGGCCTCAATCAGGGGGGATGGCTGGAAGGGCTGAAGCAAGTGGCTAGCTGAAACAGTACTCTGCAGATCAGTTGACTGAGTCAGGATAGGGTTCTTCAAAGAGAGAACACCTGGCTGTCCAGATGGTTCCAAACCTTTACTCTTCATGGTTTCGATCTGTTCCGTAGGTCCCTGAGTAGAGAAAAACTCAGTGTATAATGTCCTTGAATTAGATGGATAGAGGGGAAGCATTCAACTTTTTACCCTATCTGTCCTGCCTTTTCAGGGCACAAAAAATAAAAATTAAAATAAAAATTAAAAAAATATATATATATATATAATTCAATGATAAATTTTCCAAAGTAGAATCCAAGGTTCTACTAGGTAAAACATTTTGGGGGAAGGTGTGGGAAGGGGTAAGCAAGGCTGGTATGAAAGGGGGGTCAGTGTAGAAAGAGGCAAGGGGCTCTAATAATGTTAATATTTTCATTAAAATTTAGAAAACTTTAATTAAATTACTATGATGTGTGACCCCCATGTTCATTCTGGGGATATGAAATCATTTTCCTCCAGCTGCATCTGGCTGATCTTGAGACCCTTTTCCTTTCTATACATTTAAAATGGTGCTGATGGTTGAAAAATGAGAGCCATTGAGACATGATGGGTATCTGTTCAAGTTTTAGAGCAAATACTGATTAGCTGTATGATCAAAAAAAATTTGAGAAGAGAAACCTTTCTTTCAGGGAAGACTTCATGGAGGAGGTGGTACCTAAAATGATACATTAGTTGCAATACACAAACTATATATATAGTAAAATCTTATACCAGGCTTAATAAAGGACCAAATTGACAGTCCAGGCCGCTAGTCTCCCAGGTCTAGGTTAATTGCTGCTCAAGGCTCTAGGCACAAGCACTTTTACCACTCCCTACCCTTCCAGGTTCAGATTCGCCCTCAGGCCTGGAGGCAATTCCAGAATCAGCCTAGGGAAAGGAGGGAGCTAGAACAGCCCTGCCCGACATTTCCAGTTTTCCATTGCTTAGAGACATTGATATTAAGTCCTCCAGGCCTAGACGGTCCAGAGACAAAGGTGGTACCGGTGGCTCACATCCTATGCTATTAGAGGATCACTTAAGTGGGCCGGGGATGGAATTCTGGGCCTGAAATCAGGAACATTCCAGTTCAAAGCCTGCTGCAGACACAAACTGTGATCTAGTGCAAGGGACTTGTTATGGGGTTCAGATGTGTACCCCGGGTTTCGGGATAATAGTTCGCCTGAGTTTCTCGGGTACAGTGCCCATGTCAGACTTAACCTCACAAGTCACTTAATCTGAGTCTTAATCGGTTTTCTCTACCGTAAAATAGGGATAAGAACCGCACCTACTCCCAAGAGTGATGAGGGTCAAATGAGAAAAAAAAATTGTAAAGTGCCTAGTACATAGTGGTCATAGAAATACGTGCGCGGCCACCCCTCTTCCCCGGCCAGAAATGCCTGCATTGGATTCATTACCTTAGAAATTATCCCTTCCTGAAATGCAAACACCCTCAAGTAGATAGCACATTAAACTACTTATACTTTTTAAACTATTCCAATACTTGTGTGGGCCCTTTTCCACAAACAAGTTCTGGGAGGTACTGAGACTGGAGAAGGCTGGGCTGTGCTAGGTAAGGGGGTTTTCTGAAATGAAGTGGGAGGACACATAAAAGTACAAACTTGGCCTAGGAGAGTAGGGAGGACTTCTGGTCTGTCTTCTTCCTGCTCCTGGAGGTTTCCCTTTCTAGAATGAGGGAGCCCATCCTTGCCGCAGCAGCAACTGCTCTTTTGCTCCCAGGCCATCCACCCCCGCACCGAATCACTCCTAGCGGGCTGGCTCCTCCTGGCACAGACCACCGTGGGGGCGCTTGGGTATTAAAGGGAGGAGGGATCAGGGGAGTTAGTTACCTGAGCTCAGGTCCTCCCCTCCAAGTCTGCGGAAGAAACAGAGCCAAAGAGAAAAGAATTCCGGCTAGGGAGAGGCAGGGGCGGGTGTGGTCACGACCCGGAAGAAGCCCAGCAATTCCCAGCCCTGCTGCCCAGCGTGGAAAGCAATAACCTGCACCTGCGGTGGGAAGGGCTGGTTAGATAACTGGGAGCTCGTGGTCTTGGCCGTGGCCGTGGAGTTGGGTGGGGTGGAGATTGCGGAAAAGTGAAAAGTAATCGGGCGGGAGTGGCAAAACAAACAAACAAACAAAAAAAAAAACTACAGCCAGACAGGAGGGGAAGGGGGTGGGGAAGAAGAGCGGACTTGCTTAGATTTCTAGGCAAGGAGGGCTGATGGAAAGGCCCCGCAGGCTTGCATTCCTATACTTCTTCCCGGCAATGGTAAATATGACGCATAACCCTTATGACTCTTGGGGACCAAAGCCCAACTCGAAACAGTTTGTGCGAGAGAGCCTTAAAGGGCCAGTTACCCTCAGGCTTATTCCTGGAAGCCCAAACATCAAAGTGATCTTGAGGGGCAATATTCTGCACCCCCCCCCCCCCCCCCCCGCTGTTATTTATTCTGTTTGTAGTTTGTCTTCTGTGTATTTGTTTGGATGTAGTCTCTCCCTTTAGATAGTAAGCTCCACTTTGGTCTCTTTTTGTATCTTATCTTCAGCCTTTTACCCTAGTGCCTGGCACAAGGCAGGCTCTTAATAAATGTTGATTGGATTGGTTAGCCTCGTCTGATAAAGTTAACTCTTGCTTCTGAAGGGCTTTAAGGTTCATAAAGCTCCTTCCTTATCATCGCCCCTGGAGGAAAGTCCTGTCAAGTAATATCCCCCTTTTATAGATAGGCTAATGAAACAGAAGTTAAGAGATATACTACCCAGAGTCCCACAGGAGTCCATGTAAGCTCTGAGTGTCTATTTATATCCCAGATTCCCATTCTCACTGATGATTTAGGGCCCTAGAACTTAGCTAGTTATATCTCCCCATCAGGATTTTTCTTTTTAATATATTTTATTTGATCATTTCCAAGCATTATTCGTTAAAGACATAGATCATTTTCTTTTCCTCCCTCCCACTCCCATAGCCGATGCGTGAGTCCACTGGGCATTAGATGTTTTCTTGATTTGAACCCATTGCTTTGTTGATAATATTTGCAGTAGAGTGTTCATTTAGAGTCTATCCTCTGTCATGTCCCCTCAACCTCTGTATTCAGGCAGTTGCTTTTTCTCGGTGTTTCCACTCCCATAGTTTATCCTTTGCTTATGAATAGTGTTTTTTTCTCCTGGATCCCTGCAAGTTGTTCAGGGACATTACACGCCCCTAATGGAGAAGTCCATTACATTCGATTATACCACAGTGTATTAGTCTCTGTGTACAATGTTCTCCTGGTTCTGCTCCTCTCGCTCTGCATCACTTCCTGGAGGTTGTTCCAGTCTCCATGGAACTTCTCCACTTTATTATTCCTTTTAGCACAATAGTACTCCATCACCAACATATACCACAGTTTGTTCAGCCATTCCCCAATTGATGGGCATCCCCTCGTTTTCCAGTTTTGGGCCACCACAAAGAGCGCAGCTATGAATATTTTTGTACAAGTCTTTGTGTCCATTATCTCTTTGGGGTACAGACCCAGCAGTGCTATGGCTGCATCAAAGGGTAGATATTCTTTTGTCACCCTTTGGGCATAGTTCCAAATTGCCCTCCAGAATGGTTGGATCAATTCACAACTCCACCAGCAATGAATTAATGTCCCTACTTTGCCACATCCCCTCCAGCATTCATTACTTTCCTTTGCTGTTATGTTAGCCAATCTGCTAGGTGTGAGGTGATACCTCAGAGTAGTTTTGATTTGCATCTCTCTGATTATAAGAGATGTAGAACACTTCTTCATGTGCTTGTTAATAGTTTTGATTTCTTTATCTGAGAACTGCCTATCCATTTCCCTTGCCCATTTATCAATTGGAGAATGGCTTGATTTTTTGTACAATTGATTTAGCTCATTATAAATATGAGTAATTAAACCTTTGTCAGAGGTTTCTATGAAGATTTTTTCCCAATTTGTTGTTTCCCTTCTGATTTTAGTTATATTGGTTTTGTTTGTACAAAAGCTTTTTAGTTTGATGTAGTCAAAATTATTTATTTTACATTTTGTGATTCTTTCTATATCTTGCTTGGTTTTAAAGCCTTTCCCCTCCCAAAGGTCTGACATGTATACTATTCTGTGTTTACCCAATTTACTTATGGTTTCCTTCTTTATGTTTAAGTCACTCACCCATTTTGAATTTATCTTGGTGTAGGGTGTGAGGTGTTGATCTATTCCTAGTCTCTCCCACACTGTCTTCCAATTTTCCCAGCAGTTTTTATCGAATAGTGGATTTTTGTCCCAAAAGCTGGGATCTTTGGGTTTATCGTATACTGTCTTGCTGAGGTCGCTTGCCCCCAGTCTATTCCACTGATCTTCCTTTCTGTTTCTTAGCCAGTACCAAATTGTTTTGATGACTGCTGCTTTGTAATATAGTTTTAGGTCAGGGACTGCAAGGCCCCCATCATATGTGTTTTTTTTCATTATTTCCCTGGATATCCTTGATCTTTTGTTTTTCCAAATGAACTTTGTTATGGTTTTTTCTAAATCAGTGAAGAAGTATTTTGGTAGTTCAATGGGTATGGCACTAAATAGATAAATAAGTTTGGGTAGGATGGTCATTTTTATTATATTGGCTCGTCCTATCCATGAGCAGTTAATGTTTTTCCATTTGTTCAAGTCTAGTTTTAGTTGTGTGGCGAGTGTTTTGTAGTTGTGTTCATATAGTTCCTGTGTTTGTCTTGGGAGATAGATTCCTAGGTATTTTATTTTGTCTAAGGTGATTTTGAATGGGATTTCTTTTTCTAGTTCTTGCTGCTGAGCTGTGTTGGAGATATATAGAAAAGCTGATGATTTATGTGGGTTTATTTTGTATCCTGCAACTTTGCTAAAGTTGTTGATTATTTCAATTAGCTTTTTGGTTGAATCTCTAGGATTCTTTAAGTAGACCATCATGTCATCCGCAAAGAGTGATAACTTGGTCTCCTCCTTGCCTATTTTGATGCCTTCAATTCCTTTATCTTCTCTAATTGCTACTGCTAGTGTTTCTAGTACAATGTCAAATAGTAGAGGTGATAATGGGCATCCTTGTTTCACTCCTGATCTTATTGGGAATGCATCTAGTTTATCCCCATTGCAGATGATATTAGCTGTTGGTTTTAGATATATACTGTTTATTATTTTTAGGAATGACCCTTCTATTCCTATGCTTTCTAGTGTTTTTAATAGGAATGGGTGTTGTATTTTATCAAAGGCTTTTTCTGCATCTATTGAGACAATCATGTGGTTCTTGCTAGTTTGCTTGTTGATGTGGTCAATTATGTGGATGGTTTTCCTAATGTTGAACCAGCCCTGCATCCCTGGTATGAATCCTACTTGATCATGGTGAATGATCCTTCTGATCACTTGCTGGAGTCTTTTTGCTAGTATCCTATTTAAGATTTTTGCATCTATATTCATTAGGGAGATTGGCCTATAGTTTTCTTTCTCTGTTTTTGACCTGCCTGGTTTTGGAATCAGTACCATGTTTGTGTTGTAAAAGGAGTTTGGTAGAACTCCCTCTTTGCTTATTATGTCAAATAGTTTGTATAGTATTGGGATTAACTGTTCTCTGAATGTTTGATAGAATTCACAGGTGAATCCATCAGGCCCTGGGGATTTTTTCTTAGGAAGTTCTTTGATGGCTTGATGGATTTCAATTTCTGATATGGGATTATTTAAGAATTCTATTTCCTCTTCTGTTAGTCTAGGCAGTTTGTATTTTTGTATATATTCATCCATTTCTCCTAAATTGGTGTATTTATTGCCATATAATTGGGCAAAGTAATTTCTAATGATTGCCTTAATTTCCTCCTCATTGGAGGTGCTGTCCCCCTTTTCATCTTTAATGCTGTGAATTTGCTTTTCTTCCTTCCTTTTTTTAATTAGATTGACCAGTACTTTGTCTATTTTGTTTGCTTTTTCAAAGTACCAGCTTCTTGTCTTATTTATTAAATCAATAGTTCTATCACTTTCGATTTTATTAATTTCTCCCTTAATTTTTAGGATTTCTAATTTGGTTTTCTGCTGGGGGTTTTTAATTTGATCGCTTTTGAGTTTTTTCAATTGCATTTCCAATTGATTGATCTCTGCTCTCCCTTGTTTGTTAATATATGCACTCAGGGATATGAATTTGCCTCTGATTACCGCTTTGGCTGCATCCCAAAAGGTTTGAAAGGATGTTTCGCCATTGTCATTTTCCTTGATGAAATTATTAATTGTTTCTATGATTTCTTCTTTAACTAAACGGTTTTGGAGTATCATATTGTTTAATTTCCAATTGGTTTTAGATTTGGCTTTCCATGTACCATTACTAATCATTATTTTTATTGCCTTGTGATCTGAGAAGGCTGCATTCATTATTTCTGCTTTTTTGCATTTGTGTGCTATGTTTCTGTGACCTAATGTATGGTCAATTTTTGTGAATGTGCCATGTGGTGCTGAGAAGAAGGTGTATTCCTTTTTATCCCTATTTATTTTTCTCCATATGTCTATTAATTCTAATTTTTCTAAGATTTCATTCACTTCTTTTACCTCTTTCTTATTTATTTTTTGATTTGATTTATCAAAATTTGATAATGGTTGGTTTAAGTCTCCCACTAGTATGGTTTTATTGTCTATTTCTTCCTTCAATTCTCCTAGTTTCTCCATTAGAAATTTGGGTGCTATATTATTTGGTGCATACATGTTGATTAATGATATTTCCTCGTTGTCTAGAGTCCCTTTTAACAAAATATAATTACCTTCCCTATCCCTTTTGATCAGGTCTATTTTTGCATTGGCTTTATCAGATATCATGATTACCACTCCTGCCTTCTTTCTATCAGTTGAGGCCCAGAAGGTCTTACTCCATCCTTTAATTCTGACCTTGTGGGTGTCAACCCGCCTCATGTGTGTTTCTTGAAGACAACATATGGTAGGGTTTTGGATTCTAATCCATTCTGCTATTCGTCTACGTTTTATGGGTGAGTTCATCCCATTCACGTTCAAAGTTATGATTGTCATTTGTGGACTCCCTGGCATTTTGATTGCCTTCCCTAATTCTAACCTTTTCTTCTTCGGCTCTACCTTTTAGTCCAGTGATTTACTTTGAATCAGTCCCCCTTGTCCCCTCCCTTGATGTTTCCCTTTTTAGTCCCTCCCTTTTTCTTCCCTCCCCCTCCCCCCTCTCTTTCCCTCCCTTTTTGTTCTCCCTCTCCCCCTCCCCCCCTTGGTTTTCCCTTCTCCTTACCCTTGTTGGGTAAGATAGAATTCAAGATCCCAATGGATCTGGATGTTTTTCCCTCTCAGAGTTGATTTCCCTGAGATTGAGGTTTAAGTAACCCCCCCCCTCTCTTCCTCTCCTTCTTATAGGAGTTTTCTTCCCCTCCCCTTCCCATGTGAATCTTTGTGTGAGAACCATTATTCTATTTGGTCTTTCTTTACCCCCTATTTATACATTACATTTTCCCCACATGTTAGTATACATAGATTGATATAAATGTAGTCCTTATAGAAGAGAGTTTGAGTAAAAGAAGAAGATAACATTTTTCCCCTTTCCTTAATATTTACCTTTTCAGGTATTCCTTGCTCTTTGATTTTCGGTATCAAACTTTCCACAGAGCTCTGGTCTTTTCTTTGCAAAAAGTTGGAAGTCTTCTATTTTGTTGAATGCCCATACTTTCCCTTGGAAGTATATAGTCAGTTTTGCTGGGTAGCTGATTCTTGGTTGGAGACCCAGCTCTCTTGCCTTTCTGAAGATCATGTTCCATGCCTTACGATCATTCAGCGTAGAACTTGCAAGGTCTTGTGTGACCCTGATTGGCATTCCTTTATATCTAAATTGTCTTTTTCTGGCTTCCTGTAGGATTTTTTCTTTTGTTTGATAGCTTTGGAATTTGGCAATTACATTCCTGGGAGTTGTCTTTTGGGGGTTTAGTGTAGAAGGTGTTCTGTGAGCTCTGTCAGTGGCTGTATTGCCCCCTTGTTCTAGAATCTCTGGGCAATTTTCTTTGATTATATCTTGTATCACCATGTCCAGTTTGGTGTTTATTTCTGGCTTTTCTGGGAGTCCAATTATTCTTAAATTTTCTCTTCTCCCTCTATTTTCCAGATCTATCACCTTGTCGGTGAGATATTTTATGTTCTCTTCTAATTTCTTGGTGTTTTGGCTTTGCTTTATTAGTTCTTGCTTTAAAGCCTGGTTTTCTTTTACAGTTTGGTCAAACTGGTTTTGTAGATGCGTGAATTTCTTTTGCATTATTTCCCACTTTTCCTCCCAGAGGGCTTCCATCTTTTTGGTCATTTCTGATTCAAATTCTTCATGGGTTTGTGGAGAGTTTCTATTTCCTTTGGAAGATTTTGGAGAATTTTCTTGTATATCTTCTTCTATCTGCTCTGTATTTTGTATTTTGGCTCCATAGAATGTGTCCAAAGTCGCCCCTTTCTTCTTATTTTTCTTGGTATTTTGGGGCTTCTGTGCTTCTGTGGAGTTTGCCATCTCTGAATGTGGAGGATTAGCTTTTCTTATCTCTGTCTGGTGTTCAGAGGCTTTAGTCCTGGGCAGATGTTGGTTCTATGAGCTTTCCCTGGGTTAAACTGAATATGCCTCACTGGAACTGGAATGGAAGGGTCGGACCAGGAGGCCACACTCTTCCCCCCCCCCCCCCCCCCCCCCCCCCCGCTCGCTTTCCGGAAGTTGCCTTCAGAATCGCTGGCCGTGAGGCTGTTTCGTCGGCCTGCGGGGGGGATGGGCTGCAGCTTCCCCAAGCTCCGAGGGCAAGGACTTTCACTGAGACTTGGATAGCAGGATCCAGCCAGTGAGGCTGTCTTGCCCGCCCTGAAGGTTGCTGTTGTTTCGACCAGCTCTCTGCAGCAGAAGCCCCAGGCAGTAACTTTCACCGGGACTCGGGTAGAAGGCCCTGAGGGTTGTTGTTCCGAGGACCCTGCTCTCTGAGCCCTGCCGGGCTGCGGCTTCCGGGAGCCTTGGACTCTGCGCTCCTACCCCTGAAGTCCGAGTGATCTCGGGTTCTGGCTTTTGAGGGGAGCCGTACCTTTTGAACCGGGTCCAGGTCCAGGAGGAGGGTTCCCAGGGTCTGTGCTGTTGATCGTTTTGAATTTCGGCACCTTAGGAGCTTATAGTTTGAGATAGGTTGGGAAGGGTTTTCCGGAGATCTGAACTTTAGCTTTCTCTAAGCCGCCATCTTAACCGGAAGTCTCCCCATCAGGATTTTTAAAGGAGACTGGAAAGGGAAAGCAAAGGGCTAAGCATTTATTATTAATTATTATGATTATATATTAGATGTGATTAAATATTTATTCATTATGAACCATGTGCCAGGCACCGTGCTAAGCACTTTACAAATATCTCATTGGATCCTCAAACAACCCAGGGGGGTAGGTATTGTCCTTATTTTGCAACTGAGGAAACAGGTAGGTGGAGGTTAAATGACTTGCCCAAGGCCACACTGTATGTCTGAGATTGGAATTGAATTTCGGTGACAAGATTGATCATATACTGTCTATGGAGTTTTTTGGGCAAATATACTAGTGTGGTTTGACATTTTCTTCTCCAGTGAGGTAATAAGGTGTTTCCTTGTAAAGTAGTAGTTCTTAATATGGGGTCTGTGAATTTGTTTTTAAAATATTTTGGTAGTTATATTTTAATACATTTGGTTTCCTTTGTAATTTTTGAATTTTGAAAAGAGGGTCCAAAGTCATCTGCAGACTTCCAAAAGAGGGCCTACCACACACAAAAAAGATTGAAGTTGTACCCCATCCCCAGATTATCAGTCAATTTATTCAGCCACCAGTAAGTAGTTTTTAGAGAGGAGTATTTATTAAGATGATAGAATAAAGGTAGCTGGTACAAAATCCCAAAGTCCATGACACTTTCTTTCCACAAATACATAGAGTCCAAGGGAAAGTGAAATAAAGCTGAGATGACAAAGGGATAGTTTATGGCTCCTGAATTCTGGAAGTCCTTTTTTTTTCCACTTGTGGAATATTTTTTTAGTTATCGTGTACACTCGTTGCTGGGTTCCCATAGAACTGTTCAGCCAGCCAGTCCTTGACTCCTGAGGCAGACAGTGCCACCATCTGATCCAGGAATGTGACTAAGCCATCAAAAGGAAAATGGGAGCTACCTTTGCACTGAAAGAATAAAGGAGGGGATGATTTTCAGACACCTGTGAGAAGATGGGAAATTTCAACACCTTTGGACCTTTCAAAGATCACAGAATCATTCTCCAGTCAGAATCCAAGGACTTTCCTCCCCTCCTTTCTTATTCCACTTCACCCCTAGATTCCTCCTCAGCTGTTAATTTATAGACAAGTCCTGAAACATGGCCAAGTTTCTTCTGCCTATCCAGATATAATTCTTGGTCCTTGTCATATCAGTTCAAAAGTATTTTATAGCACTTACTCTAAAGGATTCATAACCTATATGTTAAGGATCCCTTTGAAGCTGCCTTAAAATACTATTTTCAAATAATTGAAAGAAATGCTCAATTATATTAGAGGTTAATATAATATTCTTTCCCAGGTTCTTTATGAATCTCCTGAAATCTATCCATGCTCACAGTCTAAAGTCTATGAATAATTAAAACATATGTTCTTCTTGTTAAAGTATAGACTTAAAATGAGGTGGGGTGATTTTGACTCCATCCTTACAGTATCATAAATTTAGAGCTGGAAAGGACCTTTTATGTCATCTAATCCAAGGCCATCGTTTTATTGATGAAAAAACAGAGCACCAAAAATGGGAAGTGAACTTTGACTAGAAGAGACAGGACTGGAGGGGGAAAATCCATAAGCAGATGGAATTCCTAGTAAGAGAGAATTGACTTTCTGAAGATGATAACTTTCTAAAGATTTTTCAGGAAGAAGGGAAACTGAATTTCTCTTCTCTGCCATGCCAAACTCACCCAGTGACCCAGTATTTTTTCTAAGAAAATTGTCCCATCATTGACAGAAAAGATAATTTCACTTTCCAACCAAGTCTAGAAAACATTACTGGAATGCTATGTGAAAGAATAAAGGGGGAAGAAAAATGGAACTGATAAGGAATCATAAAAAAGACAATATATCCCTTGGAAAAAATTCCATCTCTTTTAAAAAATTATTTAAAAAATTATAAAAATTTTTTTCCATTATTACATGACTAATTTTCTTTCCCTCCCCTCTTTCCTCCCCACCTCCTGGAGCTGACAAGCAATTCCACTGGGTTTATACATGTGTTATTGTAAGGGTTAAATTTAATGGCTGGATGATAATTTTATGAAATTATGTGATTGCCAATATTTATTATACCTTGAGTCAGAAATTTATTGTTAACCAAAGTGTTAGCTCCAACTAGGCAAAGTGAATAAAGGATTCCCTTTCACAAGTGTAAACTCAAAGAGAACAAAGAATTCCCTTTTACATTATCACTTGATACCTATTTCCATATTCATTTTTGTAATAGAGTAATCTTTTAAAACCAAAACCCCAAATCATATGCCCATATAAACAAGTGATAAATCAGATGCTTTTCTTCTGTGTTTCTACTCCCACAGTTCTTTCTCTCAATTTGAATTGCATTCTTTCTCATAAGTCCCTCAGGGTTGTCCTGGATCATTGCATTGCTATTAGTAACAAAATCAATTATATTTGATCATTCCACAATGTAGGAGCTGCCTGCAGTTCCTATACAATTTACTTGTGGGTGGTAACCTGAGAAGGAGAATGGAGACTGGAGGAAAATGGATGAAGAGGTAATAGAGATAGAGGGAGAAACGCAGGAATAAAGACTCAGAGACAAGAAGTTAAATCACTAGGGGTGTAGCAAGCTCCGGTGATGCTTTTCAAGAGCAAAAGCAAGAGAAGCAAGGAGTAAGAATGCAAAAGAGCCAGAGGAGCAAGGGAGGCAAGAGGAGCAAGAGGAAGAAGCACAAGAGGAGCAAGAGGAAGACTTGCAGGTGTCCCCAAACTGTTATTGGAGAGTTTAGGAATGTGGTATTAACATTGTTTGAATTGACAATCACGGAAGTCAAAGAGGAAGGGACTAGTCCAACATGTGACTTGGAAAGGAATGTGGTCTACCAAGGTGTGAGCTAGGACTCTGTGGCAAATAATGTCCTGCTCAGGAATTCGCTTGTCCTTTGGACTGAAGATTTAGAAATGCAATAATCAATAAGTAACATGACCATGAGTCTGGTATATGAACATATCAGATACAATATTACTATATCAATCATACTTCCAAGATGCTAATATGCCTGGTATGCTATACACAATGTTCTCCTGGTTCTTTTCATTTCATTCCACATCAGATCATGGAGGTCTTTCCAGTTCATATAGCAATCAAGCAGTTCATCATTCCTTATAGCACAATTAGTATTCCATCACCATCATATACCATAATTTGTTTAACCATTCCCCAATCAAGGTACACCTCTTTATTTTCCAATTTTTTGCCAACACAAAGAGCATGGCTATGAATATTTTTGTACAAACATTTTTCATTACTATCTCTTTGGGATATAAAAATATATTGCTGGATCAAAGGGTATGCATTCTTTTAAAGCCCTTTGGACATAATTCCAAATTGCCTTCCAGAATGGCTGAATTAATTCACAACTCTACCAGCAATGCATTATTGTCCTGATTTTGCCACAACTCCTCCAACATTTATTATTTTCCTTTACTGTCATACTGTCCAGTCTGCTAAGTGTGAGATGGTACCTCAGAGTTCTTTTAATTTGCAAAAAGTTCCATCTCTTGATAGAATAGACTTCATTTCTAAATTTCTCTGGGGTCACTGCCAGTCCTGTTTTATGGAGGTGCCAAGTACACCTAGGCCTAGGAACATAAAATTGACATGGCCTTATAGCTACTTTGGGGAAGACCTAACTTGATGATATTTTCTGGTCCCCAGCACTATGCCTGCAGTTCCCTAACTCTTTCTACTGGTTTCCTGTTTTCTTCTATACTTTTTCTTTGGGAGGTAGTATATACTTAGAGAGAGAAGTCTCAATCATGTTTTCTGCATAGACCTAACTATAAAGGTGCAAAGCCCTGCCTGTTTCAACTTGACAGCCTTTTCCCTTGCCCCCTTGTGACTGAGAAACCAAAGAATCATAAGATTGTACAGTTAGAGTTGGAAGGGAACTTAGACCAGTAACTCCAATCTCCTTATTTTATGGATGAGGAAAACAGGCAGAGATGTTATGATTTTCTCACAGTCATACAATTAGTAAGTGTCTAAGTGGGATTTAAACATGGGGTCTTCTTGATCCCAGGTCCATTGCCCTATCTATTCTACTTGGACCTTAATTTTTCAAACTTGTCCCCAGAGCCACCAGATTCAGTCATCCCCAGAGGCCCTGGAACATTGGGTTTCCAGTTCATTACATAGTTCAGGTAGCTTCTGATATAGGAAAAAGTATTTTGGTTAGAGAAGATCAAATCAAGTGGTTTCTACCTTGTCCTCCTCACCATTGTCATTACAGGCTAAAACCCACCAGAATGATGAGTTAGCCCTCAGTTGTGGATGCTATCCATGAGAAGACTGGTTATCCTGAAAGTATTAAAAGAAGTCTAGTACCCTCTCCAAGTCATCCTTCATCAACACAACTGCTGGCTATTTGAAAATACCAACAAGCTGGGGGTGGGGTGGGGTGTCCAGTAATAGCCACAGGCAATTTTGTAAAAGCCCTTTGAAACTTTCATACCCAGTTGGGATAGGAATGGGAATATCGAAATGTTTGATGTACAAGATGGAATTGCCATGACCTGGGTTTCCTCTTTTCACAGTTTTAACTTATACAGTAATAATGAAGAAGGTATAATGGCTAAGGATTGTGCTGTGGTCTTAAGCTAAGATGAGGAGAATAGATGTTGTGTAAGATTTAGGTGGTATAGTAGATAGTGCACCAGGTCTGAAATCAGGTTACTATAGTCATTTACCATTGTGTGTTGAGTGCCTAATATATTCCATTGGTCCATTTTAGCCAGTACTAGATTGTTTTTATGGTTGTCACTTTATGATCTAGTTTGAGGTCCAGTACAGCTAAGACACTTTCCTTCATTAATAATCTTGATTTTTTCTAGCTCTATGTAATAATTTTTGGATAGTTTGGTATGGCACTGAATAAGTAAATGAATTTAGTTAGTGTTAAATTTATGTTTGGACTGAATAATATTTTAGTTGGTTGCCAGGGATTTAATTACTAAATCCCAAATGAATTACTAAAGTCAGAATGGAATTTATGGTAGTTTATTTTACAATAAAGAGGGAAGATATTAAGGAAGAGAGAAAGAGAAGGAAAAAGAGAAAGTTGCTTCAGCCTATTCTGAGCCAGGCAGGAGTTCAGAGGCCCCAGCCAAGGAAAAGAATCTCAAGATGATGGGCCTCTCCAGAGGTTGGTACCTCCAGAAAGTCCAAGGGAAAGTGAGTCAGCCTTTACACTCACCACGTGTCAGTTCAAAGGAACAGGATCACCAGGAAAAAGAGATCCAGTCAGCACTCTTCTGAATGAAGAATTATTCTTCACTACAGTAGAACTGCTAGTAGAACTCCAGCAGAAGTGGAAGTTCAAGTTGAACTTCCAGAAGAATTCCTTGAAGGACTGACTTCAGATCCTTGGTCTCTCTTTTAAAGACCTTTTTTTCTTGTATCACTTCCCTTAATCTTTACGTCTACCAATCACAGTCAGAGGCTCTGCTCTAGGACAGTCAGTTTGCTTCTGATTGTCACCCACTCTTTCACATGTGGGTCACAAACCTCCCACTCAGTGTGTGAAATGGGTGTTTGTACCTTTTTTGATTAAATCCAAAAATGGGTAAATCTCCATATTTTCACAGTAGAATTGTCATTTTTTTTATGTTGGCCTGGCCTATCCATGAATAAGTAATGTTTTTCCTCTTGTTTAGATCTGACTTCATTTGTTGTAGTTGTGGTCATATAATTCTTTGGTTTGTCTTGGCAGGCAGTTTATATTTTCTACAGTTATTTTAATTGAGATTTCTCTTTCTTGCTGTTGGGCTTTATTGGTAGTATAGAGAAATGCTGATAATCTATACAGATTTATTTGATGTCCTGTGACTTTGTTCAAGTTGTTAATTGTTTTAATTAGTTTTTTGGTTGATTCTCTAGGTATACTATCACATCATCTGCAAAAAGATTGACTTTATTCCTCATTGCCTAGTCTAATTCCTTCAATTTCTTCTTCTCTCATTGCTATAGATAGCATTTCTAGTACAGTATTGAATAGTAGTGATGTTGAGCATTATTGGTAAGGTTTCTAGCTTATTCCCATTATAGATGATGTTTGCTGATGGTTTTATATAGGTGTTATTTATCATTTTGAGGATTGTTCCACTTATTCCAATATTCTTTAGTGTTTTTAATAGGAATTGATATTGTATTTTGTCAAAAGTTTTTCCTGCATTTATTGAAATAAATCTTATGGTTTCTGTTGGTTTTGTTATTGATATGGTTAGTTACCCTTATAGTTTTTCTAATATTGAACCATTTTCTGCATTCCTGATATAAAATCCATTTGGTCATAGGATATGATCTTTGTGACATATTATTGTAATTTCCTTGCTAGTATTTTGCTTAAGATTTTTGTATCAATATTCATTAGGAATATTGGTTTGTAGTTTTCTTTCTCTATTTTTGTTCTTCCTGACTTAGTTATCAATAGCATATTTGTGTCATAAGAGGAATTTGGTAGAATTTCTTCCTCAGCTGTTTTTCCAAATAATTTATATAGAATTGGAATTAATTGTTCTTTAAATGTTTGGTAGAATTCACTTGTGAATCAATCTGGCCCTGGAACTTTTTTCTTAGAGAATTCATTGATGACTTGTTCAACTTCTTTTTCTGAGATGACATTGTTTTTCTATTTCCTTTTCTATTAAGCTGGGTAATTTATATTTCTTTAAATACCTATCTATTTCACTTAGATTGTCAGATTTATTGATATATAAGTAGGCCAATAATACTCAAAATAGGTAATATAGGCAAGATAACTCCTAATAGGTAAAATAGAACCAATAAAGTCTAAATCTAGATCAAAGCAAACTTTTTTTTCCACACTCATTTTTCTGTTCAAGTTTCCTTCCGCAAAGGATTAATATGGAAAAAATGTTTTACATAATTGTGTATTTAAATCTCTATGAAATTGTTTACCATCTCAAAAAGGGTTAAGGGTAGAAGGGTAGGGAAGGAGGGAGAGAATTTAAGACTCAGTGTTCTTTGAAAAATGTTGGAAACTGTTTTTACATGTGTAATATTTATTGGGAAAGGAAATAGGATTGGGAAAAATGGGGATAAGTGGGGAATAATGGGAGGTTTGTATAGGGGTAAGGAGGAGTTAAGGGAAGAGAGGGTATATAGCTTGGTAATGCAAAGGAGGGAGATGCCCCCTGCTGAGAGGAAACAGTAGGGGTCCGATAAGGTCTTTTATTGCCTTGATGACTGAACTGAAGTTCAGCTCCCTCTAGGACCAGAAAAGATAGTCCACTTATCTGACTGCAAATTCAAATAATATAAAGTTTAATAATCCAGTTGGAATTGGAGTTTTTCCTTAGCTTCAGAGTATAGGGCCAGGCCCTAGAGTGTTAGATTTAAAATGGTTGAAGGCCTTAAACTGTAACAGTTAAAAGAGTGATGTTGTAAACTGTAGTGAGTTAAAATGGTGGAAGATACAAATTGTGATAGATATAAGAGAGGGTGAGTAAATTTGACCGCAGAAAATATGTTTCACTACAGTGTCTTGGTTTTTAAATCAAATATAAGGTGGTCACCAGGGAAATATTCCCAATTATTCAAATACTCAAGTCAACTGGGTTTTATAGAGATTTTATTTAATACAAATGTGGAATTAAAGAAAAGAGAGAAAGAGAGAAAAAGGAAATAAGTATGAAGGGCCTTACGCCAACATGGCCTCGACCTGAGTCTTAAGAGAGAGAGATCAGTCAGTCAGCCTTTTATCACTCACCACAAGGTCTGTCTAAGCAAGGATTCTAGTGACACCAGGCCAGCTCCATCTCAGCTGACTTCACCAGAGAGAGTTCCAGCCAGAGTCCTCCTTAAAGAGCCTTCCAGCCAGAGACTGTTCCAAAGGGCCTCTCTCCAGAGCCTCCAGAGGGACAGAGTCCCCTCAGAGGAGCTCCAGCGAGACCTCCTTAGAGATTGTCCTCCAAGAGCTTCCCTTCTCCAGAGCCTCTCTCAAGAGATTCTTCCCAAGCGATCCTCATCAGAGATCCTCCAAAAGGATCTTTTTTTCTCAAGAGATTCTGCTTTTTCTTATATAGGGGTTTTTCTCCTATGTCACCTCCCCTAAGTCCTTACATCTATCAGTCACTGTAGACGTTTTCCAAAGGACTGCCCATCTGAATTCCTGCTAAGTCGACTAATCTCCTCAGTAAGTCTGAACCAGAAAAAATGCTGCTGTGTCGACTAATCTCCTCAGTATGTCTGAACCAGTGAAAACACAGCTGAGTCAACTAATCTCATTAAGGGAAAACTTCCCCGACCCTTTTAGGTACCTAGCAGCTCATTGTATCAATTCTAAAAAACAGGCATGGCTCAAAGAACTCCTTGCCTTATTATAAGCATGGATCCAAGTACTTTCATTGTTTAGCAAGGAGTTTTCTCCCCTAAAGCAGTCTTAAGTACGGGTGGAGTAGAGATCCTCCCATTTCTGATCCTGGTGAGTTCTCACATCAAAATGGAGAATGTTTCCCAGTAGGGAATTTGTTCCAATGGAGGATTCCTCAATGTTGAAATTTTTAACATTCACAAGTCTGAGAAATTTCAAGATTTACAAGAGGCTGGCGGAGGGTTTGTCCCACTCCTGTCTACTCTCGTTGTTCTAATTCAGAATCTTATCAGTAGACAGAAAGCAACCAAGAACAATTCTAACCTTCAGAAGCCTGTGTCTTCGGGCTGAACCAAGAAGAGCATGCCACTCCAGACTGGGCTAAACAAGCTCCTCTCTCCTCCAACACCAGGAAGCAAGTCCCACCCGGCAGGAAGGAAGTGCTAGTCACCAGACCCCACTGCCACTCCCAGTTGGGCCCTTCCCCCACAAACTGTCAGTCTTGTTTCCTTTCCACACATGTAGTTGAGGAAAAAAAATAAAATTGTTACGTCAATTTCTCTTGTTATTTTTTGGTTTGATTTATTTAATTCTGAGAAGGGAAGGTTAATATCCTCTACTAACATTTTATTGTTTATTTCCTCTTACAATTCATTTAATTTTTCCTTTAAAAATTTGGATGTTCTGCCATTTGGTATATATAGGTTTAATATTGATATCACATAGGGAGAAGCTAGGTGGTTCAATGAATTGAAAGCCAAGCATAGAGATGGAAGGTCCTGGGTTTAAATCTAGCCTCAGACACTTTCTAGCTAGGTGGCCCTGGACTTAATCCTTGCCTTGCCCATACCATTCTTTTGTCTTGGAACCAATATACAGTGTTCATTCTAAGATGGAAAATAAGGGTTTTATTATATAGATATTATTTTATTGTTTGTGGTTCCTTTTATCAATGTGCAATTTCCTTCCTTATCAAATTAGGCTAATTTTCATGTTTACTTTGTCTGAGATCATGATTGCTACCCTTACATTTTAGCTTTAGCCAAAGCATAGTAGATTTTGCCCTATCCCTTTACCTTTCCTCTGTGTCTCTCTCTCTGCTTTAAATTAAGCTGGTACCTTGAAGGAAAGTAGAAAAAGCTTGAAATATAGTCATTGTGGGGAAAGGGTAGAATATTGTTCCTGTTAGGAAGACTTCAGTTTAAATCTTCCTTCAGACACTTATTAGCTGTGTGATGCTGGGCAAGTCACTTAACCCTTGTCTTGCCTCAGTTTCCTTATCTGCAAAATGAGAATAACTGTATCTACCAAAAAATATTGTGAGGATAGAATGAGGTAACACTTGTAAAGTGCATTGCAAACATTAAAGGGTTTTATAAATGCTAGTGTTGGCTGTAAGAATGAGCTCTAAAGTCTGAAATCTTTTTAAAAAGAAATTAGGTGAGGGCAGCTGAGTAGCTGGGTTGATTGACAGCCAGACCTAGAGACAGGAGGTCCTAGATTCAAATCTGACATCAGACACCTTCCAGCTGTGTGACCCTGGGCAAGTCACTTAAGCCCCATTGCCTAGCCCTTACTGTTCTTCTGCCTTGGAACCAATACGCGGCATTGGTTCCAAGACAGAAGATAGTGGAAGGAAGGAAGGAAGGAAGGAAGGAAGGAAGGAAGGAAGGAAGGAAGGAAGGAAGGAAGGAAGGAAGGAAGGAAAGAAAGAAAGAAAAAGGCTTCCACCTCAGTCTTTATGGGTTTATATTATATATGGTTTTAGAGGAGGGTACCAACACACAAGTTGCATGTAGCAACTGACAGAGATATAAATATTTGAATTTTGGGAACCCAAAAAACAAGCAGACCTAGGTGGATCCAAGCATTCCCTGTAGCCATCTGTTTTTTTCCCTGGAAATGTCTCTCAGGTCAGTCAATTTCATGTCAAGGTAAGTTCAAACATTATTAGTAAGGTTTTCCCAAAAATATAAAACATTTCCCTATACAAGTTATATTCTAGCATATTAATAATAATAGGAAGGATTTCAGAGTAACAGTGAAGACTTTGTGAGCTTTAATAGCATGAATTTGCAGTGGAAATAATTGTTATGATTTTGTGATTTACTTTACCCATCCTTAGTGTATTCCAGTTAGTGGAGAAAAAGCATTATCAGCTCCCTTCCTCCTCTTCTCTCCCAAACCTCCATCCCTACTAGTTCTACCTCTTCCAATAATCTCCCAATAATTATCATCTCCTATTTACTCTACTTCACCCTTATGTATAATATAATCTTGTTAATATTATATAATAATATATTTGTAATAAAATATTACATACATATTCCTCCCCAGTGTAGCCATCTCCATTTTCTTCCTTTGTCCATCCATGGTAATTTGATATCATCTTAGGGCGAGAGCACTGACAATTTGGGGGAATAGGTCAGGTTTCTCATAAAAGATGGCAGCTGAGCTTAGTTTAGAAGGAAAAGGACTCTAAAAGTGAAGGGATGAGAGGGTAGAAGGCATTCCAGGAAAGATGGGTGAGAAAGGAAAGAGAAAAGTTTATGCAAAGGGAAGAAAAATAGAATGCCAAGTTTGACTGAACTATAGAGTACATTAAGGGGACTATAATGGAAACATCAGGAAAAATAGATTGGAACCAGATTATAGAGACCTTTAAATTCCAGAATGAAAAATTTTCATTTTATCATAGAGGCAATAAGGAGCCACTTAAGAATTTTTAGCATAGGAGCAATACCGGCATGGTGTAGTGGATTTAGAGATAGTGGGTTCAAATCCCACCTCTGTCATTTACTTTTTTTTTTTAAACCCTTACCTACCATCTTGGAACCAATATGGGCAGAAGAACAGTAAAGGCTAGGCAATGGGGGTTAAGTGACTTGCCCAGGGTCACACAGTTGGAAAGTGTCTGAGGCCAGATTTGAACCTAGGATCTCCTGTCTCTAGGCCTGACTCTCAATCCACTGAGTTACCCAGCTGCCCCATTCTGGCAATTACTTCTCATGCAACATGGCAAAAGTTATTTTACCTCTCTGGGCTTTACTTTCCTTATCTATAAATAAGGGCCCTGATTTTGAGTTGAGAATCATTTGTAGGTTACAAAGAATAAAAATGAATTGTACTCGAGGGGGGAGAGGGAGGGAACAAAAAGGGAGGGACTAGAAAGGGAAACATATCAAGGGAAGGGACAAGGGGGACTGATTTAAAGTAAATCACTGGACTAAAAGGTAGAGCTGAAGAAGAAAGGTTAGAATTAGGGAAGGATATCAAAATGCCAGGGAGTCCACAAGTGACAGTCATAACTTTGAATGTGAATGGGATGAACTCACCCATAAAACGCAGACGAATAGCAGAATGGATTAGAATCCAAAACCCTACCATATGTTGTCTTCAAGAAACACACATGAGGCGGGTTGACACCCACAAGGTCAGAATTAAAGGATGGAGTAAGACCTTCTGAGCCTCAACTAACAGAAAGAAGGCAGGAGTGGTAATCATGATATCTGATAAAGCCAAAGCAAAAATAGACCTGATCAAAAGGGATAGGGAAGGTAATTATATTTTGTTAAAAGGGACTTTAGATAATGAGGAAATATCACTAATCAACATGTATGCACCAAATAATATAGCACCCAAATTTCTAATGGAGAAACTAGGAGAATTGAAGGAAGAAATAGACAGTAAAACCATACTAGTGGGAGACTGGAACCAACCATTATCAAATTTAGATAAATCAAATCAAAAAATAAATAAGAAAGAGGTAAAAGAAGTGAATGAAATCTTAGAAAAATTAGAATTAATAGACATATGGAGAAAAATAAATAGGGATAAAAAGGAATACACCTTCTCAGCACCACATGGCACATTCACAAAGATTGACCATACATTAGGTCACAGAAACATAGCACACAAATGCAGAAAAGCAGAAATAATAAATGCAGCCTTCTCAGATCACAAGGCAATAAAAATAATGATCAGTAATGGTACATGGAAAACCAAATCAAAAACTAATTGGAAATTAAACAATATGATATTCCAAAATCGTTTAGTTAGAGAAGAAATCATAGAAACAATAATTTCATCGAGGAAAATGACAATGACGAGGCATCCTTTCAAACCTTTTGGGATGCAGCCAAAGTGGTAATCAGAGGTAAATTCATATCCCTGAGTGCATATATTAACAAACTAGGGAGAGCAGAGATCAATCAATTGGAAATGCAAATAAAAAAACTCAAAAGCGATCAAATTAAAAACTCCCAGCAGAAAACCAAACTAGAAATCCTAAAAATGAAGGGAGAAATTAATAAAATAGAAAGTGATAGCACTATTGATTTAATAAATAAGACAAGAAGCTGGTACTTTGAAAAAACAAACAAAATAGACAAAAGTACTGGTCAGTATAATTAAAAAAAGGAAGGAAGAAAAGCAAATTAACAGCATCAAAGATGAAAAGGGGGACATCACCTCTGATGAAGAGGAATTTAAGGCAATCATTAAAAATTACTTTGCCCAATTATATGGCAATAAATACACCAATTTAGGTGATATGGATGAATATATACAAAAATACAAACTGCCTAGACTAACAGAAGAAGAAATAGAATTCTTAAATAATCCCATATCAGAAAATGAAATCCAACAAGCCATCAAAGAACTTCCTAAGAAAAAATCCCCAGGGCCTGATGGATTCACCAGTGAATTCTATCAAACATTCAGAGAACAGTTAATCCCAATACTATACAAACTATTTGACATAATAAGCAAAGAGGGAGTTCTACCAAACTCCTTTTACAACACAAACATGGTACTGATTCCAAAACCAGGCAGGTCAAAAACAGAGAACGAAAACTATAGACCAATCTCCCTAATGAATATAGATGCAAAAATCTTAAATAGGATACTAGCAAAAAGACTCCAGCAAGTGATCAGAAGGGTCATCCACCATGACCAAGTAGGATTTATACCAGGTATGCAGGGCTGGTTCAATATTAGGAAAACCGTCCACATAATTGACCACATCAATAAGCAAACCAACAAGAACCACATGATTGTCTCAATAGATGCAGAAAAAGCCTTTGATAAAATACAACACCTATTCCTATTAAAAACACTAGAAAGCATAGTAATAGAAGGGTTGTTCCTAAAAATAATAAACAGTATATATCTAAAACCATCAGCTAATATCATTTGCAATGGGGATAAACTAGATGCATTCCCAATAAGATCAGGAGTGAAACAAGGATGCCCATTATCACCTCTACTATTTGACATTGTACTAGAAACACTAGCAGTAGCAATTAGAGAAGAAAAAGAAATTGAAGGCATCAAAATAGGCAAGGAGGAGACCAAGTTATAACTCTTTGCAGATGACATGATGGTCTACTTAAAGAATCGTAGAGATTCAACCAAAAAGCCAATTGAAATAACCAACAACTTTAGCAAAGTTGCAGGATACAAAATAAACCCATATAAGTCATCAGCTTTTCTATATATCTCCAACACAGCTCAGCAGCAAAAACTAGAAAGAGAAATCCCATTCAAAATCACCTTAGACAAAATAAAATACCTAGGAATCTATCTCCCGAGACAAACACAGGAACTATATGAACACAACTACAAAACACTCTCCACAGAACTAAAACTAGACTTGAGCAATTGGAAAAACATTAACTGCTCATGGATAGGACGAGCCAATATAATAAAAATGACCATCCTACCCAAACTTATTTATCTATTTAGTGCCATACCCATGGAACTCCCCCAAAATTTCTTTACTGATTTAGAAAAAACCATAACAAAACTCATTTGGAATAACAAAGGATCAAGGATATCCAAGGAAATAATGAAAAAAAAACCACAAATGATGGGGGCCTTGCAGTCCCAGATCTCAAACTATATTACAAAGCAGCAGTCATCAAAACAATTTGGTACTGGCTAAGAGACAGAAAGGAGGATCAGTGGAATAGACTGGGGGCAAGCGACCTCAGCAAGACAGTATACGATAAACCCAAAGATCCCAGCTTTTGGGACAAAAATCCACTATTCGATAAAAACTGTTGGGAAAATTGGAAGACAGTGTGGGAGAGATTAGGAATAGATCAACACCTCACACCCTACACCAAGATAAATTCAAAATGAGTGAATGACTTAAACATAAAGAAGGAAACCATAAGTAAATTGGGTAAACACAGAATAGTATATATGTCAGACCTTTGGGAAGGGAAAGACTTTAAAACCAAGCAAGACATAGAAAGAATCACAAAATGTAAAATAAATAACTTTGACTACATCAAATTAAAAAGCTTTTCTACAAACAAAACCAATGTAACTAAAATCAGAAGGGAAACAACAAATTGGGAAAAAAATCTTCATAGAAACCTCCCACAAAGGTTTAATTACTCAAATTTATAAAGAGCTAAATCAATTGTACAAAAAAATCAAGCCATTCTCCAATTGATAAATGGGCAAGGGACATGGATAGGCAGTTCTCAGATAAAGAAATCAAAACTATTAATAAGCACATGAAGAAATGTTCTAAATCTCTTATAATCAGACAGATGCAAATCAAAACAACTCTGAGGTATCACCTCACACCTAGCAGATTGGCTAACATGACAACTAAGGAAAATAAAGAATGCTGGAGGGGATGTGGCAAAGTAGGGACATTAATTCATTGCTGGTGGAGTTGTGAACTGATCCAACCATTCTGGAGGGCAATTTGGAACTATGCCCAAAGGGCAACAAAAGAATGTCTACCCTTTGATCCAGCCATAGCGTTGCTGGGTCTGTACCCCAAAGAGATAATGGAGAAAAATTCTTGTACAAGAATATTCATAGCCTCACTCTTTGTGGTGGCCAAAAATTGGAAAACGAGGGGATGCCCATCAATTGGGGAATGGCTGAACAAATTGTGGTATATGTTGGTGATGGAATACTATTGTGCTAAAAGGAATAATAAAGTGGAGGAATTCCATGGAGACTGGAACGACCTACAGGAAGTGATGCAGAGCGAGAGGAGCAGAACCAGAACATTGTACACAGAGACTAATACACTGTGGTATAATCGAACGTAATGGACTTCTCCATTAGTGGCGGTGTAATGTCCCTGAACAATTTGCAGGGATCTAGGAGAAAAAACACTATTCATAAGCAGAGGATAAACTGTGGGGTTAGAAACACCGAGGAAAAGCAACTGCCTGACTACAGCTGTTGAGGGGACATGACAGAGGAAAGACTCTAAACGAACAATCTAATGCAAATATTAACAACATGGCAATGGGTTCGAATCAAGAACACATGTGATACCCAGTGGAATCACGCGTTGGCTATGGGGGGTGGGGGGGGAGGAAAAGAAAATGATCTTTTTCTTTAATGAATAATGCTTGGAAATGATCAAATAAAATATAAAATTAAAAAAAAATGAATTGTACTCACTTGTAGCCTCTATGATGTGATCATGCCTCAGCTTTTTACTTGTATAAAAATGACAAATGAACCAAGGAGACAGATGAGATCACCAAAGGAAAGCTTACAGAGGAAAAAAGGGTTCAGCATTAGAGCCTTGAGAAACACCTATTCTTAGAGGGCAGGAGATGCATGATAATCTAAATAAATGTAGAATGATTTAACAGGGAGGAGAATAATAGCTAACATTTATATAGTGCTTTACAAATATTTTATCCATCCTACAACTGAGAGGGAGGTTCTATTAGCCCCATTTTTCAGCTGGAATGCTCACCTTCCTCATTGGCTTCCTTGGCTTTTTTAAAAGACCTAGTTAAACTCTTTTCTTTTACAGAAGACCAGGCCTTCCCTCTCTTGATTATTTCCAATCTATCCCTTTTATAGTTCATTTAGATATAGTTGTTTGCATATTATTTTTCCAGGAGACTGTAAGCTTTCTGAGAGCAGGGATTGCCTTTTGCCTTTTTTGTAAGTCAGCACTTAGCACAGTGCTTGGCACATAGCAAATGCTTAAATGCACTGACTGATCTGTGCATAGGAATCGGAGATTTAGATCAGGAAGGGTTCTGAGAGAAACTAAGCTAACACCCTCTTTGAACAGATTAAAAAAAAAACAAAAACTTGAGGCACCAATAGATTAAGTCATTTGTCCAAGTTCACACAGATAATGTAATTAATTAACAAAGGTAAGATTTGACCCGAAGTCTCCTGCCTCCAGAGCCTGTACTCTTTCCACTATACCAGTAGTGCCTTCTTGGTGCTCTGGAGGACACTTCCGGGTTGGGGGTGGTGTGGAGGAGGGAAGATTGCCGGATAAATCTGTCACCTGAACTTCATTCTAGCTGTCTTGCAATCCATAGTCTCATTTGGCGGAGGGTGAAAAGACAACCGCTGATTACTATCTTCTGTAGTAGAACCTATTAATGTTTGGAAGGTAGTTATTCAGTTTTCCCTTACTTTTTTCCTCTTTTGCAGATTGAATAAGCCCTCAGAGTCCTTTAATCTTTTCTCTGGAGGTTCTATCTTTTTCATTACTTGGTCGGTTTCCTCTAGATCTTCCCTTGCTTTATGGATGAAACAGCTGCTGCTGGATTGTTGCTTACTGAGCTGTAGGGGAGGAAAGGGGTGGGAAATAATTCAGTTTCAGTTTTGAGCACTTAAATCGCTGCAGAAATGGAAACTGAGAGGGGCGAGGGGCGGAGGGACGGAGGGGGTGGGGTTCAATTCTAGCTTTAAAGTCTTCAAATTTTCTCCATTTTCTCCTCACCTATCTTTATTCATATGCTCATCCTGAAAGTGTTGAGGTTTGATAAACTCGTATATATATCTCTCTTTGTCAATCTCTCCCCTCACCCCCACACCCCATATACATTTTAAACACCACCTTCTGGAGTAAAGGGATTGGGTAAATTTTCAAGGAAATGAAACTGAAATATAATTGTCTTTGGAGAGCTTGACGTTTTGATTGCTGATTGTGGGAACGATCCTATATAAAAAGAAGAGAGTCATTTGGCAGAATATACTGGATGGTCAGAGGAGAGTCACAGGGATATCTATGCTGGGAAAAAGTGATTTTTGGTAAAAAGGAATGATGGAGCCAGTATCACTTCGGTAGGTGAGTGTGGGATGTTTTTTTTTTTTTAATGTTAAAAATTGTTTAAAATAAAAGTGTCACATGTGTGGCAGACTTGGGTTTTTTTTGTTTGTTTGTTTGGTTTGGTTTTAACTCTGTTTACGGCTTAATAAATTCCTCCCAGTGAGCTCAAAACCTCAGAGCCACTTAAAGAATAGTAAGATTATGTGACTGGATGTTTATAGAAATGACTTCCTCTGGGTGGCTGGGTCTTCCATACTTGATTTAATTCAACAGCTGCTTAAGTGCCTCCCTCATGTAAGGCACTGTACCAAGATAAAAAAGAATTTTGTTCCTCAAGCACCAATATTCTGCTTGGGGATATATATTCATATGTGTATAGCTCTCTATCTGTGTATATATGTGCCCAAGTATGTGTACACACACTTATGTTATATGTGTTTAGGCACACATGTGTGCATATATGTATATATGAATGTGCACACATACCTATACTATCACAGATAAATACAAAGTGTTTGATTAAGGAAGGAGTATTAACTGTGTGAGGGGGAATGGTGGAAAGCATAACTGAGGAGATAGTATCTGAAGTGAGCTTCGAAGGAAGATAATGAAGTTGAGGATAGAATTGAGAAATACATTCACAGCATGGGATATAATTCATGCTAATATCAAGTCAGTAGATAATATATTGACTTTGGAGAATAGCCAGGAGTCCAAGTGTCTGTGATACAAAATATTTGTACTATACATTTGCTTTGTGTATCGACTTGCTACAATATTAATAATTATTACAAAACACTTTTCACACAAATAAAGACAAATTTAAACAAATGGAGAAATAGTAATTGCTGATGGGCAGGCTGAACAAATGTAATAAAAATCAGAATCTTACATAAATTAATTTACTTATTAAATGTCATCCCATATGACCAAAAATTACTTTGTAAAACTAGAAAAAATAATAAAATTTATTAGAGGGATGAAAAGTCAAGAATATTAAGGGAATCAAAGAAAAAATGTGAAGGAACATGGCCTAGTACTACAAAATTTCAAATTATACTAGCAAATGGTAAGCATCAAAACAAATAGAGTGATAGATCAGTGTAACAGATTAGATATATAATATATCAAAATAAATGACCACTGTAATTTAGTGCTTGATAAACCCAAAAACCAAGGTATTAGGGCAAGAATTATTTGAAAAATCATTTCATTATTTGATAGAATGATTTGGGAAAACTGGAAAGAGTCTGACAGAAACTAGGCGTATTACAGTACTTCATGACACTAAGATAAACTCAAGATGCATGCATGATTTAGACATGAAGGATGATATAAGAAAATTAGGAAGACATGGAAAAAATTACCTGTCAGATCAATGGATGAGAGAAGAAAGTTCATGACCCAAATAAGAGATTGAGAGGATCCTGAGAAGTGAAATAAATCAAAAAGGTTTTGCACAAACAAAACCAATATAACCAAAATTAGAAGGAAGGCAAGAAACTGGAGGGAAAATATTTATAGAAGTTTCTCTAACAAAGATTTCATTTCTCAACTATGTAAGAAACCAAACCAAAGTTATAAAAAGAGCGATTCCTCAATAAATAGTCAAAAATTATGAACAGGTTTCATATATGAAAAGCTTTTTTCAGAAGAAAAATGCTCGATACCACTAATAATTAGGGAAATGTAGTTTAAAACAACTCAGGTTCTACCTCATACCTCTCAGACTGGTTAACATGACAGAAAAGAAAAATGATAAATATTGGAGGGGATGTGGAGAAACAGGGACACTAATGCACTATTAGTAGAGTTGTAAACTGATTTGATTGGGCAGCAAGCTCAGTGCTAACAGTTTGGACCCTTCTCCCTGTTGAAAGGGGCCCACTGGTGGGAACACCAGCATCATTTAAACATCCTGCTATCAGGAATCATTTTGGAAACCCACTGGTGGGAGCTCTGGGACTGCTCCTCTCCTGATAAACTATGAGAGAATAAAATGCCCATGCTCTAATAGCACGGGTGCTCTTCATCTGAAGATGGCTCATTGCTGATAGTAATGAGAGAAGGCTTCTTGCAACAAGGTGAGAGTGAGTGTAACTCTTTCCCCCCTCTAAGTACCACCACCTACTTCCTCGCTCCTTGATCACTAGTGTGTGTTTGTGTGTACCCCACCATCCTGCTGACTGAATTGCCCAGCTGCCTCCTTTCCTGTAACTTCCTTGCCAGGCTAATAGTTTTAGTGATTGACATTCCAGGTATCTCTACTTCATTATGGGATCTGAACCCATTCACTGTTTGTTTAGCTGGCTCCCCAACCATTCAAGAGAATAATTTGGAACTAGGTCTAGTGGCCATAAAACCGTACATACTCAGACCCAGCCATTCCACTACCAGAACTGTATCCTAAAGAGATCAAAGCAAAAGCAAAAGGCCCCAATATGTACAAAAATGTTTATAGTGGTTCTTTTTGTGGTGGCAAAGAAGTGGAAACTGAGAGATGCTCATTAATTGGGGAATGGCTAATCAAGTTGTGGTATAATTGTGATGGAATACAAATGTACTATAAGAAATAATGGATGATTTCAGAAAAGACTGGGGAGACATATGAGCTGATGCAAAGTGAGGTGAACAGAACTAGGAGATCATTGTCTACAGTAACAGTAATATCATAAGGATAATTAGCTGTGAAAGACTTGGCTACCCTGATCAATACAACTGATCCACAACAGTTTCAGGGGACTCATTATTAAAAATGTTATCTACTAGGGGCAACTGGGTGGCTCAGTAGATTGAGAGCCAGGCCTAGAGGTCCTAGGTTCAAATCTGGCTTCAGACTCTTCCTAGCTGTGTGACTCTGGGAAAGTCACCCCATTGCCTAGCCCTTACCACTTTTCTGCCTTAGAACCAATACACAGTATTGATTCTAAGATGGAAGGTTAAGGTTTTAAAAAAATGCTATCTACCTCCAGGGAGAACTGATGGACTCTTAAGTGTGGATTGGAGCATATTTTTTTCACTTTATTTTTCTTGCTTTTTTTTTCACAACATGACTAGTATGGAAATATATTTTACATGACTTCATATGTATAATGGTTTCATATTTCTTGCTTTCTCATTAGATGGGAGAGAGGTTGGAGGGATGGAGAGAATTTGAAACTGAAAGTGAAAAATTAAAAGAATATTATATCATGATATTTATAGGTCATAAATGGAATAACGATTGCAAGTGAGCTATAGTAAAAAATTACTGTAGGAAAAATGCCTTCAACCCTGACATAAGAAGGAAGTAAATGGGAGGAAGGGAAGGAAGGATAGAACTAGAGTATAAGTAGGGGCATTACAGTGAACAAACAGCTGAAAAATATAGCCTCAATTTAGTTTTAGGAATATATACAAAGGTACAATCCTGATATTCCTACATAGGTTTGAAAATCCTCTGATAGCACTCCTAATTTTAATTGCATCCTAGTTTGTTTCTTATGCCATTGGGTTTTAAATAATTTTGCTCCATTCACACAGCTCTACTTCTGGAGCTCTTCCTTTAAGTGGTCTTTCTTTCCTTTTATTCCTCCAGTTCCACTCCCATAACCTTGACTAATAGGGAACAGAGACACATAGGATGAAAAAGAGAAGCAAAGAAAGACAGAAATCAAATTTTTATCCTGGCCCAGCCCTACTCCCTTCAGAATGCAAGTTGGTAAATTCTCCTGAGTATCATCTCCCACAGGGGTGAGTACATAGAGAAGTCGCTAATCATACTTAACTATTATCAATACCAGGCTGTGATTATTTTTCTTACATGACATCCTTTTTTAACCCTTTTCCAGAAAAGTAGGGGAATCTGGCAGGTGGCTTTTGAATTTTGATATAGAAGTAAAAAGGTCGATCAACTATGTCTGGGTCTCTGACCTGCAATGGACCTCATCCAAAAGCCTGCTATAAAAAAGTCTCAAATGATAAAGATCTTTGGGATCCCAGGTTCAGCTGGGACAGAGCCAAACCTTCTGATCCTTTCCTGAGAATCTCGGGGAGACAACCAAAAGGCCCCTCTGGGGACAATAAAATCTGGTTGATACAGGATCACCTTCAGAGATACCCCAGGACAAATGAAACGCTCTATGTGACCCCTGAGGAGTTCTGCTTATGGATGGTCCTACAGGAAACACTGGATTTGTCTCTCTGGAAGGTGCAAGTTGGCTGGCAACTAATCGAGAACTCTGCAATCATTTCCTTCTTTGGTCCTCAGAAAGTGGCCTCTGAGGCCAAGACTGCCATCAGTAAACTGATGATCTTTCTCAATTCCACTGTGAGGATGAACCTATGGCCTGGCCTGATTCAGGAGCGTAGAAGGATGAGTGGTTTCTTCCAGCTAGGAGATGACCTTAGTCTCTTTCTCTGGAAAGGAGAAGCTTGCACTTTTCGAGCCTCTGTTACCATAAGCCTTAGCAGTAGTCCAATGGATAGACACAGCATGGGCATAACAGCCCCCAAGGTAAGGGTGCTGAGACAGCATATAGTGAATGAACGAGGTATTCCCCAAGTACTCCTACAAGTGACACTCTTATCTTCCTGGTCTGGGCACAGCTCACGGAAGAGGCAGGCTTCTAAGGCTGAAAGCCAAGAGCTGATAGCCAATGCTGTTACTCTGGCACTGCAAGCAGCATCCCAGGAGAAAAGTGCTTCAGTGGTGATCCACCCCTCAGACCTGGCAGCTCTAGCGAAGGGAATCACTCTGGGAGTCAAGGCATTTAAGAGCAAGCAGCCTCCAGGCAGCAGCCTGAGGAACCTGACAATTGCAGCAAATGACAATGACTTTGTAGCTGAGTGTGAGGCAGAATGCTGCAGGTGGTGGCCCCGAGGAAAGGATCACCACGTCCTCCTTCCCTATGTCTTGAGCTCTTGGGAAGCTGTAAAAACGAAGGTGGTAGTTGGAAGCCTCATTGACCAGAAGGTAAGTGATCACTTACTGAGTCTCATTCCCCTTAGATCAGTAGTCCAAATTGGAGAGAATCTATGAGTGATCATTAGGAATCATCAATTGGGCAGTGGGGATCTAGGGAAAGCTCAAAGAACTGCGAATAAAGAGAAAACTAAAGGAGAGCAATAACAGATCTTAACTAGTCTAAGGGATTCAGAAGATGTAACAATGTATTTTCTATCTCCTTTAAAAGTAGAACAGGGGGCAGCTGGGTGGCTCAGTGTATTGAGAACCAGGCCTAGAGATGGTAGGTCCTAGGTTCAAATCTGGACTCTGACACTTCCTAGCTGGGTGACCCTGGGCAAGTCACTTAATCCCCATTGCCTAGCCCTTTCAGGGGGCAGCTGGGTAGCTCAGTGGATTGGAAACCAGGCCTAGAGATGAGAGGTCCTAGGTTCAAATCTGGCCTCAGCCACTTCCTAGCTGTGTGACCCTGGGCAAGTCACTTGATCCTCATTGCCTAGCCCTTACCACTCTTCTGCCTTGGAGTCAATACGCAATATTGACTACAAGAGTGAAGGTAAGGGTTTAAAAAAAAAAGTAGAACAAAATAAAATAAGATGGACAAAAGAAAGACCATCTAGACAGTGAGGATTGATACTTGGAACTGGTGATCTAGGAATACTTTGGACTTTATTTCCATGGGGATTTTTCAGCACATAAGGGATCTGGGGATCCCTATTTGGGCCAAGGGAAGGAGGAATAGAGGGCTCTGGCAATTTTAAGGCTGAGGGAAATATCTTTGAATTCTTTTACCTGATTGAAACATTTGTTTTTTTTTTTTTAAGAGGATGTTCATCTTCATTTTTGTTCTGTCTTCTTGGGCTTCTTGTTTGTTCACAGACAGATGTGGTGGTTTTACCTTGGTTTCTGAAGCCCCACAATAGGAATGGGGTCTGGGAGACTTCTGCCCAGGTCCAGGCAGCACTGAAGATCATTCTTGATGCCCAGGCTCTCTTCCATGGAAATATCATCACCCTTCCTGCTTCCAGCTTGCCTGGTCTGCATTGCCAGATCCTATACATCATCTGCCTGGATATAAGATTAATTCAACAGCACCTAGAAGACAAGGTGGGACCTAACATTTGTTTGAATATGAATGAATGAAGAAGCATTTTACTAAGCATTTATTATGTGTAAAGCATTGTACTAGGTGCTGGGGTTATAAACAGAAAAGCAGGACAGTCCCTGCTCTTGAGGAGCTCACATTCTGATGGGGGAGATCAAACATTTAGGAGGTTTCAGCTGCAAGTCAAATAGAAAGATCCCATAATCCTTAAAATACCACAACAAAGCAAATGATAATGCATTTTCTTTAATGTCATTTCCACTGATAAAATCATGTCTATTTCTGATGTTTAGTTCTTTTATCATTCCAAGGGCTTTCGAGGTAAGAACTTTCTTCTTGAAGTTTTCAGTACCTGTGGGTGCCAAGACCAAGCTGTAGTAACTGTAAAAACATCTCCATAGGGCTGTTCCCCAGGAAAATGGCCATAGGGGCTAGACTAGAAACAAGACCATGGTGTAGTGTGTGTTGATTTTAGTAGGGGTCATAGACTTATCTGCTTGTCCTTGGGAATTGGTCAGCCGTTAGTGTTGGTAGGAGTTGTGAGAAAGAGGAGCCTTTTTAATAACAATTACTTTTTCCAGTGATGGCTGACGCTGGAAATAAGGCAATGCTCTGGGTGGGGAGTAGCTATTCTCAAGGAGCTTGAGTTTAGGTTAGGGGTTATCTTCATTGAGCTTTGAGGGGAGGTAGAAATTGAGGTAGTGGTAGTGGTTTGATTTGCCTGGTTCCTGTCTTTTCCTCAGAGAATCTTGCCAGTGAGGAGTTGATCCATCAAAATTCTCACCTGTTCCCCTTCCCCTGTTGATGGCAGGTTAGTGATATGCAAGTCTCCTGCTCCACAGCTATCCAGAAGTCCAGTTCTACCCATTCATAACTGACCCTGTAGTGATTTCCAGTAAGAGACGAAGGACTCATTTGGCCTCATGTGGTTACATCTAGCTTAAGTTGGTTTTGTTTACTGAGTAAGGCAAATCTCATATTTCTCCCATCATCTCGATTTCCTATCTGTTCTATGATGGGAGTAATTCTTTGGGGGAGAGTTTCATAAAGGAATTGAGTACTAAGACTGAAGGACTGATTTGAACTTCTAATTCTAAACACAAATATAGAAATAATTCAATATATATTAAAAATAAATCTCCTCAAGGCCAATATAAAGTTTCCACTTTAGAACTCTTAGAGCTTTCCTGTTGTCTGAGGTGCAGGTGGGAATCCTTGGTGCTGCAATCAGAGTCCAGCCTCACTTATGACTTCAGGGTTCCTGAAAGGTGGCGAATGATCTGTCCAAATAAATAACAAACAGAAGAGAGCTTAATCATTATGGCCATGGAACTGCTTTGCATCTGACAGCTGCTCCGTCATTCCCAGGCTTGATTTTTATTTTTATACCCATTTTCTTGGCATGCAGATTGCATTACTTAACACACATGTTCAAAGAGAGATAATTGGAAAAGTGATACATTAACTTTTAACAAATCACTTGATTAACATTCTTATATTTTTGTATTGTGATTACAGACAGAATACAAAATAAATTATTTCATCACAGGTGGCTTAATTTTCTCATTACCCTGTGAGAAGTTTTGAGCTTACAAACAATCAAGGAAAATTACTCATTGTTTTTAATAAAATGGAATAATTAATCAGCAGTTTTTAAAAGACAATTCAGGGGGCAGCTGGGTAGCTCAGTGGATTGAGAGCCAGGCCTAGAGATGGGAGGTCCTAGGTTCAAATCTGGCCTCAGCCACTTCCTAGCTGTGTGACCCTGGGCAAGTCACTTGACCCCCATTACCTATCCCTTACCACTCTTCTGCCTTGGAGCCAATACACAGTATTGACTCCAAGACGGAAGGTAAGGGTTTAAAAAAAAAAAGACAATTCAACAATCATATTATTGAGGTTGAGGGGTACCGGGAACATAATTCAAATTTAGACTGGTCATTTCTCAGGCTTTCTACTAGGGAGTTCCTGAATTACTGATTTGTGTAATTGAGTCACTGAGGCATACTGAAGCCTGATGTACTTATTGTCTGGGCCTATATGATTGATTTGTGTACTGGCTTCATGAGAATAGGTTTCTGTAAGTGGGAAAGTTTTGGGCTTGGCCTGTAGCTGCAGTTTTGCTGGGAATTATGTACCTAAATAAAAGTTAACTCATGCTAATCTTTTGGGGATTGGTTTTAAGGGTCTGATCTTTTGGTGATTTTTTTTTAAACATTATTTTATTTGGTCATTTTCATACATTATTAATTGGAAACAGATCATTTTCTTTTCCTCCCCCATCCCCCCACCACCCTCCCCTAGCCAACGAGTGATTCCACTGTGTATCACATGTGTCCTTGCTCCGGACCCATTTCCTTGTTGGTATTTACATTAGGGTGCTCATTTAGCATCTCTTTTTTTTTTTTAATTTTAATATTATTTTATTTGGTCGTTTTCATACATTATTCACTGGAAACAAAGATCGTTTTCTTTTCCTCCCCCCCCCTCCCCCCCCCCCCCCCCCCCCGCCTTTCCCTCTCCCATAGCCGACGAATGATTCCACTGGTTATCACATGTGTTCTTGACTCGAACCCATTTCCCTGTTGTTGGAGTTTGCATTATAGTGTTCATTTAGAGTCTCTCCTCAGTCTTATCTCCTCCAACCCTGTAGTCAAGCAGTTGCTTTTCAGCGGTGTTTTTACTCCCACAGTTTATCCTCTGCTTGTGGGTAGTATTTTTTTTTTAGATCCCTGCAGATTGTTCAGGGATTGCATTGATACTAATGGAGAAGTCCATCACCTTCGATTGTACCACAATGTATCAGTCTCTGTGTACAATGTTTTCCTGGTTCTGCTCCTCTCGCTCTGCATTACTTCCTGGAGGTTGTTCCAGTCTCCATGGAACTTCTCCACTTTATTATTCCTTTTAGCACAATAGTATTCCATCACCAACATATACCACAATTTGTTCAGCCATTCCCCAATTGAGGGGCATCCCCTCATTTTCCAATTTTTGGCCACCACAAAGAGCGCAGCTATGAATATTTTTGTACAAGTCTTTTTGTCCATTATCTCTTTGGGGTACAAGCCCAGCAGTGCTATGGCTGGATCAAAGGGCAGACAGTCTTTTATCGCCCTTTGGACATAGTTCCAAATTGCCCTCCAGAATGGTTGGATCAATTCACAACTCCACCAGCAATGAATTAATGTCCCCACTTTGCCACATCCCCTCCAGCATTCATTACTTTGCATAGCTGTCATGTTAGCCAATCTGCTAGGTGTGAGATGATACCTCAGAGTTGTTTTGATTTGCATCTCTCTGATTATAAGAGATGTAGAGCACTTTTTCATGTGCTTATTAATAGTTTTGATTTCTTTGGCTGAGAATTGCCTGTTCATGTCCCTTGCCCATTTGTCAATTGGAGAATGGCTTGATTTTTTGTACAATTGATTTAGTTCTTTATAAATTTTAGTAATTAAACCCTTGTCAGAGGTTTTTATGAAGATTGTTTCCCAATTTGTTGCTACCCTTCTGATTTTGGTTACATTGGTTTTGTTTGTACAAAAACTTTTTAATTTGATGTAATCCAGATTATTTATTTTGCATTTTGTAATTCTTTCTAATTCTTGCTTGGTTTTGAAGTCTTTCCCTTCCCAAAGGTCTGACATGTATACTATTCTGTGTTCGCCTAATTTTCTTATAGTTTCCTTCTTTATGTTCAAGTCATTCATCCATTTTGAATTTATCTTGGTGTAGGGTGTGAGGTGTTGATCTAAGCCTAATCTTTCCCACACTGTCCTCCAATTTTCCCAACAGTTTTTATGAAATAGTGGATTTTTGTCCCAAAAGCTGGGATCTTTGGGTTTGTCATATACTGTCTTGCTGAGGTTGCTTGCCCCCAGTCTATTCCACTGATCCTCCTTTCTGTCTCTTAGCCAGTACCAAATTGTTTTGATGACCGCTGCTTTATAATATAGTCTGAGATCTGGGACTGCAAGACCCCCTTCCTTTGTATTTTTTTTCATTAATTCCCTGGATATCCTTGATCTTTTGTTCTTCCAAATGAACTTTGTTATGTTTTTTTCTAAGTCAGTAAAAAAAATTTTTGGAAGTTCCATGGGTATGGCACTAAATAGATAGATGAGTTTGGGTAGGATGGTCATTTTTATTATATTGGCTCGTCCTACCCATGAGCAGTTAATGTTCTTCCAATTGTTCAAGTCTAGTTTTAGTTGTATGGAAAGTGTTTTGTAGTTGTGTTCATATAGATCCTGTGTTTGTCTCGGGAGATAGATTCCTAAGTATTTTATTTTGTCTTGGGTAATTTTGAATGGGATTTCTCTTTCTAGTTCTTGCTGCTGAGCTGTGTTGGAATTATATAGAAATGCTGATGACTTATGTGGGTTTATTTTGTATCCTGCAACTTTGCTAAAGTTGTTGATTATTTCAATTAGCTTTTTGGTTGAGTCTCTAGGATTCTTTAAGTAGACCATCATGTCATCTGCAAAGAGTGATAATTTGGTCTCCTCCTTGCCTATTTTGATGCCTTCAATTTCTTTTTCTTCTCTAATTGCTACTGCTGGTGTTTCTAATACAATGTCAAATAATAGAGGTGATAATGGGCATCCTTGTTTCACTCCTGATCTTAATGGGAATGGATTTAGTTTATCCCCATTGCAGATGATATTAGCTGATGGTTTTAGATATATACTGTTTATTATTTTTAGGAATGACCCTTCTATTCCTATGCTTTCTCGTGTTTTTAGTAGGAATGGGTGTTGTATTTTATCAAAGGCTTTTTCTGCATCTATTGAGATAATCATGTGATTCTTGTTGGTTTGCTTGTTGATGTGGTCAATTATGTGGATAGTTTTCCTAATGTTGAACCAGCCCTGCATCCCTGGTATGAATCCTACTTGATCATGGTGGATGACCCTTCTAATCACTTGCTGGAGTCTTTTTGCTAGTATCCTATTTAAGATTTTTGCATCTATATTCATTAGGGAGATTGGCCTATAGTTTTCTTTCTCTGTTTTTGGCCTGCCTGGCTTTGGAATTAGTACCATGCTTGTGTCATAAAAGGAGTTTGATAGGACTCCCTCTTTGCTTATTATGTCAAATAGTTTGTATAATATTGGGGTTAACTGTTCTCTGAATGTTTGATAGAATTCACTGGTGAATCCATCAGGCCCTGGGGATTTTTTCTTAGGCAGTTCTTTGATGGCTTGATGGATTTCAATTTCTGATATGGGATTATTTAAGAAAACTATTTCTTCTTCTGTTAGTCTAGGCAATTTATATTTTTGTAAATATTCATCCATATCACCTAGGTTGGTATATTTATTGCCATATAGTTGGGCAAAGTAGTTTTTAATGATTGCCTTAATTTCCTCTTCATTTGAGGTGAGATCCCCCTTTTCATCCTTGATGCTATTAATTTGCCTTTCTTCTTTCCTTTTTTTAATTAAATTAACCAGTACTTTGTCTATTTTGTCTGTTTTTTCAAAGTACCAGCTTCTAGTCTTGTTTATTAGCTCAATAGTTCTGTCACTTTCTATTTTATTAATTTCTCCCTTAATTTTTAGAATCTCTAGTATGGTTTTCTTCTGGGGGTTTTTAATTTGTTCATTCTCAAGTTTTTTTATTTGCATTTCCAATTCCTTGGTCTCTGTCCTCCCTAATTTGTTAATATATGCACTCAGGGATATGAATTTTCCTCTAGGTACTGCCTTGGCTGCATCCCATAAGGTTTGAAAGGATGTTTCGCCGTTGTCATTTTCTTCAACGAAATTGTTAATTGTTTCTATGATTTCTTCTCTAACTATCCGATTTTGGAGTATCGTGTTATTTAATTTCCAATTAATTTTTGATTTGGGTCTCCATGTACCCTTGCCGATCAATATTTTAATTGCCTTGTGATCTGAAAAGGCTGCAGTTAATATTTCTGCTTTTCTGCATTTAAGTGCCATGTTTCTATGATCTAGTGTATGATCTATTTTTGTGAATGTGCCATGTGGTGCTGAAAAGAAGGTGTATTCTTTTTTGTCCCTATTTATTTTTCTCTATATGTCTATTAATTCTAATTTTTCTAAGATTTCATTCACCTCTTTTACCTCTTTCTTATTTATTTTTTGATTTGATTTATCTAAATTTGATAGTGGTTGGTTCAAGTCTCCCACTAATATGGTTTTACTGTCTAATTCCTCCTTCAATTCTCCTAGTTTCTCTATTAAAAATTTGGATGCTATACCATTTGGTGCATACATATTGATTAGTGATATTTCCTCATTGTCTATACTTCCTTTTAGCAGAATATATTTACCTTCCCTGTCCCTTTTGATCAGGTCTATTTGTACTTTGGCTTTGTCAGATATCATGATTGCAACTCCTGCCTTCTTTCTATCGGTTGAGGCCCAAAAGGTCTTCCTCCAACCTTTAATTCTAACCTTGTGAGTGTCAACCCGTCTCATATGTGTTTCTTGAAGACAACATATGGTAGGGTTTTGTGTTCTAATCCAATCTGCTATTTGTCTGCATTTTATGGGTGAGTTCATCCCATTCACGTTCAAAGTTATGATTGTGATTTGTGGATTCGCTGGCATTTTGATGTCTTCCCCTAGTTCTGACCTTTCTTCTTTAGCTTTCTCCTTTTGAACCAGTGATTTACTTTAGGTCAGTCCCCCTAGTCCCCTCCCTTGAGATGCTTCCCTTTCTAGCCCCTCCCTTTTTATGCTCCCTTCCCCTCCCCCTTCTCCTTCCCTCCCTTTTTGTACTCCCTCCCCCCTCCCCCTCCTTAATTTTCCTTTCTTTCTTGCCCTAATGGATAAGATAGAATTCAGGATCCCACTGGATCTAGATGTTCTTCCCTCTCAGATTTGATTTCACTGAGAGTAAGGTTTAAGTAATTCCACTTCACGCTCTCTTCCTCTCCTTCTCATATGAGAGTTCTTCCCCTCCCCTTCCCATGTGTATCTTTATATGGGAAAGTTTATTCTATTGATTCCCCCCCTATTTCTTGAAGTTAATCTTAGTATTATCACGGTTCCCCCCTCCCTTTTCCTTTTTTTGCCCCAACTTTCCCCAAATCTTCTTAATTCCCCAATCTTTCCCTATGCATGTTTCTTCTAACTACTCTTATGATGATACAATTTATGAGAGTTACACAAAACATTTTCCCCACATATTAATATATATAATTTGATGTAAATGTAGTCCTTATAGAAGAGAGTTTGACTTAAAGAAAAAGATAAGATTTATCTCCTTTTCCCTTTCTTTAATATTTACCTTTTCATGTTTCTCTTGCTTTCTGTGCTTGGATATCGAACTTTCCACAGAGCTCTGGTCTTTTCTTAGCAAATGCTTGGAAATCTTCTATTTTGTTGAATGCCCATACTTTCCCCTGGAAGTATATAGTCAGTTTTGCTGGGTAGTTGATTCTTGGTTGGAGACCCAGCTCTCTTGCCTTTCTAAATATCGTGTTCCATGCTTTGCGGTCTCTTAGTGTATTAGCCGCTAAGTCGTGTGTGATCCTTATGGGAGCCCCCTTATATCTGAAGCTCTTCTTCTTGGCTTCTTGTAGGATTTTCTCCTTTACTTGGAAGCTCTTGAATATGGCAATTACATTCCTGGGCGTTGTCTTTTGGGGATTTAGTATAGAAGGTGTTCTATGAATCCTTTCTATTTCTATTTTGCCCCCTTGCTCCAGAACGTGGGGGCAATTTTCTTTTATAATCTCCTCTAGAATAATATCCAATTTGTTGTTTACCTCTGGTTTTTCTGGGAGACCGATGATACGGAGATTTTCTCGTCTTCCTCTGTTCTCCAGGTCCGTGACCTTCTCAGTGAGATATTTTATGTTTTCTTCCAATTCATTAATTATTTGGGTTTGCTTTATTGATTCTTGCTGTTTTATCATCTCACTTTCTTCGAGGTGCTTAATTCTGGTCATTAGGGACTGGATTTGCTTTTCAGCCTTGTCTGCCCTTCTATTGGATGCTTCGAGTTCTTTTTCCAATTGAGCAGTCTTATCTGTCAGACAGCTGATCTCTTTCTCCCATTTTTCTTTCCAGAAGGTTTCCATCTTTTGGATAAGTTCCAGTTTGAGATCTTCCAGAGCTTGTTGATAGTTTCCATTTTGGGAGGCGTGTTCTGAATTTTTTTGGATTTCCTCCTCATTCTCCTCTTTTCCTTGGGTACTTCCACCATAAAAGTTTTCAATAGTCACTTTTTTCCCTTTCTTCCTGGAGGCTTGATTTTGGGCCATGTGAGCCATCCCTTTGGTGGTTTTATTTCCCTTTCCTTTTTGGTCTGTGGTCTGGGTTATAAGAGCGGTTTTTCTGTGAATTTAGGTTGCTTCAGACTAGTTCTTCCCAGCCTCCGAGCCCAGGTATTCAGCTCCGCCCAGATAATCAGCGCGCGTTGTTCAGCGCAGCCCGCCCCAAGTCCAGGTCCGCTGGATTCTCCAGTGAAAGCGCCCTGAGACGTTTTTTCCTGGCAGTCCCCAGATCCCAAGGACCCTGGAGTGCCCCCCCAGACAGAGACGCTCCCCACTCACTCGCTGTCCCGGTGAGCGCTCAGGTAGCTCACTCTGGTTTAGTGGGGGAGGTGGGGTGGGGGAAGGGCGGCTCAGTTCACTTTTCTGTGCAAGCTTTTCCTTCTTATTTTAGTGTGGAAATGTTCAAGCCCCACGTACCTTTGCCTCTGTGGGGTACTGGGGAGTCCTTCTGTTCCTCCAAAGGTGATTTTATGCTCCTTTGATGTAGTCTATTTCGTTCGGTGCTGGGGAGAGGAAGCGTGCGGCGTCTAGGTTGCAGCCATGATTACCCGGAAGTCTCTCATTTAGCATCTCTTAATCATATCCCCTCCACCTCTGTAGTCAAACAGTTGCTTTTCCTCAGTGTTTTTACTCCCACAGTTTGTCCTCTGCTTGATAATAGTTTTTTTTTTTCCTCATAGATCCCTGCAGATTGTTCAGGGACATTGTATTGCCATTAATGGAGAAGTCCATTATGTTCGATTGAACCACAGTGTATCAGTCTCTGTATACAATGTTCTCCTGGTTCTGCTCCTTCACTCTGCATCACTTCCTGGAGGTTGTTCCAGTATCCATGGAATTCCTCCACCTTATTATTCCTTTTAGCACAATAGTATTCTATCACCAACATATACCATAGTTTGTTCAGCCATTCCCCAATTAAGGGGTATCCCCTCATTTTCCAATTTTTGGCCACCACAAAGAGTGTGGCTATGAATATTCTTGTACAATAATTTTTCCTTATTATCTCTTTGGGGTATAAACCCAGCAGTGCTATGGCTGGATCAAAGGGCAGACAGTCTTTTATCGCCCTTTGGGCCTAGTTCCCAACTGTCTTCCAGAATGGTTAGATCAATTCACAACTCCACTAGCAATGCATTAATGTTCCAACTTTGCCACATCCCTTCTAGCATTCGTTACTTTCTGCATGCTGTCATGTTAGCCAATCTGCTAGGTGTGAGGTGATACCTCAGAGTTGTTTTGATTTGTATCTCTCTGATTATAAGAGATTTAGAACATTTTTTCATGTGCTTATTAATAGTTTTGATTTCTTTAACTGAAAACTGCCTATTCATGTCCCTTGCCCATTTTTCAATTGGAGAATGGCTTGATTTTTTTGTACAACTGGTTTAATTCTTTGTAAATTTGAGTAATTAGACCTTTGTCAGAGGTTTTTGTTATGAAGATTGTTTCCTAATTTGTTGCCTCCCTTCTAATTTTAGTTACATTGGTTTTGTTTGTACAGAAACTTTTTAATTTGATGTAGTCAAAATTATTTATTTTACATTTTGTGACTCTTTCTAAATCTTGCTTGGTTTTTAAATCTTTCTCTTCCCAAAGGTCTGACATGTATACTATTCTGTGTTCACCTAATTTACTTGGTGATGTTTTGAGGAATTAGGGTACAGGTGTTTTGTTCTTGCATTATTTCTTTTAAGACTAGGGGGAATAATAATCATGTCAATTCATAGGTAAGGAGCATTGATGAAAGAGGTAATGTAAAAGGGATAGAGTGGGCAGTCACATTTTGCCAAGGACCACTCTGTGGTGTCCCCATCTACCATGCTCTGTGAAGGCATCATGGGCTGATGGCTCCCAGCACCTTGGGATATGATTTCTCTTACACTGGACCAGTTACTGTCCAGTGCTGCTCCTGAGGGTTTCCAGGGCATCACCCAGAGGCTTTTTCTGCCTCCAGACAATCTTACATAGTCACATGTCTGGTCTAGGTAGATGAGAGAAATCGATGCAGGCAAGAATTAGATAGAGGAAAACAGAAAGACCAAGAAAAAAGAAATGGACAGTGATGGCTTCTCAGAGATAAAGGCAGATTTAGAATAAGAATTACATAATTATAAATACACCCTGAGATTTGGTCCATGGGCCATTCCCAGTATAGATTGATTCAGAAAAGTCTATTGGTCTACCCAGTGGTCTAGTGGTTGCAGGAGTAATTCCACCATCAGTCATTCAGAAGAGGTAGCACAAAGATGTCAACCCTTCCAAGACTGAGACCAAATGAACCCATATTGCCTTAGAATCCTAGAACTCAGCATCTTTCCATTTGAGAATACCCTTCAGCTTCTCCACTTCGTGCAGTGGAGTCAGATGGATGGAGTCTTACAAAATGGACTGTCTTAAGCCTCTCTTAATTCAGGGCTACTTCTAGTTTCTCTGAAATTGTATAAAATGATGAATTAACAAATCAATGAACATCTTCCCCCTTCCAACCACTGGTTCCTTCTCTATTGTTTTCTTTTCCTTTTTATATATTAAAAAAAAAAAACTTTAAAAATTCTTACCTTCCTTCTTAGAATCAATACTGTGTGTGGTCCCAAGGTAGATGAGTGGTATCAATTTCTGTTGAACAGGTTTTTTTGTTTTTAAGTATTTGGGAGAGGGTTTTGCTTGCCATCTCTCCTCCTAGTCCTCTGTACTCACCCATGGCAGAACAGATTATTCTGTGTCCTGTGACTTTAGGAGAGAGAGGAGAACTTTTTGTTTTATTTGTTTTTCCTCCTTAGCACTAGGACTTGATATTTTCAACTCTGGAAGAACTAAAAGATGAATAGAATGTATTTTATTTAGTTTAGGCATTTTATGTGTTTTGAGATTGTCATCCATTTCTTTGATATTCTCAAATTTCTAACCTATCTATAGTAATTACCACTAATTTCTTACGAGCTATCTTTTCTTGTTTCTCATTTTTATTTTATTCATTTTATGCATTTCTTATTTTTCTTCCTTTTTTTGATTAGACTTAGTATTTTAGCTGATTCATGGTTCTGCATTATAATTATATCAGCACTTTTCCTTGAAAAAAAAAAAGACCATTATATAGTTATAATTTGCTTCAACTTATAAGATGATGGATGTGTCCAGGATAAGTTAAACCATTGAAAGGAATTTCTAAAAGTTTCCCTCTGAAAGTTGCAGTTGATAAACACCAGTTAGAATGATGGGGTGGGAGTAGGGGGACGTGGACGTGGAGGGGGAGGGGACTCCAACTCTAAGGTGGGACTAGGAAAGGATATTTCACGATTTTTTGCCCTCCCTTCCAGGCTGATTGCTATTTTCTGGGGAATGGCAATGGGGGTAAATGACTTGCTTATTGTCACGCAGCTAGGAAATAGGTACTCGGAAGGCCAGATGTGAACCCAGAACCTCCCATTTCTATGCCTGGCTCTCAATCCAGAGACACCCAGCTTCCCCCTTCCTATTGTTTGCAAACATCCTTTAAAATTTGTTTCAATTCCTTCCTACCATTCCCTCAATCTGTAGTCCTTTTATTATTCCTCCTTTTTTGACCAAACTCCTAGAAAAAGCTTTCTACATGCATTGCCTCTACTTCATCTTGACTCACTCCTCAGCACTTTGCAATCTAGCTTCTGACTTCATCACTCAACTGAAACTGTTCTCTCCAAAGTTACCAAAAATCCAAAAACCAAACAAAACCCCACAAAGCTACCAGTCTCTAACTCACTAAATCTTACAGTTTTTTCCTCAATCATACAGTTTGAGATAGCAAAATAAAAGAGCAATGATAGGATATAACGATTCTATTGCTTCTATATCTGGAACCCTAAGGAGGCCAGTTTAGCTAGATCATAGACTACATGGAGAAAAGCAGTGTGCCAGAAGATTGGAGAATCTCAATGATTTGTCTAGCTTTGGTATGTATCACTGGGTCTTGAGAGTGAGTCTCACACCCCAGTCTTCTTGACAAGCTTTCTCAGTTTGGCTATTTATCCACTAGCCCATAATTCCTCTCAGATGTTTCCCATTCCAGTTGATTCAAACATACTGATCCTACTCTTCAAGACTGGTGTAATGGTGGGTTCTTTGGACTTGGGAGTCATAGGACCTGACTCCAAACTATTTACTAACAGTGCAACCATGGGAAAGTGGACACACTTCTCTAAGTCTCAATTTCTCAGTTTTTTAAATGGAAATAATAAACCCTGAACTATCCTTTCTACCTCACAAGAATATTGTGTGAAATGTACTTTTTAAAACTGCAAAGTTCTACAAAGTTGGGAGCTTCTTTTATTGTTTTGAATAATGTTTTTTCTAATAGTAGGTAATGAAGTGGTATTGGTGATGAAAATAGAACAGTCCTTTTTTTGGGGTTCCCTGTCCATTCTTAGCCTGTTTTTTCCCTTTTTTGGTCCAGTCCACAATGGGGAAACAACTCCTCATATACATTATGTTTATTTATACATTTGTCCTTATAGTGTTAATTTTTTACATGTGCATATCTCATATATCCAACTAGATAATAAGATGATTAGTATCTCCATGTGACTAGGGACTTTGGTCTAGCCTTTTTGTCATCTTCATTATCTACCATCATCCCCCATACATCTTGTCAGTACACAATAAGTATCACAATAAGTATATATTAATTGAAAGTATAAAGGAACATACAAAAATATCATGAACCTCAAGAACAGACTAACCTGAAAAGTACTCTGTGGCCCTATTCCTGAGAGCTGCACTAGTTTGGCAACTCCCCACTCCATTTATCTCCAGCCTGTTTTCAAGCCTATCAATCCCTTCCTACTTCATTTTAAGTGTATTGAATCAAGAGGAAGGGGGAAGAGTACCAAAATGTACCATGTATGCTTTATCTTGTTTCTCATATAAACCTTTGCCCTAGCTTCTGTCACTTTCCACCAAATAGCAAGGCATTTTTACAGGGATGGTCTATAAATATGTAATTATACTTATATTAGGATTATAATTTTAATTACATTTATATTTATTATAATTGTAATGATTCTTATCCATTGCAGCAGGTCATTCAGCAAGTGGTCTGGAGCTGCTTGAACAATTTCCTTGGTTCTTTCCTGGAATCCATCTCCTTTCCCATGTTAGACCTCAAGAATCCTGGGAATTCCAATCCCTTGTGTATTATGTTGGAAGAAATCAATAACTTCTTAAAGGAAAAACCCAACACATGGATGAAACTAGTGCAGATAGTTCAGCCCCCAAGAGCAGCTACTACTCAGAAGGTAAAGTTTCAATGAATTCAGCATCAACAATCACAGACAGAGGTATCTTAGACAAGAGTGTGAAGTAATTAGAATATATCTATGGAATCCTTCTACTCGCCTTCCTGGCTCTTTTATGCTTCTTCTTTTTAAATCCCTACCTTCCATCTTAGAATCAATATCATGTATTGGTTCCAAGGCAGAAGAGCAGTAAGGGCTAGGCAAGTGACTTGCCCAGGGTCACACAACTAAGAGGTGTCTGAGGTCAGATTTGAACCAGGACCTCTCGTCTCTAGGCCTGGCTTTCAATCCACTGAGCCACCTAGCTGCCCCCTTTTTTATGCTTCTAATATCACCTTTGCTCTGATCCTAATGTCTTCTGCTGCTTATGCCTTGGAGCCCCAATATTTTGTTGCCACATTCCACTTTTGCTCCCTAAATTTTACCCCTTGCTCCTAAGTTTTGTCTCCTTCTATGCTATCAAACTTTCAGTTCCCCAAGGGTAACTACTTTCACTTAGCTTTCTTGAGTGATTAAGCCTGGTACAATAAATTCACCCTGAAGTGTGAGTGACTTGATTGCCTCGATGAATGCATTACCTCTCTCATGTAGATTTGCACTTTAACACAAAAATTGACTAATACCAATAATAGATCTTTAATGCAGGGTGGGGGGAGGTTAGGTGGGGGGAAATCTAAGCAAGATATTTTGGGAAGAGATGGTTTTCTTCTCGAAAATTGCAATAGATTGCCTGGTTGGAGGTGGATCAGAGACAACTGAGATTTTCAGCAAGTCTTCCCCACCAGAAACAACAATAAAGTGAAAATCAGTGACATCAGATGCACATTTTTGTCATTTGTTCTTCAGATTATTGATTTGTAATTATAGGTCTAATGCTCAGGGACTCTCAAAAGTTAATGTGAGGAGAGGAGATATATATATATATAGATTTTTATTTATTTATTTATATGGAGAGAAAGATATAGAGATATATTCTCTCTCTCTCTCTCTCTCTCTCTCTCTCTCTCTCTCTCTCTCTCTCTCTCTCTCTCTCTCTCTCTCTCTCTCTCTCTCTCTCTCTCTCTCCCTCTCCCTCCCTCCCTCCCTCCCTCCCTCCTGGGAAAGGGGGTGGGGTTGTAGGGGTTGTTTTGCTCTTTAGAGGTAAAGTGCTAAAACAGCCAAATTCAAACATCCTTAGACCCTTCTAGAGGGCAGCTGGGTATCTCAGTGGATTGAGAGCCAGGCCTATAGATGAGAGGTTCTGGGTTCAAATCTGGCTTCAGATACTTCCTAGCTGTGTGACCCTGGACAAGTCATTTAACCCACACTACCTAGCCTTTACACTCTCTGCCTTAGAACCAATACACACTGTTGATTCTAAGATGAAAGCTAAGGGTTTTTTTTTTTAAAGGACCCTTCTAGAAAAAAATGTACAAAGCTGCAGTGCTTTCATGTTTATAAATGGTGTGGTTTCTTTTGTTTGCTTGATCTCAATATTTTTAAATATGTCAAGTTTTGTCCATCTTTCTGTTTCAGATGACTGAAAATTTCAAGACTCCTCCTGGTAAGATATACTGTCTAGGAATATCATAGAGTTGAAGTTACCCAGCTTTCCAGAGAGTTCAAGCATCTTCTCATTCACAAACATTGCCATTCTTCAAAAGTCTTTATCTGATATAACAAATTTATCATTGTAGTCATTCACAGCCTACTTCTTCCTAATCCCACCAGTAAAGGGAGTTTGCTTATCTTGGTATCCTCATACCAATGAAATCAAAAGTACAAGGGAAAATAAATGCTTGTTATTGGAAATAGTAAAATTAAATCAAAAGAAAAGGAGAAATCATAGTCTTAGTCTCTGTTGTGTATGCACATATATATGCATATATACACATAAAAAGAAACAAATATATGTGTGTATATATATAATCATATATATTCAGTAATGTATATCTAAAATTAATGCTAAGGGCATGGTATAGATAATAAGTACAATTCAGAGAAGAGAGATCATTGGGAGTTCGATGGAAGAGTTGATATTTGATTGAGTTTTTTTTTTTAACCCTTAGCTTCTGCCTTAGTATCAGTTCTAAGACAAAAGAGTAGCACTTGGAAATAAGTGACTTGTCCAAAATCACCCAGTTGGGAAGTGTTTGTGGCCAAATTTGAACCCAAGTCCTCCTTACTCCAAGCCTGATTTGAGTCTTTAATCGGGTAGAATTTGACCAAACAAAGAAGTTGTAGATAGGAGATTGTAGGTTAATGGAAAGGTAAAGACAAAGGGCCTTAAATCATCATGGTGTCTTTATATGGCAGGGAGATGTACTTAATGAGAAAGGAGGATTCAGGTTGGGAATTAGTTGGATGGGCAAAATAGGAGCAGAAAATGAGGAGCTTTAAAAAGTTTGCAGGTAAGTTTGGAACAGGTGTGAAAATAGATTTGGAAGCCTTTTGCAAAGAGGTAGTCATTGAAGACAGTGGCAATAGATGAATTCTCAGAGAAAAAGAGTATTTAAAAAGAGGACTATGGACAAAGCCTTGAGGAGCACCCACATTTGGTTTTCATAATGAAGAAAAAGTATGAGCAAGGGAGAGGGTACAGATTAATACCAACAAAAGAGGAGGCTCAGAAGAGTAGTGTCATGGAAGCCAAGGACATCAACAGTATCAAGGAGAAGGAAGGTGTCCAGGGGATCACAGATTTCTGAGATAGAAAAGACTTCAAGAGATTATCAAGTCCAACCCCCTCAATTTATTAATAATAATAATGATAATAGCTATCTTTATATAACATTTTAAAGCTTTATAAAGTACTTTTACAGTGCTTCACCTTTGTTAACTCATTTAATCTTCACAAGAACCCTATTAAGTAGATAAGGGAATAACTAGCACCTACTGTGTTTCAGATACTCTGCTAAGGGCTTTGCAAAAATTTTTTCACTTTAGATCAAATAATATTGTGTTGTACTATCACTATTTTGTAAACAAGTATAGCATAGCTGAGAAAAGTGAAGCAACTTGCTCAGGACGTTCTATACAGTAGGTATCTGAGGCAGGATTTGAACAAAGTTTGTTTTGGGTCTAAGTCTAGCACTCCATCCTTCATACCACCTAGCTTCATGTCCACAGGTCCACTGACTTCTCCACAAAATATTATAAATGAGAAAGGAGAAGACTTAGAAAAGATTTTTACTTAAATCTTGTTGATCAACCCTGTCCTCCTTTTTTCTAGAGGCCATCGTTGGTCTCTGTCAGAAAGAAGATTGTGCTTTCATCCGGTACCTCAATGACTTCCCAGCTGTTTTTCAAGAGTTTGAAGGTCATTTAAGGAAGATAGGCTGTGTTCTCCAAACATGTGTTTCTTCGGGAGTGCTTAAATTTATAGCAGAAGGAGGAAACATATATCCATCTAACTGGGAGAAAGCTGTAGAGTATGCCTTTCAGAAAAATAAAAAGAGATATGTTGTCTACTATGAGTCCAACTCGGATATTTTAAATGTTCTGAAGAATCAGCAATCACTAGTGAAGTCATTTGCAAATATACAAGAATATGAAGGTCCTTGCTTTGTGGGGCCAACTGAGGAAGTAAAGATGTTTATACAATGTGTTCAAGAAATGGCTTTTAATGAAAAACTAGTGTGTGTGGAACATCCCATTCTCCATCTGCCTAGATATACAGTGGTCAAAAAAACAATAAACAAGCTACTTCTTCCCCACTCTCCAGTGACCATAGCCTTAGGAGAAGATCCTTTAGGCATGATCACTTTTCAGGGGCCTCAACAGAATGTGCTTGAGGTAGAGAGGCAATTTTATAGTCTTTTGAGTGGTTTTAAGGATTGGCCAGTCCTGCTTTCTCCGTTCCAAGTACAATTTATCCAGAGCCAGGGTGAAGAATTCTTTAATGAAAACTTTTTCCTTGCTCAAGATATTTTAGCAGTACTGAGCACTTCTGACGGAGTTAGGATTTTAGGGCTTGACTGTGGAGAATTGGTACAGGCAGAAGAATTACTAAAGAATCTGGTTTGTGAAAGGAGGATTGATATAGCAGAAGAGGTTCAGTGGGCAGCCAGTGGCTTAGAATGGAAGGCTCTACTCATAGCACCAAGAAGTAAAAATAAAGTCACTTTTTATAGTGTCAAATCCCAGCAAAATATCTTGACTTCTGTGGTCATAGTAGGAACTAAAGTTGAAGTAGCTGAGGCAGAGACCAATATTAGGGAATATTTGATGACTTATTCAGCAGCTGAGGACAGAGTTATTTTCCCCCGACCAGAGCTAGCTGAAGCCAGAGAAAACCTGCTTCAGATAATGAACTGGGGAGACTTAAAAGTGAATGTTTGGATTGAGGCCAACCATTCTACTTTAACCTTGATATTAAGAGGACCAAGAAGATATGTAAAAGAAGCCAGAGGAGTTGTTCAAACTGATTTAGATTCATTGGTTTTGAGAACCATCCCCATAAGGCACAGAGAAGTACAACAATACCTTTCGAGGATTGGAGCTACAGTTCTTCTCACATTTGCTAAAGAACTCCAGTGTTTGGTGAAGATGCAAGTTCCAGAGGAAACCACAAATGCTTTGCTCTCTGACGTCTCAGCCTATAGAGAGGAGAGTGAATTGGTAAGAGTCATTAATTCTTGATGAAATTATATAATTGAAAGGGAACTTGAGGACTCTTTTTTTTTCTCCTCATTCTAAGACTAGAAAAATGCCTCTTCCAAGAGGACTCTAAAGTAGATACTCAGCTTTCTTTATCCTCTTTTTAGGGTTCACTCATTCATTAAACATTTAAATGCTTAATACATATAACACTGTTCTGAAGAATGGAGGAAATTCAAATCTGGTCCTTTTCTTCAAGGAGATTATAATCTAGTAAAATATATACATGTACAGGCATGCCTTGGAGATATTTTAGGTTTGGTTCCAGACCTTTGAAATAAAGCAAATCACATGAAATTTTTGGTTTTCCAGGGCATATAAAAGTTATGTTTACACTATGTTGTAATCTATTAAGCGTACAGTAGTATTATGTCTAAAAACAATGTACATAGCTTAATTTAAAATCTTTTATTGCTAAAAAAAATGCTAACTATTATCTGAGCCTTCAGTGAGTCATTATCTTTTTGCTGATAGAGGGTCTTACCTAGATGTTGATGGCTGCTCTCTGATTGGGATGGTGGTTGCTGAAGACTGAGGTTGCTGTGACATTTTCTTAAAATAAGACAACAATGAAGTTTGCCTCATCAGTTGAGTCTTCCTTTTACTTGAACACTTAGATGCCATTGTAGGGTTATAAACTGGTCTAATTTCAGTATTGTTCTATCTCAGGGAATAGGGAGTCATGAAGAGAGGGAGAAAGATAGGGAACAAAAGGTTGGAGGAATAGTCAGAATACATATTTGTTGATTAGATTTGCTGTCTTATACGGGCCTAGTTTGTGGCACCCCAAAATAATTATAATAGTAACATCAAAGATCACTGATCATGGATCACCATAACAGACCTAATAATAATGGAAAAGTTTGAAATATTGGCAAGAATTACCAAAATGTGACACAGGCATGATGTGAACATATATTGTTGGGGAAATAGTACTGATAGACTTGCTCAATGCAACTTTTTATTTGCATACCTTCACTTTGCAAAAAACATAATATCTGCAAAGTGCTGTAAATCAAAGTACAATAAAGTAGGGCATACCTATATGCAAATAATAATACAAATGTTGATATTGAATAACTTTCAATGTTGAAGTATTAGGAAGAAAGTTAGAATAAATTATTCCTAAAGTTGCTTTTACTTTAAAGATTCTATGATCAAGTCCTACATTATAACAGAATGTCCTGGATTTTGAGTTTATGTCCTACTTGTTGACATACTGGGAAACAATCTTCACTGACCTATTTATCTCTCATTGGCTTAACAATCTTCCTTTATCCTTCTAACTTTTCTCATCTGTTCTTGGGATGATTTTCCCATGTTTGAGTATAGTTTCTTTGTATAGATCTATATATCCATTGCCTATCCATTTCATAAGAGTCACCCAATGCAGTCACTATAAAAATATTCTTCCTGATATCTAACCACCACATTTTTGGTCCACTTATTTTTGCTCTTTTCAATGGACCCTGAATGGTATCTTCTATGTGATAATACTTATTTAGATGCCATTTAGTGGTTCTACTAGGCTAGTCCAGAATTTTAAGATATGGGGACTGCTTCAAACTCGGCTAACTAGTAATGGGGTTTATTATTAATATATTTTAAAACCTGCTACTTAATTGATGCTATTGTTTCAGATAATTTAAAAATTCTCAATAACCAAGGTTCTCTAATTTGATGATCATATATATTTTTGTGAATATAGATAGTTTAGCTTCTTCTATATCTGTTTATTCTTTTGATTTTGTTTTCTTGTCTAATTCTTATAGATAAAATTTCTAGCTTTCTATAAAATAATAATAGAAACTTCAGATACCTTTGCCTTACCTTTGATATTATTGAAACATATTCTAGTGTTTCTCCAATTATATTTTTAAATAGATTTTTTTTAAACCCTTACCTTCCATCTTGGAGTCAAGTAAGGGCTAGGCAATGGTTGGGGGTCAAGTGACTTGCCCAGGGTCACACAGCTAGGAAGTGTCTGAGGCCAGATTTGAACCTACGATCTCCCGTCTCTAGGCCTGGCTCTCAATCCACTGAGCCACCCAGCTGCCCCCTTAAATAGATATTTTTGATCCTGATAAGTGATTGGACTGGACTTCAATCTTGGCTTTGGCTCCAGGAAGGAAAGTAGAACATGAAATAATCTGAGATCACCAATTCTCCCCAAAGTTGTACAGACTGATTCTGAATGCCCTGGTAGTTAGGTTGAATAATTTTTTAAAGTACTAGGTAGACAGAGGGAGCAGAAACCTACAAATTGGGATAAGCAGAACCTAGCTACTTTTTAATACACTAATTATCACCAAATAGGGATAAACATAAAGGTGAGCAGCAGTTAAAGATTGCTCTTAATGGATTCATCAGTCATTCTGTTTTTATGTTCCTATTCCCCATCTTCCCTCTAGGGGAAGGATCCCAATCTATCCCTATCTAATCCCAATCTATCTAGACTGCATTATTGGTAATATGTCGGCATTCTATTCAAATATCCTTTAATTTCTTCATCTTTTAATTGAATTAGCTTTCCTTTTACATTAGAGAAGGGAAAAAAAATGAGCTTTCTAAATGGAAAATGGAGGAATAGTTTATAGGATTCTGAAATTCAGAATCATATGAAGTAGTCAAAAGAAAGATCTTCTCAGAGTCCTCTGAGGGATGTCATATACTATTGTATTTAGTAGGTTTCTTATTCTTTCTTTTTATTAGGCATCTGCCCATGAACTCCTGAGGGTTCTCAGAAGATACAGAAAAGAGCATTTTACTCTTGGTAAGGGTGAGGAGATGCTTGTCCTGTTCCCTGGGATCTCCATTGAATAGCTGAATTATTTTTCTTTTGTCTTCAGATGCCCAAGGATTTGAGGACATTGTCCCATTCAGAGATACCAGTACTCTAGCTATAAGTATCTTCTTCCCTATTACTGTCAAAATAGCAAGAGACATATTAAACAGCAGTTTCAAGATACTGTAGTGTTTGTGGTTGCTCAATATTTTCAGAGCAGTGATACACATTATCCTTTGAATATTGCTCTGTGACTTCTTTTAGTGTTGAAACAGTAGAAGGAACCAAAGAATAGGAGAGACAGAAAGGGGAGAAGGAAGAGGAGGATCATTATTATTAGCTGACTGAGCTGTCAATCAAGCCAATGAGTCATGATATAACAAGCAGAGAAGGGAATAAGCATTTATATAGTGCTAACTGTGTGCCAGACACTATGTTAAATACTTTTTATAAATATTATCTCATTTGATCCTTTCAACAACTCTGCAAACTAAATGTTATTATTTGTCCCATTTTATAGTTTGTAGTTGAAAAAACTGAAACAGAGGTTATGTGAGTTGCCCAGGAACACAGATCTGAGGTCATATTTGAATTAGGTTTTTCTGTCTCCAGGCCCTGCACCCTAGCTAATCTTATCACCAGCTGCTTTTAATTAAGCTATTGATGACTAGTCATGCTAACTGATGCTTCATCAGGCAGCGATATTAGTGGAAAGAGAGAGCAAGTAGTAGTCTCCAAATTAGATTTCACATTTTTATCACTATTGCTGTAAGGATCTTAGATGTCATCTAGTTCAATTCCTATGTCCTCAGTCTTATTCAAACAAGTAACTTATTGATAAATATGCCAGATAGCAATATCTTATAGATATGTTCCATAACTATTCCTAGGGTTCCTTGAGCACATGGAAATTCTTGCATATAGCAATTTTGTGTATAAGAAGTTTTTGAATAAGTAGAAATCCCATCTTGTCAATTTTTTTAAAAAGTTAAAAAAATACAACAACCTTTTATAGCATTTCCTTACTATCATCCCTCCATAATTCTCCATATGTTCATTTAATGTCATTTTTTAAAAAGTAATAAAGTTGAGGACTTCTACAAGTCATCTTGTCTTAGGTAGGCTAAGTAGAATGCCATTAGTAGTAGTAGGCAATATCCATGGGTACTATTAGAAGCCCAGTATGTGAACAGAAAAGGAGGAGGAAATGGGGGAAAATAGAGATCTAGTCTTTTAATCCTCCTTTTAAAAAATGTATTTATCTATTTGTTTATTATATTAAAACTCCCAGGTAGCTTGCTCCCTCATCTCTCCTCCCTGCATTAGAGAAGGTGTGGCATTTGAGAGAAAGATATATGTATATATAAAACTATGCCTTATTTCTATTTTATCAGTTCCTTCCCTGAAGATGGACATACACAAGTCATTCTTTTTTCTTTTTAAACCCTTACCTTCTACTTTTGAATCAATACTATGTACAATACTATGTATTGATTCTAAGGCAGAAAATTGGTAAAGGCTAAGCAATGAGGGGTTAAGTGACTTGCCCAGGGTCACAAAGCTAGGAAGTGTCTGAGGCCACATTGGAACCCAGGGCTTCTAATCCCTGGGCTTGGCTCTCAATCCACTGAGCCACCTAGCTGCCCCCCACAAGTCATTCTTCAAACAACATTTCTGTTGCTGTATATAATGTTCTCTTGGTTCTGCTCATTTTACTCTTCAAAATTCCATGTTGGTCTTTCCATGTTTTTTAAAATTAACTTTTCCATCATTTCTTTTTTTTTTGGTACTGTAGTATTCCATCACAATCATATATGCCTCAACTTGTTTGACCATTTCCCAGTTGATAGGCATTTCTTCAATTTCCAGGTCTTTGCCACCACAAAGAGAGCTGCCATATAATATTTTAGAATATATAGGTTCTTTTCCTTTTTTCCCTGATCACTTTAGGAAATAAATCTAATAGTATTGCAAAGTTAAAAGGTTTACACAGTTTTATAACTCATTGGGCATAACTCCAGATTATTCTCCAAAATGGTTGGATCACTTCATAGTTCTACCAATAGTATATTAATTGCCTCATTCCCCCCCCAACCCCCAACATCTGTTGTTTTGCCCTTTTATCATTTTAATCAATCTGGTAGGTGTGAGATATATCAGAGTTGTTTTGATGTGCATTTCTCTAATTAATAATGATTTAGAGAATTTTTTCATAGGTATATGTAGCTTCGATTTCTTCATCCAAAAACTGTTCATATTTTTTTAACATTTATCAATTGGGTAATGGCTCATATTCTTATAAATTTGATAAAGTTCTCTGTATGTTTTAGATATGAGACCTCTTTCTGAGAACTACAAAAATTCTCCTTTTGTTTCTGATATGACTAGTTTTTTGCTAAAGTTCTAGTATAATTCATTGCTTTTCTGATATAAATTAAATGAGAAAATAGTTACTCCCCATTTTCTATATGCTAGTTCTTCAGAAATTGGAGGTAATTATTCAACCTTTTTCAGACTAAGCAATTTCATTTCTTTTGATTTTTCTTTATATATCCCATTATTCCAGTCCCTTGACAGGCAGCGTGGAGTTAGGTTCCTTTTCAAGAATCAGAGGTATCTGACTCATGAATCTCTTTTCTCTGTTCTCAGGTGACACTTCAATAGGACTAGTTCAGGTATTGGGTAGGGAGGTGAATTTAAACAAATTTCAGGAAGTTTTTGATGACTTTATAAATGGATATTATAGTGAAACATTCAATAGTGATAAAATAGTCACTCTCAGTGAAGACTGCCTTCAAGAGGTCTTGGATCGGGCGTACTATTTCCCCCTCAATCTGCAGCGACATGGGAAACTCTTACAGATCCAGGGCTTCCAGGAAGATGTGAGGAAAGCTGCCACTGCTGTCCAAGCTCTCATCCAGGAAGCTCAGGACACAGATAGAGCAGAAGCCCTGAAATCAGTGGTTCAGTGGCAGTATGACTTTGGGAACACAGAACTTTCCCCATTTGACAAAACCACAAACCTAAAGCTGGAAGAAGCCTATAGGAAGGAAGAGGAGACTGCTGAAATCATGTTGGATTCTAGAAGAGCCCAAGTTTCCTTGAAGAAGAGGAAAGGTTTGGTGCCAGACACCGGAAAAATATTTAATATAAAGCGTAACATCTGCATATGGGGTAAGTTTGTCTTCCTTTTAATTGTTATTTCTTACTTAAGCAGGGTTACTTAACTTTGTCTCTCTCTCTTTAGGTTCTTATTCCTTCCCAAATTTTATTATCCTCAATGAATTCCTCTTAAATAGGAATGAGTTAAGTTCATTTAGTCACATCTGATTTGTGACCCCTTTTGGGTTTTTCTTGGCAAAGATACTAGAATGGTTTGCCATTTCTTTCTCCAGCTCATTTTACAGATGAAGAAACTGAAGCAAATGGACATTAAGTGACTTGCCCAGGGTCATACAACTAGTAAATATCTGGGACAATATTTAAACCCACATCTTCCTGACTCCAGCATGGGCACTATATCCACTGCACCACATGGTAGGGGGTGGGGGGGAGAGATGGTAATTTATGTAAGTTGATATGAATACTGGATGATGTTTATGGAACTTAGAACATCATAAAGTTGAGGTGGTAGTTGTTAGCTTATCCTATACTATTTTTTCACAAAAGTGCTCTGTCTAGTCAATTTTCTAATTGCTAATAAAGGGAGAACAAACATAAATATTTGAAGGACACTCATATTTCACAAGGCACTTACTTTAGCCAATCATTTTAACCTCTTTATTTTGTTTTATTTTTACTAACACATTGTATTTGAACATTTTCCCTCAAATACCTAAATAAAGCAACCAACTCCCCTCCTTTACCCCCTGGACATTCTCTGAATAGTGAAACAAAACTGCAACTAATAGTAGCATAGATTTTTACATTTGTAGTTTACCAATCACTAACAGACAGGAAGGCTGTGTTAATAATATTACCTTTTTTTCTCACTTAGTCTTTTATCAGAATTCTGAACAAAGATGTCTAATAAAGCACTTCCTCTTCACCAATAATCAATTAACTGGCTAAAAAAAAGAATAATTAAAAGAATACTCTGCCTTTAAGTTGTTAAGAATTCAGAAATAAATGTGGTCACTCAGTTATACAAACATTTACTCAAGTGCTTGTTATATCCAGGGCCATACCTTTTGTACATAGAGTGCTTCCAGATAACAGACTGCTTCCGAAACTCAAAGGTAAATAAAACTCCTCTAAGTAATAAAATCAGTCAAATGCATATCATGAAGGCAAGTATGCGGATAAACTATCCTGCGCATTTTTCCATTGCCTTCTTGAGTTTAGGAATGAATAACTCCAGTAACAAAATATTCTCCTTGGATCTTGGGAACAAAATGGCAGCTGACCAATTCCATTGTCCTTGTTAGTCCTTCATTTTCAGAGGGGATCAATGCCATCATGGGGTGATATCTTTCAAGAAATGTTTTTTAAGCACAAAATATGTGTAGAACACAGTGTTAGGTGCTGGGGGGGGGGGGAAATTCACTTCACCTGTTCAAGTAGGGAGATGTGACATACATACCAAGGAGTACTCATGAGCAAGGGTAGGCACTAGTAATTTAGTTAAGTTGTTATGGTGGTACTAGTCTAAGGCACATGTACAACAGATGAGGCTCTCTCCCTTCTTAGCTAGTAGTCATCTTGAACTATGGCAGGAGAGCCTTGAGTTATAATCCCTGCAAAGGTGATTTTATTTCCCTACTTTTCATTGCTTCTGGCTTGCTGCCTCCTTTCCCTCCCCAAGAAAAAACAATTTGGCGATATGTTGGTCTTGGATACTATTATAAAGGCTTGTGAAAATCTAACACCAGTCTCTGTCTTTACCTTCTTTCCCAGTTCCAATCTCTAAATTCAGCCTAATTAAACCAGATGTTGTCTAGTAAAAGAGAAACTCCTCCTTGGTCTTATCTATATTTGGACATGAAATAAAACATAAACAATTTTGGTGTTTATTGGTCAACTTTTTTTAAAAAAATCATAATCAACGACTTAGAAATAAAAATGAACATTTAAGAAAAAGACTAGAACTTCCCGAGTCCCTCCTTCGTGGAGTGGGAATTTTGTGGGGTCTTGATAAGTCAAGACAGCCTCTTCAATCACTCAAATAATTAGAGAGGCCAGGATAAGATGCAAACAGTTACAGCTTCATTGTGTATGGTACAAAGGACAGGGACATTGTGCTTAAGTCAGAGACCCAAAGATACAAATGAATTCCCCAATTCATAGGAGACTAATACAATACCCTCCACCTGTGCAAAAGAGTACCAACCAAAGGCTTATGTGAGAGACTGGGAAGGGGAAGGGTCAAGGGAGAGCGAAACTGTATCTATTTAATTAAGCTAATTAAACTTAACATCTACTTGGACTTTCTACTACTAGCCAGAAATACATTGAGAATAATACACTAATGTTCACTCCATACACTCCCTTTGTTCCCTCCTCTTCTAGTCTTTCAAATAGCCTGGCAGGAATGACTTGTCTTAATTATCTACAATACATTTGGAACCCCTCCTAGAGACAGGGAAAGAGAAGAGAGAAAAGGATGTCACAGTCTTTCTTCCTTGCTCACACTTCAACAGCAATTCAGATTTCTCTTTGATCATTTCTGCCTCCTTCTCTCATCCATCACTGCCATTCATTTCGGTTCAACTCTGGCAACTTGAACTAGCTCCTCCTGGCAAATTGCTCCAGGTGTGCCTTTCTGGAATGTTGCATCTTCGTACTTGTGATGGCTTCTTGTTCCCTTTTTCCACCCCTTCAACCTGAAGATTATGGTCAGTATTGAGGTAGGACTTGGGAATCTGGGTAATAGGTTCCTTCACCCAAATGTGTCTGTTCCCTGTGGGTATGGCCAAAATTAGGCTGCACATACAAATAACTATAATATGAAATAGAACATAAATGCATTAGAAAAACAAAAAAGTAAAGCATTTCAGTATAAAATAATAAAGCTTACAAATTTCACTTAAGATTCTAAAGATACTTCCAACTTTTTATAGAGATGAGTATCCCTCAACATTGGGAACCAATGGATGATAATACAGTGAAGACTGTGACTCTCTCACCAAATCTGAAGGAATATCAGGAAGTAGCCAGAAAATTCATGTGCTCAATGGTCAAGAATACCATCAATAAGGTGAATTCTGTTGAATGAATGGGTGATTATACTCATTAAATCAATACACAATGAAACTGTTGAATAGAACAATATTCCAATCTTGTAGACATGTGATAGGCACCATTATTCCTAAAAACATTCTTTAATGTCTCTTTCACATTTATTATTGTTTCTCTTCTTTCTCTTAAGCTAATTTTGAATAATCTTTTTGAAGACAGTGTGTCATTTTAGAGTGAATCTGGAAGGGGCTTTAGACATCTAATCCAAATACCTTATTTTACAAATGGGAAAACTGAAGCCCTGCAGGAGAGAGGAAGTGACTTGCTCAGCATCATACAGCTGGTAGAGCCAGGACTAGAACTTAGATCTTCTGATTCCTAGTCCAATATCTACTGTTTCTACTAAACCAGATTTCATGTCTGAAATAATCAAAATAATAATAATAATAATCAAAAATGGGGGGAAAAGGACTTTGGAATTGATCTCCCATTCCTAGTCTCTCATTATATAGTCACCATTAAAGGAGAGAGATGTTAGAGCTTCCTAGCTTTAAAAGTAGATATGGAAAATTTTAGTCTATATTAGGAATTACTTGCTCATTCAATTAAATCTCATTTGGAAATATAGATGTGAAAACAAGATATAATATTATGACATATGTCCTTTTGTCTTTGAGTTATTATCATTTGAGTTATGACCAGACCCTCTCTGATTTTGTTACTTAGATAGAGAGAATACAAAACCCATACCTCTGGACCTCTTACATTTACAAGCGGAACTGGATGGAGAAAAAGAATCCTCCAGGAGTACAGAATGAAAAAGTCCTCTTTCATGGAACACCACCACAGAACTGTTTATCCATCACTGAACATGGGCTAAAGAGTACCTGTAGGAAAAGTAAGTTTGCCACAACCGAGAGAGGGTAGGGCTTAATGCTATTGAAAAGCCAGAAATATAGGTTTATTTTTTCTGATTCCTGGGCTGACTTGACCACACCAATCCCCTGGTACTGTGTAATGGAACAAAATGATTTTGTGGATCATTCAGTAGTTAACAAGGAAATTTACTTAGCCAGAGCAAGAGAAGGATATTCAATAGGAATAGGCACTGAGGATCCCCCTAATTGATACAGCTGAGCAAAGCTCCCTTGCCTGAATTGTCCTTTGTGCTCCACCAACCCAAGCATCAGGTCACCAAGAGCTCCTCTTGTTTGCTTTGTACTCAGCAACCAGAAAGTGATGTCAGTAGCCTGAGCCTTTAGTTCCTTTGTGCCAATCATATCTTGAGGGTGACTCCAATACCTTTTAAGGAAAAACTATCCTATTGTGTTGAGGTAGGAGTTGGGTTCCTGCTAATCCTATATTCCTTTATCCTAAGAGATATTTAACTTCTCATGTTATATGTCCAAGGTCTAATGACAAATCCTTATTTTTACAGATGGAATGTATGGCCAAGGGATCTACTTTGCAAAGGAGGCATATATGTCCTCCCAGTATTGTGGCCACCAAAGATACAAGCTTATGTTCCAGGTCCGTGTCCTTACTGGAGAGTACTCTAAAGGTGATGTGTCAATAACATTTCCTCCGGAAAAGCCAGGAGGAGGGAGATATGATAGTTTAGTTGATTCAGTGGGCATGCCAAAGATATTTGTAACTTTTTTTGATGACCACTCATACCCAGAGTATTTAATCACATACAAATGATCCTGTATGGTTTTGTCTAGACTCTGAGTAAGCCAGAGAATCTCTAAAATAGCTCTTCCCGCCGGTGGCTGCAAGGGAGTATAGAACAGGACAGGAAAAACAGAAGTTCTAGCATCCAAGATTGTACATCTGGCAATTTCCATCTGTTTTGCATGTTGGAGTGTTGGTCCAAACCATGTTGCATTCTAGGACAATATAAACTAGATGTAATCACAAACTAAAACACCACCAAATGTTAGGTTCAGGAAAAAAGATATTAAGTTGTTACAGTGGTATTTTCTCAGGCTTCACTCCTCTCCTACTTTCCATGATATTGATCTCTTTGGTTCTTCTCTTACTAGTTAAATCACTTCTTCTTAGTCTCTTTTGGTAGCTCATCTGTCCCCTCAATGGAGTTTTCACGAAAGCTATCCTGGACTTTTTTCTCTTTTTTGCACTCTCAGGAAGCTCATAAGTTACAAAGGGTCAAATTTGTTAGCTCTATACAAAAAACTCCCATACCCACATAGGTAGCCCTAATGACTTTTTTTGGAACTCTAATCTCAAATCAGTTGCCTTCTGGAATATCCTTTAAACATCTCAAATTCCACATTTCCCAAAGAAAATTCACATTCTTTCCCAGGAACTTCCCAAATTCCATATTTTTATTTTATTGAGGATACCATCATTCTTCCAGTCCCTCAGCTTTAAAACCTAGGAGTCAGGGGCAGCTGGGTAGCTCAGTGGATTGAGAGCTAGGCCTAGAGATGGGAGGTCCTAGGGGTCTTAAACACTTCCCAGCTATGTGACCTGGGCAAGTCACTTGACCCCCATTGCCTAGCCCTTACCATTCTTCTGCCTTGGAGCCAATACACAGTATTGATTCCAAGACAACAGAAGGTAAGGGTTTTTATAAAAACAAACAAACAAAAAATAACCTAGGAGTCATCTTTGATTCTTCCTTCAGGTCACCAACTCTAATGGCCATTTTGAATTCTCAGGTTTTTGACACTCTTCATCCCCCTTTTCTCTGGGATACTCTCTTCTCCAGGGTTTTGTGACACTATTGTTTCCTGCAACCTGTCTGACAGTTCCTCCTCAGTCTCCTTTGCTGGATCTTTATTGAATTCATATATACTAACAGTCTGTCCCCATCTCTCTTCCTTTCTCCCTTACCAATTTGGACATGTCAAACTAAATGTTCTATAGACATCTCAAACTCAGTATGTATAAACAAAAACAGAACATATCACTGTTTCCCCAAAATCTTCCCTCTACCCAGCGTCTCTAGGGCAATAATCTTCTCTCAATCCTACCTAGACTCACAACTTTGATGTCATCCTTAATTTTTCACACATTTGTCCCCCATATCTAATCTGTTGCCAAGTCTTGTTATTTCTACATTTCTTGTATATTTCCCTTCTTTCCACTCACATAGTGGCCTTCCTGGAGCAGGCCCTTGGCATCTCATACCTGGCCTACTTCAACAATCTTCTGGTGGTTCTTCTTACCTTAATTTTTTCCTACTCCAATTCATTTGCCACTAATCTGCCAAAGTGATTTTCCTAAAGCACATCCTTCTAATCACTAACCCCAATTACTTCCTGTTATCTCGAGGATCAAATGTAAAGTTCTCTTTCTGGCTTTTAAAGTCCTTCACAACCTGGCCCATACTTTATGCCATGAACCCTGTGATCATTAATAATGGCCTTCTTGCCATTCCCTGCACAGGACACACCTCCTGACTCTGTCCTTTTTCAGTGGTCATCTCCCAGGCCTAGAATGCTCTTCATCCTCATATCTACTTCCTGACTTCCTGCAAGACTCAGCTCAAAATCCCATTTTCTTTAGGAAGACCTTTTTTCCATCCATGCCACTCCCTCCTTTCCTCCTTCCTCCAACTCAACACACATTAGTGCATTCCTTTTGGGTAACCTTTCATTTACATTTATTATATTTTGTGTGTATATATAATTTTATTACTATTTTTTCATGTAATCTTCCCTCATAGGAATATGAACTCCTTGAGAGTAAGGACTTTATCTTTGTCTGTCTTTGTATCCCCAGCATTTAGCCCAGTGCCTGGCATATAGAGAGTGTGTAATAAGGCTTATCCACCATAGCCATTCAGATGCAAAGTCTTGTTGATCTGTCTACACAATATTTTTTTATTCATTCCCTTTTTTCCACTTAAAAAACCACCATCCTAGTTCAGGCTATCATTTCAGTCTTCCCTAATGACTGCAATAGATTTCTAATTGATCTTCTTGCTTCTAGTCTCTTCCCTCTCTGGTCCATCAAATACACAGCTGTCAAAAGTTATATTCCTAAAGCACAGGTATAACTATATGATCAGAAGTCTTCAGTGCTCTCTATTATTTTCATTATTTTTATCAGGTGATTCATTTTACTCTCAATATTAAACATTACCTAATTTCCTTTCTTTACAATCACTTGTATTTAATGAACACATTTTGATGCATTCTTTTAATATTTCTATCCATTGCATAATTGTCTTTCTTCGTTGCATCATATTATTTGTTCAAACATTTTTCAGTTGTTGGATATTGCTGTTGCTTTTCCAGTTACAGATAATTTTGTGATAGAAATCTTAGAACCAGTAAGCTGAAAAAAATTTCATAGAATGATCCCAATAATGGAAATATTGACTCAAAGGGCATGATTATTTTTTAATTTTTACCACATCCTGCCCTCTGAACTTTAAGTTCCCCAATCTATTAGCAATGGACATGTGCCTGTTAATATAGAGCTTTACCAACATTGCTGTTTTAATTAAAATTTTGATGATTTATTTGTTATACTTTGTTGTGGCTCAGCACTGCCTTAGTCTAATAGGAAGATTAGTTTGTGGGATATTAATTAGCTATCAAAGAAGTTTACTTAGCTAACTGTGTTAGAAACTATATTCTTGGTAGTTTTATAACTGATTCATGTTGTTGTAATGTAATGCCAATTTTATTTAGTTATCTATCTTCATTGTCATTTGTTGTTGTTTAATCATTTCATTATGCCTGACTCTTATGAGTTATACCTGTTATGCCTGACCTCATTTGAAGTTTTCCTGGCAAAGATACTGGAGTAGTTTGCCATTTCTTTTTTCCAGCTCATTTACAAATGAGCAAACTTGGCCACACAGGGTTAAGTGACTTGCTCTGGATCACACAACTAGTAAATGTCTTGAGGCCATATTTGAACTCAGGAAGATAAGTCTTTCTGACTCCAGGCCAGAGGCTCTATCCATTGTGCCACCTAGCTGCTCCTTCCTTGTTGTACAACCTGTATAAATTTTGTCTCCTAATGTTTTTGTATAGTTTTAAAATGATTTAATCTTGTGTGATCAGTATTATGTACTCAAGAATAATGTATATGCGTGGTTCCATGTTCTTTTCCATCCTTTCTCTATACACATTTTTCTGTATCGATGCATACATTCCCCAAATCATAATTATAATTTGGCACAGGCAAAGCACACTATTATTTTTGTTATAAATTTGTCACTTGGGGTAATTTGGAACTCCTCTTCTGCAACTTGTAAGGCATTTCTTTAGTTATTGATTCTTGCTTTTAAATTCTGCCAGGTTTAAAAAAATAATTTAAAAAAATTTTAATTGATACAATCCTGTTTCTAAGGTATGATTTGGTATTGCAGTCCTATTTCTAAAATGCTTTTGTGTGGTTTTGTTCAATAATAGTACTTTTCTTTGTATTTTTTGAAAACAGTTGTTACTTTAATTAAAAAATTTAAATATGTAATCTTGTTGTGGGTTAATGAGTTTTCAGTTTTGGGGGGAAGAGCAAATGCTGATTCTTGCTTAAAGAATTAAAGTTCTGGGGCAACTAGGTGGCTCAGTAGACTGAGAGCAAGGCCCAGATAAAGGAGGTCTTGGGTTCAAATGTGTCTTCAGACACTTCCTAGCTATGTGACCCTAGGCAAATCACTTGACCTCCCCCAAACCCCCCCATTGCCTAGCCCTTATGTTCTTTTGCCTTAGAACCAATAGACAATACTGATTCTAAGACTGAAGGTGAGGGTTTAAAAAAAAAGAATTAAATTAAAAAAAAAGTCAGACCCTATCATCAGAAGGTATGAAAGCATTTAGCTAGTAATTTTATAAATTTTGTGACCTGGTCAACGGGGAAGATCAGGGTGATGGAAATAACCCCATTTTCCTGGGATTTTGGTTTTTGCATTTTTATTATGGGTCTAGGGTATTGTTCTCTTCCTCTTCTGTGAGTTCCTCCCCTTTGGATTCAATTTGGATTGAATTCCAGAGGAAGGGGGCAGAAGATATCCAGTTTACCTGGGTAAAAATTCCTCCCATAACTTGTTATCTGGAAAATATTCAAAATTGTTTCACCTTCAAACCCTTATCAAAAGTTTATAATGATTTATAGGTTAACTCTGATGCTGTCCCCTCCTTCACCCAGCAAGCTCTTCTGCTGGAAGTAGCTGGAGAAACTCAGAGATTCTAGTATCTGCTCACTAGTAAAAACCACAAGATCTAAAAGCATTACTATGGAAAAGGATTTCAAAGCACTTATAGCATTTTAAAGCACCATTTCCCACTGCCAAACCTCATCATCGTGAAAGAATTCCCCAAGTATATTCTTTTTTCTCTTCTTCGTATGTGGAAATGTTCATGTTGACATGGGCACTGTACCCCCAGAAATTCAGGGGAACTATTATCAGGGAAACTCCCTTGCCTTTGTATCCTTGTGACTCTTAACCTAGAAACACCCAATGACCCCACCTAGGGTCCTGAGATGACTATCTACCTTTGACTTAAAATGGACAAAGAGATGGATCTTTATGCCTCCAGGCAGACCCCAGTCAGATGACCACCTCATCCCACCAAATGCCTGAGGAACTAATACTCTAGGTCACATCCACACCAGGACATAGCATCTAAAGAGTATATAAACCCCAGAACTGATGTCCTCTGGGGGATAGCCTTTCCATCCATGCTGTCCTCCCAGGAACTGCTCTCCATCTTGCTGTCCCACCTTGCTATCCTTCTGGCCATTCTCAACATTACTTTCTAAATTAATAAATTTCTCTTTTTGTTTTTAAGCTAAGTTTTGGAGTCTTGCATTCTTGCAAAAGGTATCCTTCCAGAACCCCAAAGGGATCCTTCCTGCCCATAACATTTTGGCGCCCAGAAGAAAGAGGAAAACCCCAAGGGTACACATCGACCCCCATAACAATGTGTTTTGAAGTTTGTCAAGTTAAGAAACATCAAAAATTATTTTTTATGGGGGCAGCTGGGTAGGTCAGTGAATTGAAAGCCAGGCCTAGAGACAGGAGGTCCTAGGTTTAAATCTGACCTCAGACAATTCCTAACTGTGTGACCCTGGGCAAGTCACTTTACCCCCATTGCCTAGCCCTTACCACTCTTCTGCCTTGGAACCAATCCACAGTATTGATTCTAAGACAGAAGATAAGAGTTAAAAAAAAAAAATATATATATATATATATATATATTTAAATGTAATCTAAATATATATATATTTAAATGTAATCTAATTATTTTTCTTGACACTTAGAGAATTTATCATTTTATGGTTCAACAGTTGTATTCATTGAATGTTCACAGTTTAGATTTCTTTATATGTATTTATATATAAACTTTGTTTTCTCATTAAATTTTTTTCAAATAACAAGCATTTATTTTTTCTCCTTTTACTAAATTATTTATATATATATGAATATTCTCTCTGCAGAATATTGCCCGATATTGTCCATTCTGGGAAGTTTTTTCATTTTACTATAGAAGCTAGTTTTTAAAATATTTTCAGTGTCTTATGGAATACCAATTTTTCTTACATCTGTACTTCATCTGTTGCCCCACCCCCTAAAATCTGTTACTTTATTCTTCATATATATTAGTTTATTTTTCATTTTTACTACAGCTTGGGTCTAATCTTCAGTTTTATTATCTATTGATCTTTGTTCAGTATCATCTATTCTGCTACTTGTGACCTTGGGAAAGCCACTTAAACCCTCTGCCTAAGTTTCCTCCTCTGTAAAATGGGTATAATGATAGCATCTAACTTCTAGTGTTGTCCTGAAGATATATATGTATATATGTATACATATACATGTAAAGTGTAATATGAATACTAGATTTTATTTGGCAATACCAATGGGGTTTTTTGTTGTTGTTGTTGTTTAAAAACCCTTACCTTCCGCCATCTTGGAATCAATACTGTGTATTGGTTCCAAGGCAGAAGAGTGGTAAGGGCTAGGCCATGGGGGTTAAGTGACTTGCCCAGGGTCACACAGCTGGGAAGTGTCTCAGGCCAGATTGGAACCCAGGACCTCCCATCTCTAGGCCTGGCTCTCAATCCACTGAGCTATCCAGCTGCCCACCCCCATTGTTGTTTTGAAAGTCATTTAATGTCACTTTGACATTTTATAATGTCACAACTGTAATTTCTCTAGTTGCTCCTCCTTTCTTTAAAAAAAACTGAATTAAATTCACCTTTTATGTTCTTGAATATATCTAATTAAATCTATCATTTGGTATTTCTTTCATCTTACCCACTGATATTTCAATTTGCATTTCTTTTAAATTTTAATTTTTCTATTACCAAAAATATATTTTGTCTCCCCCACCTCTTCTTATCTTTGTAAATAAAGCAAAAACAAACCTTTATTATAAATATATTATATATATAATATATGTGCAAAAATTCTTACATTGACCATGTTCAAGAATGTCTCATTGTTTGCTTTGATTCCATCACCTCTCTGTTAGATAGCATTTTGGATTTATTTTTCTTAAAAAGTTTTCAGCAGCCACCACCTGCTCAGTCAGATTCCATCAACATCAAGGCAAGATTCTCTACCAGCAAGGAGATTATGATGCAACAAAGGCCCAGGTAATGGTTAGCATTTTTAGTATAAAAGTATTTTTTAAGATTAATTTATTTAGTCAATTTAGAACATTATTCCTTGGTTACAAGAATTACATTATTTCCCTCCCTCCCCTCCCCTTCCCCTTCCTGCAGCAATTTCACTGGGTATTACTTGTGTCTGTAATAGAAAATGTTAATCTGTGTGACTATTTCTTTTTGCAGTGACTGATAGTACTCTAGCTTGAGACTAGAGGGCTGCTACTAGTATGGGTACACGCCCAAGGATTGCCTAGTTACAATGGTGCAAATAGAAGTACTACAGAGATAGAGATGCTGAGAGATGCTGCTGCAGATAGAGGGATGCTGTTGCAGGGGAATGCTCTGGAGTTTGCCTATTGATCCCTATTTGAAGCTGATGAATCAATATTTTCCTAATCTCCTCCCTCACTCCCTCCCTTAACCACCCACTTCTTGAAGCCTTTGGCTTCCTCCCTCCCCCCCTGAGTGGACTATAAAATACTCTAGTTTTCTTTCTCAGTTAAGGGGTTTATTGGAAAACAGCAGGATGGGAAACTGAAGAAAGAGGGATGAGGGTTTCCCTAATCTCTAAGGAGAATTTAGGAGGGTTATGGAAATAGTCAGTCTTGTCACAGTTGTGACTCAGGGACAGTTAGAGAGATGGAAGACAACTGTTAAGTCTTCTTTTCTTCTCCACAAAGCCACCAACGTCTCTCAACCTAATTTTATAAGCCCACCCCCTCCCCCCAAGGGTCCTTCAGCCTGGGACAGAAGCTACAAGGATCAGTTCAGCTTCTTCCACCTACAACCAGCCACCAAGAAAAGTCTCTCCTTCAGCCTGGCTTTCCTCCAACTCTTGGTCAGTAAAATCTCAGAGAGAGAGACAGAATCAGATCCTCCTTTGGTCAGAGAGCCCAAAGCCAAGGCAGCCCCCCCCCCAAGGGTCCTTAAGCCAGCTTCAACTGCCAACACCTGGGAACATTCGGTTTGGAACCTTCTTCTTGATTGACAGACAGGTCTCCAGCCTTGTTTCTTGTATTTTGGCTTGTCCTGCAAAACTTCTCTCTCTTCATGTCTCTACCACATGTAGATCAGAACCTGTTTCCACGTTGTTGATGTTTGCACTAGGATGATCAATTACAGTCTACATCCCCAGCCATATCCCTTCAACCCATGTAATCAAGCAGTTGTTTTTCTTCTGTGTTTCTACTCCCACAGTTTTTCCTCTGTGAATGTGGATAGTGTTCTTTCTTGTAGATCCCTCCAGGTTGACTAGGATCACAGCATTGCCACTAATGGAGAAGTCCATTACATTGGATTGTACCACAATGTATCAGTTCTGTTCCTCTCACTCTGCATCAATTCCTGGAGGTCGTTCCAGTTCCCATGGAATTCCTCCAGTTCATTAGTCCTTTGAGCACAATAGTATTCCATCACCAACATATACCACAAACCACCAACATATACCACCCTCATTTTCCAATTTTTTGCCACCACAAACAGTGTGGCTATGAATATTCTTGTACAAGTTTTTTTCCTTATTGTCTCTTTGGGGTACAAACCCAGCAGTGCTATGGCTGGATCAAAGGGCAGGCAGTATTTTAGTGCCCTTTGGGCATAGTTCCAAATTGCCCTCCAGAATGGTTGGATCAATTCACAACTCCACCAGCAATGAATTAATGTCCCCACTTTGTCACATGCTCTCCAGCACTCATTACTTTCCTTTGCTGTCATGTTAGCCAATCTGCTAGGTGTGAGGTGATACCTCAGAGTTATTTTGATTTGCATCTCTCTGATTATAAGAGATTTAGAACACTTTTTCATGTGCTTATTAATAGTTTTGATTTCTTTAACTGAAAATTACTTATTCATGTCCCTTGCACATTTATCAATTGGGAATGGCTTGATTTTTTTGTACAATTGATTTAGCTCCTTATATATTTGAGTAATTAGACCTTTGTTAGAGGTTTTAGTAGCAAAGTATTTTTAAATGAAGGTATATACATTTTTTTTAGAGCTAATACTATTGAACACTTAATAGACTACAGTATAGAGTAAACATGGGCAATTTGGTAGCATAGAGGATAGAATGCCAAGTCTAGAATAAGTAAGATTTATCTTCTGGAATTCAAATCTGCCCTCAGACATTTAGCAGCTATGTGACCCTGGGCAAGTCACTTAACTGTATTTACCTCAGTTTCTTCATCTCTAAAATGAGCTGGATTAGGAAATGGCAAACTATTCCTGTATCTTTGCCTAGCAAATCCCAAAAATTAGGTCTGAGAGGACTCAACAACATAGTGTAAACATCAGTTTTATATGTACTGGGAAACAAAAAAATTTACATTATTTGCTTTATTGCCACAGTCTAGAAAAGAAACACTATCTCCAAGATATGCCCCCTTGTGTATCCTGTGTTCATTTCTATAATATGAAAAAGTTTAACCTGTACTGCTGCAAGTATTTTGTTACAGTCTTTTTGTTACAAAAATTCTTTATTAGTTCATTTTTGACTTAACTTACTACTCATTTTTTCCATGGAAGAGAGGAAGTGGTCGAAGGAACAGTTAGCAAATGTGATCCAGGTGTAACAGAAGGTGGAGCTTCAGGACCCAACATAAGATGGAACATATAGTCCGTTTCCAGGGTAGAAGTGGGACTAGTGAAAGGGACACTTCAGGCTTAATGCTGATTTACATTTTCTGGTACTAACTAGGGCAAGGGAAATGTAGGAAAATAGGCCTACAGTTCTCAGTGCATACAATCAAACTATTAGTCAACATGAACAAACAATATCCTTTTCTTTTTTTTAATTTGTTATTATTTTTTACTTTTTTATTTGAAAAAAATTTTAAATTATGAATATCTGCTAATCCTGTATAGGGTATTTGAGGATTTATTGTTAGGGAGGGGAACAACAATATACACAAGCTTAATCTGTTTTATTAATATTTTCTCCATCATTTAAGTCTAGACAATCACCAAACAATAAATCAAGCACAGATTTATAGATTCCTGAACTGATTTGAAACTAGCTCCAACTTACCTAATTATATATATTCTAGCTATGTATGTTCTTATGTTTAACAGTGTCTGTACACAGTTGATGGTTGAATCTTACCCAAATGTACACGTTTATCAGTTTTTTTAAGAAAGTACAAATATTACATTATATTATATGAAGTAGAAATTGAAGGGACCTTGAAAATATCAAAGTACACCCTTTTTAACCATTCTTTTCTTCATCAGTGCTAGATTTTCTTCTACCGATGAAAAAAATATAAACTCTCCCAAATTGAATTTTCTTCTGATGCAAATTTTGACCAGTATATCTATTTCTGACTGTTCACTTCTAATTCAGTCCATTGAAAACACCATTAATAAATAAAAACCTTTCTGTCATAAGCTGAAAAATGGGAAGACTTATTCTAAGTTTTTAATTTTAATCCCAACTGGCTGTTCTAAGAGATACAGATTGATTCTCTCCTTTTCTGCTCAATCTCATCCATTATGGTCTGCTCTCTCTCTTCCTCTATCACAGATTGTTTATGTCCCACAGTCTTTTCTTCTCAAGAATTTTAAACTCTAATCTTTAGTTATTAGCAAAAATTAGAATCCCACAACTACCTAGAGTATCTCCAGCCCAGCATTAGCGGCTCAATCCAGACCTGTCAGCCCAGATATCCAGGCCAACTACATTTTTCCTGATTCACTCTCTTGCCTGAGATCTTCCTGTGAATCAGTCCATAATTTGTTCACTTTAAACTGGATAAAAGGATATTGAGCTATTTCCCACACTTGCTAAGTCTTACATTTGACCTTTTTCCAGGGGGATTCTTCAACTGAACCCTTTTACTGTTCCCAATCCTAGTTAAAACCCCTCATCTCCCCTCAAGCCACATATATGTACACATTCACAGAGACTTCTCAGCCATTTTCCTCATGGAATAAAGGAGCCATGACACCAAAGATTCTGAACTCACTTGGCTGGGTCCTGTCAGCCAATTCTGGTGTCCAGGCTGCGTCTCTCACACACATAGGCCCAAGAGGGGAATGATCCCCTTTGGGCCCCAATTTATACTCATGAAATGATTCTTCTTAGACTGATCTTCTCAGCTTAAAGGAGTCATTGCTTTCCACTCTGCATCAGCCTTCTCACTGCTTTCTCAATACTAAGGTTCTTTAAGAACCATGAGAAATTAATTTGCCCCTGTGAAGTGGAAATTGAGGGAACCTTGAAAATGTAAAAAATATACCCTCTTTAACCACTATTAAAAAATATGACAGGAAAGATTTTAAGACCAAACAAGAGTTAGAAAAAATCACAAAATGCAAAATAATTTTGATTACATTAAATTAAAAAGGTTTTGTACAAACAAAACCAATGCAATCAAAATTAGAAGGGAAGCAACAAATTGGGAAATAATCTTTATAACAAAAACCTCTGACAAAGGTCTAATTACTCAAATTTGTAAGGAACTAAATCAATTGTATAAAAAATCAAGCCATTTCCCAGTTGATAAATGGGTAAGGGACATGAATAGTCAATTTTCAGATAAAGAAATCAAAACTATTAATAAGCACATGAAAAATGTTCTAAATCTCTTATAATCAGAGAAATGCAAATCAAAACAACTCTGAGGTACCATCTCATTCCTAGTAGATTGGCTAACATGACAACAAAGGAAAGTAATGAATGTTGGAGAGGATGTGGCAAAATTGGAACATTAATGCCTTGCTGGTGGAGTTGTGAATTGATCCAACCATTCTGGGAGACAATTTGGAACTATGCCCAAAGGGTACTAAATGACTGCCTGCCCTTTGATCCAGCCATAGCACTGCTGGGTTTGTACCCTGAAGAGATAATAAGGAAAAAGACTTGTACAAGAATATTCATAGCCACACTATTTGTGGTGGTAAAAAAATGGAAATGAGGGGATGCCCTTCAATTGGGGAATGGCTGAACAAATTGTTGTATATGTTGGTGATGGAATACTATTGTGCTCAAAGGACTAATGAACTGGAGGAATTACATGGGAACTGGAACAACCTCCAGGAATTGATGCAGAGTGAGAGGAGCAGAACCTGGAGAACATTGTACACAGAGACTGATTCACTATGGTACAATAGAATGTAATGAACTTCTCTACTAGTAGTAATGGAATGATCCAGAACTATTCCAAGGGACATGAGAAAGAACACTATCCACATCCAGAGGAAGAACTATGGGAGTAAAAATACAGAAGAAAAATAACTGCTTGATCACATTGGTCGATGGGGCTATGACTGGGAAAGTAGACTCTAAAAGATCACCCTAGTGCAAATATTAATAATATGGAAATGGGTCTTGATCAATGACACATGTTAAACCCAGTGGAATTGTGCATCAGATACGGGAAGGAGTCGGGGGAGGAGAGGGAAAGAACATAAGTCTTGTATCCATGAAAATATAGTCTAAATCATCTAATTAAATAAAATTTTAAAAATATGATAGGAGAAATCTATCACTTGAAATATAATGCTTTATTGAGAGAGAAATGAGCACTGTCTCAAGCTATTTACCCAAGACAAATGTCCTCCTTTCCCCCAAGGATTTACAAAGAAAATGTGGGGCATTGCCTCAAGTCCTTGACCTAAGACAACTGCCCAAAAACTTCACAACAAAATCCTTTATTTATAGGAGAATACTGATGCAATCAAGCCTCCCAGAAGGAAGTATAACATTTTTACTATGGTTGGACATAGAATATTGAATAGCTTTACAATGGTTTTACTATGGACAAATTCAAGCTAATTGACATCTTCAAGAAATTGGAGAATAGATTTACAGTAGGTCTAGTCTAGTAGTTGTCTCTCGGTAACCGAGGATGACTATTGTCTTTGTGCGTTTTTGTGCACAAAGACACTTGTGCATGAAGATTTAAGTGGAAAAGTCGATGCACAGAGACAGTCCCACTCTCTTGGCTTTGGAAGCCTGGGTCCAGTGGCACGAAAAGTCGTTATACCTGGAGACTTCCTCAGCTGCATTGGATGGCCGTGTTGTCTTTTGTGCTCCATCACACCCTAAGCACTCCACAGTGCCTTGCTGCATCTCCATCTCAGCCGTTGAACCTTCTTATTGGTTTCTTCTGTCTGTTCAGCTAAAGCAGTCTTCACATGCTGGGTGAGCAAAGCCCTGGTTCACCAGGGGTCCACAACGACTGATGGCTACCCTCACAAGGTTTGGCCGCCCTGTCGAAGAGTTGCCCAGGGTGTGGCTGTTGCCGCATGCTAACAGCTACTAGGAGCCACAAGTGAGAGCTGGGTGTCAGGTTAGGGTCAGAGGCTGGAGAGCTGCCCTAGAAGGGCACGACAAGCCCTCCATACCAGAGATATTACCCCTCCCTGAACACCCCATACACCCCAATGTACAGTAGGTACATTCAAGCATTTTAACATTTTAAAGAAATGATCTGGAAGTTGGAGACAGATACAGAGAGGGGAGTAGTTCAGAACTGGATTATCTAAGGAGGGAACTGATGTGAGGATCCCTCCAGCCTTGGGCTTGACCTCCTGGAATAAGCTTCAATAGATACAATACAAAGATACAATAGGAGAGACTTCTAAAACAAAAGGGCACTCAAGATTGTGTATTATTCAAATAAGATTTGAACCTGTCAGCCTGGGGCACTTGCTACAAAGACCCAACCCAAACATTTAAAACTGTCCTACAGGGAATAGATTGGGGGGAGGGAGGGACAGCAGCGTTTACAATTTTTTGGAGATATTAATAACTCTTAATAACTTGAGAATGAGACATTAATTCCTCACGCCATACAGTACCACACAACTGCTTATTTCATTGAAAGACAATTTATAGTGAAGAAACAGATTGATATAATGGAAACTTGCCCTCCAGATGAATTTCACAAGGATATGTTATCCCAGGTTTCATAAGGATATGTTGTCTCAAAGTTCGCTGACCTGACCCAGGTCACTATGACCATATGTTAAACATCTGGGTACCAAAGACTAAGATTGATGTGTTTTCCCTTTTGGGGCCTAGGTGTCAGGACAACCCTCTTTCCCTTACTCATTCTATATAAGCCTGGTCTAAGAAAGGCCAGGGGTCTTCTACTTTTTGTGGAGGCCCAAGCTATAGGGGGCTTTCACTTCTTGTGGAGACCCAGGCTATAGCTTGGATAAAAGTACCTCTTGTGTGTTGCATTACCGTGTGTGTGTGTGTGTGTGTGTGTGTGTGTGTGTGTGTGTGTGTGTGTGTGTCCTCGTGTCCTCCTTGGAATCTGAACCAGAACCGGACTGAACATTTGGGGGCTCATCTGGGATTCCAAAGGTTTGCACTACACAGTGGTAAAAGTACTTGAATCCCTGAAGGGAAATCTGAGGGTGTCTGTGTGAATGTGTATGGGGAAGGGAGAGTCTGGATCATGATATATGGCTAAGTGGATGACCATTGGTCACCAGCCTGGGGTTTATTTGGGACAGCCTAATGCTAAGTCAGGATCCATTTAGACGCCCTTTCACCTGTTTCTAAGTGAGGACCTGCCAAGTATGGGGTTCCCAAGTCCCGCAAGGGGCCAGGCCGGAAAGACTGGGAAGAGTAAGTGTTGTTTAGAGAGATTGAGAGATTTCCCTTCTAGAACATTTATTTGTTAAGAGTGCTCAGTAGGAACTTTGGGGTGGTTAGAGGCTCCCCGCCCAAGTTGTACTTGGGACAGGAACTTCAGGGTGGTTAGAGGCCCCCCATCAAAGTTGGACTTGGGATAGGAACTTTAGGGTGGTTAGAGGCCCCCGCCCAAGTTGGACTTGGGTCGACAGAGGTTCGAGTCCTCTGAGGACGCAATGCATCCTAAGGAGCACCATTGGACGGTGAGTGTGAAAAATTTCCATGCTGGCAGACTTGTTGAGGAATAAGATCTCTAAGATAAGCCCCTAGGGTCGGGGGAGTATACTCTTACCTGCCCTGAGACCTAGTGAAAGTCTGTATCTCTGTTGTTTGTCTTCTGGCTTTTACTGTTTGGCTCATGTGACTTTCTATATTTGGACCTGTTCTGTAAATCCGGATTCAGTAGAGGCTGTTGGGTTGCTGGACGCAGCTTTAGTCCCACAGTCAAGTCACTAAAGAGACGTCTTTCAGTGACTTCTGGGGAACCTTTGGGTTCAAAGGTGTATGAATGTGTGAGAGAGTGTGTCCTATAGGTTTCTGTTGAGTCTTTGTTGTTTTGGTGTGGGAGGAGGCAAAAAGAGTTTAAGATGCAGAGGGGAATTTCTTTTGCAGTGGCTGTTCCCTGCTCCCTCTGCCTACATTCCAACCAGGCAGGCTATGAAGGAGAGACACTGTGCCTGCTCCAGCAGCAAACTTCCAAGCAGGAGAGAGATCTGAATAGGAGGGGATTTAGAAGTTCCTTCCTTGAGAAATCCAGTTAGAAATCACAGTCAAAAAAAGAGATCAGGGAACCAGAAAGTCAGCTCATTCAATCAGATGGCTTAGCTCAGCACAGCTTTCCCAGTTAAAGGGGCAGTATGCTGAAACTTTTAATGAATTTTCTCCCTGCAAATATTTCTTCTTAAGAATGGATCCTAAAACATTGATTTTTTTTCCTTTCAGAGCACACTTGCCACAAAGTTGTGTGTTTCTGTTTTTTGTTGTCTTTGTCACAGTCTCATCTCTATGTAAAAATGTGGGACTTAAACTTCCCACAGTGAAAAATCTTCAACAGAGGACAAAAGCAGTTACCTGTTCAATGATTTTTCCCTCTTACTTCCTTTGGATGGGCCCCCAAAGGAGTGAAAAAGAGAAAAATTCAAAGCAGAAAAGGGAGATTTTTACTCCACAGTTAGCAATTTTCACTTAAAATTAATTCTAAGGGTTGATGTATGCAACTTGGGAGAATTGCTAATGATTTTGATATGGTACAAATGTAATTTCATGTATTACTGTTTGTCAGTTAAATGTGAAATGTTAGCCAGATCTTATTGAGCACAAAAAACTCCTGGTTAGAGGTTTGTTTTGTTAGACCTTGCAATACATAATGGTTTTAGTGAATTTGAGAATTGTCTAAATGTGATTTATAGCAAGCTTGACACAGAGAGGAATGTTTATTCTATAGGGACAGAAATTGTACTGGCTACTTTATAGATGTAAAAGTCATCCAGAAAAAGTTATATTGTTGAGAAGAACTTATTCTAGAATTTAAACTTGGTGTTTTTCAAATCAGATGTTATTTTAATGTCTTTGCTGTCAGAACTAGCAACAAGAAATCATATGACACACAAGAAGTTTTTAAAGTGGTTAATCTGTGCATGGGATTTAATAATTGAGTATTTTGCACAAGAGAGAATTTTTAGAAGGTGTTGTCTTTGAATAAGGTTATATGAATTGTTTTTAAAAATGTGCACAATGTATAGGAAGGAATTTGTGATCTAGGGATGAACATGTAGTCAGATACAAATTCCTGGAAAGTAATGGAATGAATACAAAATGTGTATGCATTTGTATTATGAAGAGATTTAAGTTTTCCACCTAAATAGGTTAAGGGTATATGATATGCAAACTGTATGTCCTTAATAAGACAAACTTAACCAGCCCTGAAATCAAGAAGGGCTTGTCATGAGGATTAAATACAATTCAGTCTAATGCCCTTCCTCTACTTATAATAATGGTAAAGAGGAGAAGCCAGAAGAAATAATGAAGTAGTCCCAATAAGTGAAGATAATTAAATTGAAGTAGATAAAGCAGATCTGTCCCTTCCTACATTTTTTTAGGAAACAGACCCAGCCACCCCTCAGGAGGTCACAAGAGTGATCCCTGTTAGCTTCTGTCCCAGGCTGAAAGACCGTAGGGGGGCTTCTGGAATTTGACTGAGAATTTAACTTTTGTTGGTGGCTTTGTGTAATTGGAAGAAGAAAGAAGATTTGAGTTGTCCTCCATCTCTCTGACTGTCTCTGTGTCACAGCTGTGACAGGACTGACATTTCCCAAACCCTCCTAATCCTCCTAATTCTCCTTGTAGATTAGGGACAAACTTCAACCCTCTCACCTCAATCCCATTCCTGTTGTTCCCAATAAACCCCCTTTACTTGAGAAAGAAAAATAAAGGAGTTTTTCCTCATAAATCTCACAGTCCACTCAGGGGGGAGGGGTGAAGTCAAAAGACTTCAAGAAGAGGGTGATTAAGGGAGGTGAAGGAAGGAGAAGGGTAGGAAATATCTGGATTTATTAGCCATTAATAGGGATCAATAGGCAACCCCAGAATACCCCAGACTAATCCCCTCTAGCAGCATCTCTACCTCTCTCTCTATCTTTAATCTATCTCCATTATAATATATTTGTATATTAAGTGTATCCATTTGGTGTATCAATCTGCTACTGTTGTGGGGGTGAAAAGGTGCACCCCTGGGGTTTGGGAAGGATACCTTTTGCAAGAATGCAAAACTCCAAAAACTTAGCTTAAAAACAAAAAGAAATTTATTAATTTAGAAAGTAATGTTGAGAATGACCAGAATAGCAAGGTGGAACAACAAGATGGGGAGCAGTTCCTTGGGAGGACAGCATGAATGGAAAAGCTGTTCCCTTGGGAGGATAGCATGGATGCAAAAGCTGTTCCCCTGGATGACATCAGTTCTGGGGGTTTTATGCTTTTTACAACAGAGAGTGTTAGTCACTCAGGCATTTGATGAGGTGGGGTGATTATCTGACTGGAATCTGCCTGGAGACATAAAGATTCCTTAGTTTTAGGGAACAAACAGATGTCTGAGATGTAGCCTGATAGGATCCAGGTGTAGACTGGAGGTGCATCTCTCTGTCCATCTTAAATCTAGAGGATGATCAAGGAGGACAATCATCTCAGGACCCTAGAGGGGTCATTGGATGTTTTTAGGCTCAGAGTCATGAGGATGTAAGGGAGCAAGGGAATTTCCCTAATAATAGTTTGCCTGAGTTTCTGGGGCTACAATGCCCATGTCACTACATTTGAAAGTTATGATAGCTAGATCTCTTTGCAACAGTTGACAAAATATTGAATCCGACTCTCAACATCCTTGCACTTAATCTAGTATAGCACAGCTGGGTTTCACTCCATTGGAAAGCAAAAATATTTTGAGAATCAGGATGCAACGGTAGAGTAAAGTAAATGTTGCTCAGGTCTAACACTGTACCACCTAGCTTCTTCAGGTATCTGAGTTATAATATCATTTGGAGATGGTGTTAAGTGTGTCTTTTCCTTATAAAATTATTCATAGCCCTCAAATCCATCACAAATCTCCAGGCAGGAGTGCCATCTTCATTTAGTTTATTCTTTTTTTTTTTAAACCCTTACCCTCCATCTTGGAGTCAATACTATGTATTGGCTCCAAGGCAGAAGAGTGGTAAGGGCTAGGCAATGGGGGTCAAGTGACTTGCCCAGGGTCACACAGCTGGGAAGTGGCTGAGGTCAGATTTGAACCTAGAACCTCCCATCTCTAGGCCTGGCTCTCAATCCACTGAGCTACCCAGATGCCCCCTAGTTTATTCTTTTTAATAGCTAATATTGGGCGATTGTATTCAGATACCATAGGTCTCAATATACCTTGCTCAAGCAATCTTTTTATGATAGGTGTTATTATCCCTTCTCTTGCTTCTCTACTCAATTTGTATTGCGGTATCTTAGGTGGTATTCCTTCCCTGCCCTCAATCCTAACAGTAGTAATCAATTTAATCCGACCCACATCATTTTGATGTTTTGCAAACACACCCTGTGGTATATCTGTGGGTATGTCATTCATAGAAGTTACAACTTGAATCTTTTCAGGTTCTTCCTCAAGTTGTTCTAAGTACAACAATGGGTAGTGCTTCAGTGAATTCTTGGGTAGATGCAAATAAATTTCCCCAGATTTCTCACATTGTAATGTTGCCTGAATCTTACACAAAAAATCTCGTCCTAAAAGGTTGTCTGGGCATGATGGAATCAACAAGAAGGTATGGTCTATAGTGAGAGGACCCAATTTAACCATAGTGCTTTTGAGCTCAGGGACCTGTTGAATTTGTCCTGTTGCTCCAGCTACAGAAACCATATTCCCTATGTTGGTATCCCCCGGACATGTCTTTAGGAAAGATTTTGAAGCACCAGTAGCTAAGAGAGCCTTGTAGTTTTTCTTCCCCACCTTAATCCATACATATGGTTCTGGCCTGTGTGTAGCTAAAGACTTTATTGCCACCGAATTACTACTCATGTCTTTGCTACCCTCTGCCAGTTGCATATGTAACCCAGTTAATTCTCTTTTATTAGATTCATTCCCTATGAAGTGTACATTAGAGGTTGTATGTTCAATGAAACATAAATCTAAATCACAGCAGTTGCTTTGACCAGATACCCGTTTGCTCCTTAGGATGTTGGCACCAACTGAATCCTTGGTTGTTACTAAGCCTGCCATCCCATCCTCCATTTCAAATTTAACTGATATGTCACTTCCAATACTTTGAAAAGGATTAGTGTTTATAAAAATAATGTCAGCTCCATTTTCAGTTAGTTTTTCCTCATCTATATCACTCATTGTTGGATGGAAGGTATTAACTTCTGGATTCAAATTATATGTATTTTCGAAGGGTACCTTTGCCATAAAGCTGTTTACAGAATTAACTAAGTTTGGTGGGATGTCATCTGTGAATGGTTTCAAAGCCTTTATATTTTCTTCTTTAGCAACAGTAACCTCTAGGGAATTGAAAGTATGTGTCTCTGTATCTGTCACAAACTTTTGCTTGAGTTCTTGTGACTTATTCTTTCTATTTCTTTTGCATAATTCAATCCCATAATCTACTCTACACTGGAAAAAGTTCTCTAAGAAAGATTTGATTTAAACATTTTTCCTTTTTGGTTATAATACAGTTCTCATCAAAGTCACTTTATCTCATTTGCAATTTCTGAAATAATTCCTTTTATTTCTATTTCTGTCTCTTTAATCTGTCTCTGCCTTTCTCTTGCCTTAATGCATGTACTGTCATTCACAGATTCACTTTCTTACATTGAATTTTCACTATTTCCCAACTTTTGTCTACTAATTTTAACTGCAGCCTTATTCTCACTATTCCTTCTATCTCCATTAGTCACATTATATATCTTATGGGCCTGGCTTCATAACTCTTTTCTGACCATATCAGAGTTTCTAGGTTTTGCTCCAGAGTTAATTGCATTTTGCATTTCTTGCAAATCACTACCTTGCTTTGAGGACTTTAATTTGCAGTGTGAACAAGTGGACTTCTTAAATCTAGTTTGTGCATTTTGTGTGTTATTATTATTAATCTCATGTTTCTTCTTTAAAAAACGATTTTTAATCAAGTGACCTTTCCTGTGACAAAAAAAATATTCCCTAGTTTCTTTCTGCACTGGTCTTTCCTTGTAACTATGTTTCTTGTAACTAGATATCGTGTAAGTTTTAACTGTGTTCAGATTCTTGATTTCTTCAATCTCCTTTTGTTTAAGATTATTCTCTGTCATTTCTAATTTTTCCTTTAGGTCCTGAACTTGCTTACTTTGTTCTGAATTATTCTCATGCAAGTAACTTGCAGCCTCCCTCAATTCAATCAGAGAATGAATCATACTTGGGGAAATAGTGTTTGAAAAAAGTTTTCAAATTAGGTGAGCATCTCCTTAGAAATTGTCTATGGACATGGCTAGCCGACTCTTCACTATCGGCTTCTAGACCTAAGATTGAATCTGCAATCTCTGACAGATGGTCTATGTATGTGGCAGGATGTTCCCTTTTACTCTGCAAGATCTGGTCGAACTTAGCTCATGCAATAGGTTTTGAACAGCATAGTTTTATGGCCTATAGCAAATCCTCCCTACATTTTCTTAGGTAGGACATGCAAGTAGGATTAGCAAAGTCCATATCTACCCTTTGCTCTATAGTTGTTCAGCTAGTTAAACTGCTGTCAGATCTTGTCTTCTCCAGGAATTGTCTCTGTTCATGGGGGCTGAACAGTTCTGATAATAGGAACTCAACATTGCTACAGACAAAAGAGTGGTTGCCATAAACTGTGACCGTGAAAATATGAGTTCAAGACTTTGAATTGGCAATAGCATAAAGATAATTTTTAGTGTCTTGATTTAAATAAAAAATAAGTGGTCGCCCTGGGAAAAATTCCCAAATATGAAATACCCAATCCAGCTGGGTTTTATGGAGATTTTAATTAATACGAATGAAGGAATTAAGGAAAAGGAGAGAGAGACAGAGTAAGAGGAAATAATAGGAAAAGGCTAGGGCCTAGGCCAATGGCCTAGGCCTTTTCGCTTTAAGAGAGAAACTAAGTCAATGTGCTGCATTACGCCCCCGGGTTTTGTTGACATGAGCAATTATTTTATTTTTTTCACGTTCACTTAAAAAAGCCTGTAGTAAGTTCTCAACGTCCTTGTAAGACGGATTATCCTGAAAAAATATGTCTCCCATCTTTTTTGTTACTAGAAAAGGATCTTGTTCATATGTGGGGATATTTCGTGTAAATTCATTTATTTCTTGGGGAGTAAACGGTATCCTATGTCTTAAAGTCACCACATCCCCATTCCATCCTATTTCAGGTACTTCTCTTAGAGGAAACAGTCCTCTAGTTGAATTTTGTACCTGTGGGTCAGTTTGACAAGGACAGGTTTCTCTAGGAGGACAAGATCTCCTTTGCATTGGAATTTGGTTTTCTGAAGGAGAGGGAACATGAGAAACTGGGATTGCAGGGGAAGGGTTTTGGGGATTAAATTCAGTCAAGATTTGCACTCCACGAGAGAAGCAGTCTGTTAACTGGGCTATAGGGAAGGTGTTTTCCATCTCTATTTCAGGGAAGGAAATTTCCTCATTCAAAGGTTCAGAAACAGGTCTGTTTCTGGTAGAGTGGGTGTTTGCCAATTGATCCTGTAAGAAACTTTTTAGATCTTCTAATTGGGCTTGCATTTTATCCTCAATTTTTTCTATTTTATCCTCAATATTTTTTATTTTAGCATCTCTAAATATAGTATTGAGGAGTACAAAAATGACAGTACCTATTAATATAAAAATTTGGAGGTATCCTGCATTCCTCAATGCTCCTAATTCTTCAGCTGCCATATAAATGTCAAAGAATGTAGTACTCATTTTTATATATATGTTTTGTAATTTCACAAAACACGTGGGGAGCAGGGCAAAGCAACAAACTTTCCACAGGGTTTTTTTTTGTTTGTTTGTTTTTTTCCTAATCTAGGAAGTTGTTCCTTAAGGGAAAGGATATTTAGAAACAGCTCTTCCAGCCAGGACTTTAGGGTCCTGTTGCTGAGATTTAAAACAGCTGTTTTCTATCTAACTGCCAGAGTCACACAGCTGGGAAGTATCTGAGGCCTGATTTGAACCCAGGACCTTCTGTCTCTAGACCTGGCTCTCAATCCACTGAGCTACCCAGCTGTCCCTTAAGATTAAAGGAAAGAAAAAGAAAAACTGCTGATTCCAATTTAACTTAAGGAGAAAAGAGAAGAGAGAAAAAGTTTTTTATACTCACATGTTCTAGCAGCTGTGTCTTTAAGCCAAGTTTCCTGTTAAAAGGGACGTGGGGTGAGACGGTAGAGTAAAAAGGCAAGGAATTTCAGAAGTTTATTGAGAGAATTCTTTAGACTCCTGTGTGGTCAGCCACAATGTGACAAGGAAATCACTTTAAAAGACTGATATATATTAATTTTAAGGTCGCCAAGGAATTCAGCTATGTAATTCCTTAATGAAAACTCAAGTCAGCAGTCAACCTTTTATGGAGTTTAATTACAAACAGGAGGAAGAAAGGTATGAGAGAGAGAGAGAGAGAGAGAGAGAGAGAGAGAGAGAGAGAGAGAGAGAGAGAGAGAGAGAGAAGGGAATAGGGCTTAAATACCCCCTCTGTTTAGGCTGGGCCAAAAGGCCCAAGCCCTTAGATAGCTGAGGTAAAGAAAAGAGATCAGTCCCTATCACTCACGTGACCAAAATGGAGAAACAGTCTCAGGGGCCTCCACCTCCAGCTTCCTTCAGAGCAAGCTTCTCAGAGCACACCTCTCAAAGCAAAACCTCTCCAACCACCCCTGAGTCCTCAGACCCCGCTATCTTTAAGGAAACCATCTCAGTTCCCTCCCCACAGTTCTCACATCTACCAATCACTGTCCATGTCTTCCCTGTGCCAATGGTGGCTCTAGCTTAACCCAGGACCGCCCAGAGGTCTATGGCTTTGCACATGTCTGTTGAAGGTCATATTCTCAAATAATTAAATCTTGATCCTTTGCTGCAGCCCTTCCTAAATCCTGTTACCCTGAGCAGGGTGGAGATTGGAAGTTCCAAGACCTGGTCCTGTCATTCCAAGTATCTCTATTGTATCAATTCTAAAATCAATCATGACTCAAAGAACTTCCTGTTCTATGCTTAAGCATAGGTCAAAGCCCTTTCCATTGTTCAGCAAAAGTTTTCTGTCCTAAAGTAATCTTAAGTAGGGAGGAGAAGGAACCTCCCATGCCAATGGGGTTCACATTCCAATAGAGTTCCCACTATCAGTAGGAAATTCTTCAAGTATGAAATTTCCCAATGGTGAAATTTCCAACATTCACAAGTCTAAGAAATTTTAAGGTTTACATCAGTCTTTAATCACTCACCACAAGATCTTTCCAAGCAAAACTCTAGTGTTCAGAAAGACCTTCCAGTTCAGCTCCTGAGCTCAACTAAGTTCATCCACTGAGAGACCTCCAATTCAGCTTCCTAAGCTGAACTCAGTCCAGAGACCTCTGACCTCCTTTTAAAGAGATTTTTCTCCTATGTCACCTCCCCTAAATTTTCACATCTACCAATCACAGTAGACATTTTCCAAAGGACTGGCCATTCTTAATTCACATCTTGTTATCACCTTCTCTGGATAGACTAAAACTTCTGAGTATTTCACACCTCTTAGCTAAGGTTGTCCCTTGCAAGTTGCCTGACCTTTTAGTGATTAATTTGACCTTCATAGGTACTTATCACCCTTTTGTATTAGATCTAAAAATAGACCTAGCTTAAGGGCTTTTGGCCTCACTATAAGTATGGGTTAAGTACCTTCATTGTTCACTAAGGACTTTTACAACTTTATCTTCCCCTAAAGTACATATGGGTGGAGTAAGGTTAAGTTCCCAATACATTCCTGATCAAGTACCTCCATTGTTTAAATGGGGAATAGCCTTAACCAAATGTTCTAAGGTAGATTCTGAGAAATTTTAAGATTCACATCTTTGAAATCAGGATCAAAGATCCTGAAAGCTCCTTTCAACAATCCTTTTGAGATTTGAAAGGATTCTCTACAAATTTAGGGAAATGTCTCTTTATGGATTCAAGTTCCTGTGGAGTAAATTGTCTGTGGGCTTTGGAGTGTATCACACCAGCATTACTGGACAATTTGGTGATCTCTTTTAGTGGACAGAGTTTTTTAGGTTCACACAGGTTCTCATTGTCACCTTCATTTCCCTGAGGTACACTCTCTGTTTGCCCATTGTCCTTGTCCATAATCTGATCTAGCCCTTTCTCCTTAATCAATTGTTCAAACACAGTCTTAATCATGCCTTCCAGTTTGTTATCAATAGCCATAATCTTCTCTGCCTTAAGGGGAACCACAAATCCAAATATTTTCTTCACTTGGGTTAGAGTTTGAAGGACAGTCATAAAGATCACATACATTTGAAACAGGACCTGCCAGAGTATAGGGTCTGCTTGGAATGGCAACTGAAAAACAGACATTGTTATGTTGCCAATATAATCAATAGCTTCCACTACCATATGGGTAAGTCTGCTATACAATATGTGGTAAACCCAGAAACAGGCAATGACAGCCACACTCACAACTCCACAAATAATTTGTCTGAACCTTGTTTCTTCCTGTCTTTACTACTCTGCCTGTATAAGGCAGAGTAAGGATTGTGGGGTTCAGTAAAACTTCGAGGTGCCAATTGTAATAAATTGTAATGGAGATAGATGAGAGGTAGAGAGGTAGAGAGATGCTGCTAGAGGGGATTAGTCTGGGGTATTCTGGGGTTGCCTATTGATCCCTATTAATGGCTAATAAATCCAGACATTTCCTACCCTTTTCCCCCCTTCACCTCCCTTAACCACCCTCTTCTTGAAGTCTTTTGACTTCACCCCTCCCCCCTGAGTGGACTGTGAGATTTATGAGGAAAAACTCTTTTATTTTCATTTCTCAAGTAAAGGGGGTTTATTGGGAACAACAGGAATGGGATTGAGGTGAGGGATGAGGTTTGTCCCTAATCTACAAGGAGAATTAGGAGGATTTGGAAAATGTCAGTCCTGTCACAGCTGTGACACAGAGACAGTCAGAGAGATGGAGGACAACTCTTAAATCTTCTTTCTTCTTCCAATTACACAAAGCCACCAACAAAGGTTAAATTCTTCTCAGTCAAACTCCAGAAGCATCCCCGCCCCCCCCCACCCCCACCCCCAGGATCTTTCAGCCTGGGACAGAAACTAACAGGGATCAGTTCTCAGCTTCTTCCCCCTTCAGCCAGAAGCCAAGGAAATCTTTCTCTTGGTCAATAACCCCCAGAGAAGAAAAAAATCTTAGTTCATCCCCTCTGGCCAGCCCCAACTGCCTTTTCTGGGAACATTCTGTTTGGAATCTTCACCTTGATTGACAGATCAGGTGTGAACCTTAAAAATTCTCAGATCCTACTTCATAAGGTTAGGATTGTGAACCTTAAAATTTCTCAGACCCTACTTCATAAGGTTGGTTTAAGACCATTCCCCATTTTAAACAATGAAGGAACTTAGATCAGGAATGTGAGAACTCTACTTAGATCAGGAATGTGAAGACCTCTACTCCACCCCTACTTAAGCCTGCTTTAGGGGAAGAAACTCCTTGCTGAACAATGAAAGATACTTAAACTCATACTTATAGTAGGACAAAAGTTCTTAAGCTATGCCTATTTTTGGATATAATACAAAGGGGTGCTAAGTACCTATCAAGGTCAGGCAACTTGTGAACTTATAAGGATCAAAGAGGTGAAAACTTACTCAGAGATCCTAGTGTACTCAGGTGTGAATTACTCAAAAGATTAGTCTTCTTAAGTATAAACTAAGGTCTGTCCTTTGAAAAACGTCTAATGTGATTGGTAGATGGGGGAACTTAGGGAAGGTGACATAAGAGAAAATTCCATTTATAAGGAGATGACAGTCTCCTAAAGAGAGGGAGCTCTGGAAACAGACTCTAAGGAGGCTCTGAAGGGAGGCTCTTAAAAAACAGTCTCTAAGGAGTCTCTTGGGAGAGGCTCTTGAGGACAGTCTCTTGAAGACAGTCTGAGGGAGGCTGGCTCTGGCTGGAACTCCCTCTGAGGAGACTCTGTCTCTCTGAATCCTTGCTTGAACAGATCTTGTGGTGAGTGATTAAGGACTGACTGATCTTTCTCTTAAGGCTTAGGCCTGGGTTGGCCAGGGCTGCCCTGGGCCGGTCTATCCTTTTCTCATTATTTCCTTTTTTCTCTCTTTCTTTAATTCCTCATTTGTATGAATTAAAATCTCTATAAAACCCAGTTGACTTGGGTATATTTCATAATTGGGAATATTTCCCTGGTGACCACCTTATATTAGATTTAAAACAAGACACTGTCTTGAAACCGTATTTTCTGCGGTCACAAATTTACTCATCCACTCTTTATCTACTACAATTTATATCCTCCACTATTTTAATCATTACAGTTTATGACAACCAAGTATTTTAACTCTTACACAGGTCCCCAGCTTTCTTTTGCAAGCTTGAAATTCTCTCTTCCTCCATGTCTCTTCCACATAGCCTCTAGCTAGGATTCCTTTCCCAAGCTTGATTGTATCCTGTCAGTGTAGTTTGAACACTCCCATTTTCTTTTTAGTTATAGTAATGTCCAATCATCTTTCCCAGCCCTTGGGTTTCCCCCAAATGGTATATAGGATCCCCAAATTCTTTTTTTCCTTGGAGTCATCAAGTAGCCCAGTGGCACTCCCAAGGGTCAGTGACCAGAGTGTCTAGAGTTCAATCTCAAACTCTGTGTAGTCATATATGGCACGCAGCTCTGTGTCAAGGCCTACTAGTACTGAACCCCTTTTGCCCTTGATTAAAGAGTGATTTTGACTATTTAATAGTTCTGTGTTTTTTCCCAGTCAACAATAGTACGCTTTGGTCTGGATTCCTAATCCATCTGTTCTTTCTCTGGAAGCAGATGGCATTTTCTTATGAATCCTTTGGGGTTCTCTTAGATCATTGTATTGCTGAGAATAACTAAATCCTTCACCGATGTTCATTGTCCAAGATTGTAGTTACTGTTGTGGGGAAGAAAAAGTATTAATTTGTTCTTCTCAAGGTTAATATCCTTCCTGCCCCCATTAGGAATGAAAGTCTGTTTAGGTTTACAGAATAAGACCTCAAGGACATTTTGTTATTGCCACAGGCTCAGTGAGTTGGGAGGTCTCTTTTCTCATTTCAAGGAGAAAAACCATTAGGCTTTATCTCCTTATACCTTTAGGAGCCAGAGGAGTAACTCCTGAGGACATGGCTACTTCTCCATAACCTTACCCCTCCTTAGTGGAAGCACATGAAGATCTCATGCTATGTATCTTGCTGTTTTCTGATTGGGACAGATTTTTGCACTTAGATTGTAAATTCCGTCCCCAGACTACACAGGGTATCAGTGTGAAGATTGAATTTGGCTCTCTCAGACCGAGAGGGGAGGAGGTCGTGTGTCAGAAACCTACATAATGTTTGTATCTGCACCCATTCATTGGCATTTGCCATTAGGGAGTTTTCCCCTTCCTCATGAGAAAGAATAAAGGTCTGTTTCTTCCACAGCTCACTCTCTGATTAGGTTTAATTGTCATTTGGGGTGGGTGGTCATTTTTATTCCATTTGCTATCTACAGTGAATATCTTGGTTTTGCTCACTTCACTCAGTATCAGTTCACAGAAGTTTTTCCAGGTTTTTTTTTAAATCATCTTGCTCATAGGACAAAAATTTTCTTCCTTTGAGGATGATTTCTGTTGGGAGAAGGCAGGAAAGGGAATAAACATACATATATTATTTGTATATAAATAAACACTATTATGTGGGGCACTGGGCCAAACACTTTTAACAGCTATTGTCTCTTGATTCTCAGAATAACCCTAGGAAGTAGGTGTTATTACTACCCCCATTTTACAATAGAAGAAACAGGCTCAAAAAGGATAAACAGCTTGCCCACAGTGACATAGCTAAGTGTCTGAGTCTGAATTTGAACTTGGACCTTCCTGTTTCAAGACTCAGCACTCTAACCACAGCTGAAGTGCTAGAGATTTGAGATCCTGATAGGTATTTGGGTTCAGAAGCCAGAGGGATTTCTTGGGCAGTGGAGAAGGGAGTGGGGTGGAAGGAATAAGATGAAAGTGACCACTTTAACCTATCTTCAAGAAACTCCCAGGCGGACCATTGTTCCAGACTGTAAGAGTTTAATTAAATTAATGTCCAACACAAGACTGAATAATAAATCCTCAAAGTACACCTTTGTCATTTTAGATAGGATTAGTGGATAGAATCAAATCTTTAGTATGATTTTCGTCTCCTTAGTTCATTCTTTTTCATCTAGGCTACTCCCAGGTACTCCAACCTCTGGCTCTATCCTCTTCCCCAAGCCTTTATGAAACTAGTCTCTTGTCTGGCCTTTCATATACTTCCTAAAGTCTATATGTGACCTCAGTTCTTTGGGTCAGTGGAAATTCTCTTTATTGGAGACAGTGTTCATCCTTGAGTGGTCAACTCCATGCAGTGGTGAAGAGGTGCACCCCTTGGGTTTGGGAAGGATACCTTTCTGCAAGAATGCAAGACCCCGAAACTTAGCTTAAAAATAAAAAGAGAAATTTATTAATTTAGAAAGTAATGTTGAGAATGGCCAGGAGGATAGTACAGGTGGAACAGCAAGATGGAAGGCTGCTCCTTGGGAGGACAGCATGGATGGAAAAGCTGTCCCCCAGACGACAGCAATTCTGGGGATTTTATACTCTTTACAACAGATGCTGTTTCATGGTATGGATGTGATTCTATAGGGTAAATCCTCAGGCATTCAGTCAGGAGTTTGGTTATCTGACTGGGGTCTGCCTGGAATGACCCTCATAAAAGATTCTTTAGTTTAGGGGACAGACAGATGTCTAAGATACAACCTGATAGGATCGAGGTGTAGCCTGGAGGTGCATCTCTCTGTCCATCTTAAATCTAAAGGAGCATCAAAGGAGGACAATCATGTCAGAGTCCTAGAGGGGTCATTGGATGTTTTAGGTTAGGAGTCATAAGGATGTAAGGGAGCAAAGGAATTTCCCTGATAACAGTCTGCCCGAGTTTCTGGAGGTACAATGCCCATGTCAATTGTCTCTCTTGAAGTGGACTCCTGTTGGGGGTGCCTGCAAGAATAGGCAAAAAAGTCCCTAACAACACTCCCTCTCCCTTTTTTCTTTCTTTCTGCACACCTGCTACTTAGAACAGGTCAGGAAGTACTAGGTCAAGAACAATCTCCCCCCATTACCTCCCCACTCCACATAGGCTAAATCTACCCTGCAACTTGGCCCAGGCCTGCACGAGGAAGAGGGTCAGGATTCGATTTCAGGAAAGTGATGACAAGCACAGAGGAGAGGATTGGTTGGCCCTCTGGTGCTGAGGAACCCCTCATCCCCCTCCAAAAACCCCACAAAACTATACTTAAACACCTGCCTTAAACTCAGCAGGTGCCTCCCAACAGTTACATCTCTGTTGTGAACTCCCTTTGCCGGTAAGAGTAATAAATTGACTTGCTGCTTTGTAATCTCTGAATGTGTGTGTGTGTGTGTGTGTGTGTGTGTGTGTGTGTGTTTTGTTTTTTTCATTTTGAGTCAGTGCGCTCTCTCACATCTGTCCTACACACTCTGAACCAGATTAAAGATATGTTCTAATATAACTGCTTTGGTAATTGTTATTTTGAGGGTCGACAAAAGCCACCTATGACCTCTTAGTCCATATTAGTAGGTAAATGAGAGCTGTAAGCTTAGACTATGCAGTAGGTTTTTTTTTTCTCCTCCTAAATTTGTTGTTCCTTAAAGCAAATAGAAATTGATTTCACTGATGCTGCTTATTTCCCCCTCCCTTTCTAATGTAATAAAGTAATTAAGATAAGGAATCAATGTATGCTCTCTGACAATGTATATCACATTTGAGCCCAAAAGTTTCATGAATTCACTTCTCAATTGTACTAGTTAATACAAAAAAGCAAGAATGAATCAGAAACAGGTTTATTACAGTCGGTGAGTTGTATGACCAGCAACTGCTGGAAAATGTGCCATTCACAATTTAGCAAACAATGTTTATACATTATATGAAACAAGGAAAAAGACAGGTAACTATTAAAACAGATGGTCATATAAAGAAAAATAGTTTCCAATTTTAACAGATTAAAATTGTATCTACTACCCACCATCCCCCCAGCTATGGCAGGGGAAAGGGATGGGCACACAGATGGGAGGGTGGGAAAAAATTTTTATGAAATGATACTAAGACTTTTGGGATATTATATATTCTCTTAGAGATGTATGACATGTAAACAGGCAGATATCTACAAGGTAATTTGGGGTGGGAGAGAGCACGAGGGCCATCAGGAAAGGCTTCCTGTAGGAAGTGAGATATGAACTAAATTTCTAATAAATCTAGGGATGTTATGAGAGACATCTAGTATTAATCTACAGAGGTGGGAGATGGAATGCCAAATTGTGAGACCAATAAAAGTAACCCAGTTTTATTGGGATGTAGGGTACATGAAATATTGTAAAATAAATTCAGGATGGCAGGTTGGGATGAGATTATGAAAGGCTTCTAATGCTAAGCCAAGAAATTGGTATTTTGAAGTAATGGGAGTCTATCACTTGGGCAAGGTATTAAACTTTCTGTTTTAAGTTATTTATTGTCTTCCCAATTCTTTCCTCCAACTCCTTTAGTTGATTATTTTTTTTCATATCTTCTAGTTATTTACATAGTATTTGTGGAAAATCCATTTTTTTCCCTTTGAATCCTTGCTTGCAGTTATAAGTGTCAACTTGAAAAAACACAGAATTATCAAAGTAGTTATACTAGAACACATCTTTAATCAGAACAAGAGAAACAGGGCTCATATGGCCACCACATGGAAGCTCCAGAAAAAGACACCAATCATGGAATTTCCACGTAACTGTAACTTGGATTATATTTGTGTTTTAGGGTGTATAACCAAGGAGGAACAACTGACTGGTTACACAGAGACTTTGAAAAGTAGGTCTAACCAAAAGCTAGAATACCTGGGAAAGGCCTAGATGCAATAAGAGAAACTGAGAAGACAAAAAGAATGCTTAGACCTATCTGGGTGCTCAGTGGGTATTTGATGATTTATTATTCAGTCTAGGACAAGCATCTATCGGGATGTCTTGAAGGCAAGTTCTCTTGGGACAAGAGTAAATTTGGGGTTTCATAAAACAAAGCTGTCAATAATTGCACCCTCCTTCTTGGCTAGATTTTAGGGAAAGCTGTAGATTCTACTACTTTCAGGCTTAGGCCCACTCCTTAGCTGGAGTATTATTGTGTACTTTCAGAAAGATCAAAGACCCATTGCTTAGGACTGACAAAACCTTCTAGAACTTATTTCTAAGGAGTTTAATCTCCTAGATAGGAGTTAAGAGAATAGAGGTTTATGTTTTGCCTTGAACAACTCTTCCTGGTTCAGAAAAGTCTTCTGAGTAAGAGACCTTGCCCTAACTTATAATGAGCATCCAGTCCCTTTTCCAAATGTCCATCTCTGCAAAGAAGCTATACAAGCAATAGCTTTTTGCCCTAATAATCATCAAAAACTCTGTAGTTCAAGAGGTCCTCAGTTGTTTTTTAAACACTGTGACTCTTTTATTGGTCTAAGGCAGGTGCTCTTTTTTTTTTAATTTAAATTTTTTCATTTTTTATTATCATACAAAACCTACTTCCATATTGATCATTGTAAGAGCAAACTCAAACATAACCAAACCCCCCAAATAAAACCAAAGATACATTAATATGAAAGACAACTCCAACAGTTCTTTTCTCTGGAGGTGGCTAGCATTCCACATCAAGTTTTTCAGAATTGTTCCAGATCATTGCACTGAGTGTAGCCAAGTTTTCACAGGTAATCATTGTCCAATATTGCTATTATTGTGTACAGTGTTCTACCAGTTCAGCTTACATTGCTTCATATCAGTTCCTGCAGACCTTAACAGCTTTTTCTGAAATCATCTTATCATTTCGTATAGCACAACAACATTCCATTATCAACATGTACTACAATTTGTTCAGCCATTCCCCAACTGATGGACATCCCCTCAGTTTCCAATTCTTTGCTACCACAAAAAGAGCTCTATAAATATTTTTGCATGAGTAGGTTAGGGGAAGGTGTTTTCTACTCCCCCCTCTCCCATTGTTATTTTACAACAATAAAGTAAAAATTTTATTGTATTTATTTCTCATCCAACAGTACTCCTTTGGATTTCTCCATCATGCCCAAAGAACCTCTTCATTCTGACAGATCATATCATCCCTGGGACTCATGCCTCATCAGTACCCTCTCCTCCTGAGACCCTCAGAATGAGAAGCAAAGAGCTCCTTCTAGAACCACCATTTAAGGAGGGAACCAAGACTTGCCATTTCTTCATTTCCCATCCAGCTCCTCTGGACTTCTCCCTCATCTCTTGACCCATAAACCTGTTTTTATCTTACCTGCCCTTTCTGCTTCCGTTTGTGTATTGTCTTCCCTAATTAGATCATAAGCTCCTTGAGATTAGCATTCCTTTTTTGTCTTTATTTGTATCCCCAGCTAAGAAGAGGGCCCAAGCCTGAAAGTAGTAGAACCTACAACTTATGCACTTAGGAGTGATTCTAGCTGAACAACCTGTCCAGCAGGGATACCATACCCACTGGCCAGCATTGAGAGAATGTTTTAAAATTTTAATTTTTTAATTTTTTGCATGGTTACATGATTCTTGTTGTCTCTATCCCCTCTTCTCTCCCCACTCCCGGAGCTGACTTGCAAATTTCACTGGGTTATACATATATTATTACATTTAGAGAACTTTTTGAAAAATATTAACCCACCATTATATAAAGAGCTATTGTAAATCCAAAAATACCCTAAAATCTAGCCAAGGAGAGAGTAATTACGTAACAACTGAAAGCATAGAGGGCTTAAAACCAAATGGTATTAGTTTTGGTTAGTTGACAAACATATCTTCTGTCTTATTAAGGTAATACAACTTAATCAAGCCTTCCCTATACCTCCTTCTTCATCTTAGTGCTCTTACTCTAAGATTACCTCCAATTTATCCTATACATATCATTTGTCCATAATTGCTTACCTGCTGCTCTCCCATTAGACTATTAATGTCTTGAAAGCAAGGACCACTTTTGGGGGGGACCTCTTTTTTGGTAATCCCAATGCACACTGCCTTTTGTTGACTGAGTAGATTTTAGATGTGAGGTCGGGACTTCAGAATCATAGATTTCAAGTTTTTAGATTTAATCAATATTCCATATTAATTGAATTCTGAGTCTGGCCCCATGTGGCTTTTAAACTATTCGGTTTACAAATTGGAGGTGGGGACTATGGTCCTGAGGGATAAGGAAAGAACCTAGACTTTTATAGATGGAATGTTCTCTGGTGGCCAGAGGAGAGGTTCTTTCAGATATGAGACCAGAAGAAATGATAAAAATCACTTTGCTGGTAGATTGAATGATTTGCCCATATATGAAATAAATCAGATGTGTTAATAATCTCTTGGTAGACAGTTGCTACAATTTCTCTTGCCTTTTTTTAAGATTTCAGAAAGGGAACAGGAGCTTATTTGGGATCTTGCCCCTACTGGAGTGGTCCAAGGATCACATAGTTTACATTATATAAATGTGGTTTATTATATGAGGGGGCCACTTGAGCTGAGCTTTGAAGGAAGCTTGGGATTCTACAAGAGGGAGGTGAGAAGAGAAGGTGTTCTAGGTACACAGGGTAGCCTGCAAAACCTTGGAGAGAGGAGAGAGAGCATCTAGTATAGGAAATAGCTTATGTGCCAGTTTGGCTGAGATATAGAGTGCATGAAGAGGCTAATCTCATGAAGCATGGAAAAGTGGAATAAAGGCAATTCCTGAAAGGTTCTATAAGCCAAATACAGAAAATAGTATTTTATCCTACAATCAAAAGGAAGTAAAATTTTAAGCAGTGAAATGAACCAGTTGGAACTATATTTTTGGGAATATTATATTTGGAAATGGTGTAGAAGATGGACTGGAGAGGGAAGATAGTGGAGTTAAAGACATCAATTAGAGTGCCATTATAATAGCCCAGAAGAAAAGCAATGGGGGCCTGAACTAGGGGGTGGATGTGAAGAGAAACAGACAAGATCTACTTAGGAGATCTCCCCCATATTCAGCATGATTGTTGCTGTTGGTCCTTCATTTCAAAGAGGTCTAATGGTGTCACAGAGTATCAACTGCTGTGAATTGAATTTAAGTGAAGCATAGTTGTACAAATTTTTATTCTTCACTGTCTTCTAGTCATTGAAGTTCAGTAGCAGGACAAAAGTTGGGATGACTGGCAACTGTCCCAAATGCAGTGGATGACCTTGGAATCATTGATGCCTGACCGAGCTCCAAGTACTCTTTGTTGCCCCTCATGCTCCTTTGTGGCCATTGGAACAAATTATTCTCATCTACCCATTCTACTAGGGGGAGTGTTCACATGCTCAGGGGAGAGACATCCCTGTGACTCACTGACGGGTTTGAGGCCTGTTGATTACTTTCAGCTTGGTTCAACCCATTCGCTGGGGTAGTTTTATTGCAGTGTGGCTGCTGCACATGCTATAGCTTCTTGGAGTCACAGGTGAGAATTGGATGAAAAATGGACACCTGAGGTGGATGACAGCAGCTTTGGAAAGGGCTTGGCCAGCCCTCACACTAGAGGTGTTAGTCCTCCCTGAATAGCCAAAAGCCCCTACATGTAATACAGTGAAAAAAGCAGTGAGTTTAGGGTCAGAAGACCTGGGTTTGAGTCTTGGTTCTACCACTTAATTGTTGTATTACCTCCAGCAAACTACTTTTTTCTGTGGTTAGTTTGTGTATCTGTAAAATAAGAAAGGTTGAAGAATGTTTTCCCCAAAAGAGGTAAAAAGATATGAATATACTATTCAGAAGAATTGCAATGAAAAATTAGGAAAGATTTTTTCCAAATCTCTTTAAGAGAAATGTAAATGAAATCAACTTGATGAGCTCAAAGAATAGAATGTTTTCAAATACAGAGTCTAAGTACATAATCAACCAGTAAATCAATCAATTAATAAACAACCTATTGGCTATCAGAAAAAGCAAAAACAGTTTCTGCCCTCAAAGAGTTTACATTCTAATAAAGGTCACAACATATATAAATGTAGAATATTATAAGAGAAAGCTTGGTGACCAGAATAGGTAGAGACTGATTCTGGCTGGGGATCATGGGTGACTTTATGTAGGTGATATTTCAGATTTGAGGAAAGCTGGAGAATTGGGGAATGGCAAAAAGAATAGTTTGACTAGGATATAAGGTAAGTAACTGGTATAGATTTTAGAGGAAAATATAAAATGAATCTTTACATAAGAATAATATTTGTAAGTCTGTATATTTTAAACATTATTTGAATAAAAGTAAAATATCTGAATTGCCTAGTCATGATAAAAATAGTTATAATAAAACTAGAAAGGCAGATTGGGACCAGATTGGGGTAGTGAAAGTCAGGGTAAGAAGTTTTAGACTTTTATGCCATGGGGAACACCTTAAGATTTTTGGATCAGGATGCAGTTGATAGAATGTTATCAGATCTGTGTATAATAAGGAAGATTAATCAAGTGTCAGTATATAGATAAACTAGAGCTGAGAAGATCTGGAGGCTGGAGGTCCAGCTTGGAATTTATTTAGAATCATAGATTTAGAGCTTAGAGGCCTATGAATCCAATGCCTTCTTTTTACAGATGAGGACATTGAGTCACAGAGAAGTTAAATGACTTGCCCAGGGCTACAGATAAGTCAGTATCTAAGATGGGGTTCTAAGTCCAGTGCTGTTATCAGTAATATAGGTACCTAGGACCTAAATGCTGAGGGAATACTAAAGAGATTACTCATTGAACCATTATCTATTTATAGTCCGATTTGGGTTCTTAAATTGGGGGTCTTTTATCCCTACATAAAGGGTACCTAGGTGGTACAATGGATAGAGTGCCAGGTCTATAGTCCTGAGTTCAAATGTGGCCTCAGACACTAGCTATGTGATCCTGCTCTTAGCCCTGTTTGCCTCACTCAGTTCTTCATCTGTGAAATGAGCTAGAGAAGGAAATGGCAAGCTACTCCAGTATCTTTGCCAAGATAACCCCAAAATCGAATTAGGAAGAATCTGACATGATTGAACAGACTAAACAACAAAATCCCTACATAAAGGAGATAATCCTTTAAAGATATAAATATGGTTTGCTACATTCTGATGCTACATAAGTTTGATGTTCAGAGTCTATTTAAATCACCTTCATTAGTCTGATCTTGTTAAGCAAACTTTGCTCAAAAACAAAGCTAGATGGGATACATAACCCACTGTATTTCAATAGAATTTATTTCTTTTGTGATCTTATGTATTTATGCATTTAAAAATATCATTTTGAGAAGGGGGACCAAAGGCTTCATCAGATGACCAAAAGAATCTATACTTGCAAAAAAGTTAAAAGCAAACACATAATTTCAACACCTTTTAAGGTGGAGGAAGGGGTGGGATTTTGCTTTGAACTAACTAGCCAATCAGGTGTTTCCATTGCTTATTAATGCAGCTTCCGGGCCCTCCCCCTTTTTTTCCTGCTGGTGGGCTGGTGAGTAGTACTTGGGGGTCTTCTCAATCCCTTTTGAATCAGTATTTTAGGGGAACCATCCATTCTTGTTTTCAATTCCTAATGCTAGCTAGAAGCAAGATTAGACCCTGTGAAGTCGTGAGAAAGCTCGGGGTGGTGTGGAGGTTTATCCTGGGATGCGGATGAGGGTGACGGGGAAGCTGAGCCAGGCCTTGGAGCTGCCCACGTGCCGGGGCTCTGCTGGCGGTGACCTGGAGCCTTCCGCGGGACCGGGAACTGCGCTAAGGCCTTTTATGAATAACTACCTTGATAGCTACTATCAAGCTAATTTTTCCTCTTTGCCAAAGGGCAGGCCGATTTGAACCTGAATAAGAAATCTGATCTTGCCTTCCTGGCACGTTTTCTGTTCCTATCTGTGTCCGTAAGTGGGTGAGGAGGAGGGGAGAAGATTACTTCTTTGTTTAATATTTAAAAAAATTATTTTATCACTTAATTTTTCACTCTTGCTGCAAATAGTATTTGGGCTGGGTTGGGGGAGACTGTTAGCAACCATTGGAGATAGGGTTTCATTGGGCCTGGGAGTAAGTCCTTTATTTTGTGCTTAGATTTTTTTGAAAACTTAAGCTGAAAACTTTAATTTAGATTGCTAGCTTCTTTGCCCTAATAACCTTGATTGGGACTGAATGGTGTTGGCTCTAAATTTCATTTTACCCCAGCTCCATTTTCTCATTAGTCAATGAGATTAATAATATGAATTGTGGCTTTAATAAAAGAATGGGCAACAAATGTCGACTAGATTATTAAAAATGCCTCCTCATTGATTTATCGATTGGTGTGAAATATGTGCCGTGTTCAAAGAAGTTAGATCATTTGTGGGTCTCCTATTAACCACTGTAGTTTTCTGGCCTGGATAGGACTTTGGATGTGTTAGCTTTTTTTTTTTTTAACGAAATTTCTGGTGGGAAATTTTCATAGCAGTTTTTGCTATGAAAATTGGAAGGTGGTTTTTTTTTTCCCCCGGAGGGTCACCTTGTGCTGACACAAAAACGGATAAACATCTTTAAAATATGATGGATTACATAATGGCTTTTCTGCAGAGAGAGCCAAACTGTATAGGCAACCCATCATGCAGATCTTTTTGCCAACAGCTACTCTTTTAAATATGGGTTAGTTTATCTTGCGGTTTAGTGCTTATGATGAGGGTGAGGGAGGAATGAGAAAACTGGGCTTTGTGCCTTTAAGAGAAACCACGTGGCCTCCAAATTCACATGCAGGTCTTAAGGTGCTGATCTTTATTTTTAAATGCTCATTTCAGGTGCGTAATTCGTTTGTTTTTCTTTAGCAGCATTAATTTGTAAATGTAATTGAAGCTTTGGATGCTAAGAAGTGTAGCTGTAGGCCATTTTAAGAGCTTTTTAAAATGGATATTTTCGTGCAATGTTTGTGATCTCCGGACCCATAGCAAATAGAATGTTGCTCAGGTGAGGAGACTGTTGTAGATCTTAGAGAAATTGTTTTCCTTTTTAAACTATTTAATTCTTAATTCTTCTAGCCTGTATATTGCTTGTTGCCTAATCTAGAATAGGAAAGGAGGAAGGTAGGGGTCACAATGTTTCGACCCTTTGTTAATTAAAAAAAAAATCAAAATCCCTCCTAGTCACTTGATTTGCAAAAACAGCATAGTTCCTGGAAAAGTTTTCTGCCATGATGAGCTGCATGTTTTGTCCGTGTTTCACCTGATTGCCCTGATTATACACATGCCCTGAGCAGCCAAAACTTTTCGTCCTTGGGGGATTTTCCAGCTAGAATTGACCAGTGTAGTTTCGATCCCATGAATCTTTTCCTTAACATATTAAGCTATGAGCAGAATGCAGTTGTGTGACTAGTTCCAGATAGTAATAGAGAAGTTTCTTTTTGTTTTCCAGTTTTAGGTTGAAGATGGAATTGGCTTTTAGTGGAAGAAGGGCTAAAACCTCATCAGGGAAAGAGACATGGCTCTCTGGGGACAACTGGGGAGTGCAGAAGCCCAGCACCGAAAACAAAACTACCTTGTCTCAGATCCATATCCATCATGGACCAGGTTAGCTGGTATTGAACTTTTCAGCATGGGAAGGGATGAAGTGTAGCATTTCTGCATCTCTTTTAGGTAAGTTATAGGATTTGACTTAAGTAGATATTGGTGTTTCCTAACTGATTTATCATAAAAATAATATAAATACACAATACTTATTGATGTATCAATAAATATAAGTGTATGAATATAAAATATAAATAATATAAAAATATAAATTGAATTTCAAATATATGTAACCATAAATTTGTCATTTAAATGTTCATCTACCTAACAGGATAATAACCTCTTGCTATCTGGGATCATTATGAATGCTTTCCAGGAGATGGCTGTCAATTGAGTTTTACAATACAGTCTAGGGTTCCAGAGAACCATCCTGCTTAACAATAGACTGGAGACTGTTTTTCAGCTTTCTCACATTTCTGGTGTACTTTACATAATATGACAGACTTCAGAATGGGTGGTATCAGAATTTGATAGTAGCCTTTTCTGTACATGGAAGGAATCATCACTAGAACAAACCCAACAAGTGCTCAGCCACCCCCAAGGACAAGGAAGCAGCTTTCTCTGACATGAAACTTAAATTTGTTTCTTTGCAGCTTCTTGCTCCTTGGCTTTATCTTCTGGAACTAAGCATGATGAGTCTATTCCCTTTTTCACTTGACAACCCTTAGAATATTTGAAGTCAGTTATCAGGTCTCCCCTGAATTTTATCTTATCCAGGCTAAATATGCCCATTTTCAACTGATCTGCATAGCATTTAAGTCAAAGCCTTTGACCATCTCAGTCATCCTTGAAACACATACTTCCAGCTTATTAGTGTCCTTAAACTAAATGATTGTTTCCAGCACTCCTGAATAAGGTCTGATAAAAGCAGAGTACTGTGGGAATGATCACTTCCTATTCCTGGAAGGTGCCTTCCTCTTAAACATACCCCAGTATGCATTAACTTTAGCTGCTAGGTAGTGTAGTGAGTAGAGTACCAAAAAGACTGAGTTCAAACCTCATTTCAGACAGCTTGTGTGGCCATGGCCCTGGGCAACTCACAACTCTGCCTCAGTTTGTTTTTCCATAAAAAGGGGATAATCATAGCACCTACCTTATACAGACTTGTGAGGATCAAAAGAAATAACTGAAGTGTTTAGCCTATTGGCAGCTGCTCTATAAATGTTGGCTATTATTCATACTGCATATTATTCATATATGAGCTTATATTCCACTAAAATCTTCAGCTCTTAGATCAAGTGCTAACCATGCGTTTCCCATTTGGTGTTGGTGGTGCTAATTACTTTTTTGTTAGGTGCTGAGACTTTACATATATCTTTAATAAATTTCATCTTATTAGATTCAGCCTAGTGGTCTAACTAGGAGAGATGTTTTTGGATACTGAGTCTCTTCCACAATGTTAACTCCCCTAGCTTTTTGTCATCTTTAGGTTTGAATGAATATGCTGTAATAGTACAGATCTTATTGAAGACCTGCCACATTGACAAGGAAACCATTCACATTCTTTTGTGTTCAGGCAGTCAACCAGTCGAATCTATCTCTTATTAATGTTTAGTCTATACCTCTCCCATCTTCTCTACAAGAAGAATGGGAGATAACATCCCCCCAAAAACTTGGCTAAAATCTAGATAAAACTATATCTCCAACTCTGCTTTCATCTAATAATCCCCTCAAGGGGAAATGAATTTAAACTGATTCAGCCACTTTTTGATGAAGCCATGCTGGCTATTTATAATCACTTCCCTTTCTAGATGGTTACTGCTTACGTCATGCAAAAGCTGTTGATGTAAAAAGAGAGACAAAAGACATTTATTCTGTCCTCAAGGAGATGCCCTTATTGAATGGATGGTTTATTCTAAAATTCCTCAGGAATTGAAGGGTTCAAGTTTGTTGCCTTATCCTTTGCAGATCATATTTTCTTATTTGAAAATTGGAACGTGTGTCCTTCACTCTTGTGGCCAGTTTTCTACAATCTTTCAACTATGATGGAAGCTCTGCAGTTGTGTCTGACAGCTATGCTTTCCTCTCTAAAAACTATTCCTTATTTACCATTGACATGTGTACCCTTTAAATAATCATAAGCTTTTTGGCCCTGTATGGTGCTGCACAACTACAATTTCTGCTACCAGGGAGGCTGGACTTGGGAATTCTGAGCTGCGCTAGGGCTAAAGTCAGCTTGAAGGTCCACACTGGGTCCAGCACTAGTATGGTGGGCCCTGAGATAGGAACCAACAACCAGGCTGACTGATGGTGGGGTGACCAGGCATGGGTCAGAGTGCCCCTTCTGTACTTGGCAGCTTGACTGAGATAGACATATTCTATATCTATACTCTGCACAATCTTTTTAGGATACCTGTTCGAGGGATTGTTTTTCATTTTTTAATAACACAATTTAGGTTAGATCTCAAGTGTTCATTTGTATCTCCTGTGGATTTAATAAATTCTTACCTGATATGTAAAGATGACAAAATTGAAAGTTAATTCCTATATGCATTTCTACAAGCTTAATTTTTTTGGGAGGGGTCTTCAGTTTAGTAAAGGAAAGAAAGTCATCTGCACTATCTGGTCTGTTTCACTCAGTTTGACATTTATTTAAAGTGACACATGACCTGGGTAGGTCTCCATTTATAAGATAAAATTTTGCATGTTGCCATCTTGTGGAATAAAGAGCTGCATGGTACTATCTCATATTTGTCCATAAAAAAAGAAAGTTCATTTTATAGGAAGAAGTGTTATGTCTGACATAGTAGGCACTTAATAAATGTTCATTAATTGAAGCCTGGATATGGCTGACAGCAACACTTGAGATTAGCAAAACTGAAATACTCTATTAATCTTTGGTCATTGAAAAATAACATACTTGTGCATGGTATTTTACTGAATAAAACTGGATCATTTGCTGGGTCTTATGGGTATGCATATTAGTGTTACAAAGTGTACTATCTTTGCTCAGGCATATTAAACTTAACCTTTGGAATGTTAGGGCAGTATTGACCTTTAGCATTTAATATTTATGATGCTAATGAGTCAGCATTGAACATTGACATTTAAAAAACTTGTCAAAATGGCTGCAACTTTTTTGAAAAAAGTTTTTGTGATTTAAATGATGGTGTGGTGTAAAGCAATTAAATAATGTAAATATATTTCATTTTGATCTATGTGGTCTCATTTCCTAGAATCTTCAGAGAAGGGCCTACAGTTTTAATGTCCTTGACTTGCAAGCAGAAGCTGCACTCAGTGTTAGAGGTGAGTTAAAAGAATTCTGTCTTTACTTGGATGGATCATCATTATGGAGGGGCAACATTATAAGCAGCTTGGGAGGTGTTCTGTCTCACATTTTGTCCTCCAGCAGCAGGGAGAGCTCTTTATTGAATGAATAAAAGATAACTGGGTGAGTGAAGAGCTGTCTTCACTTCTGAAACTAAAGGGCCTATTTTGAGCTGGGTTTTTCAGTTCAGGGAACACCCCGAAAAAAGGTATCATAGTTACACATAAAGTGTCTGCCATGATGAAATGCAATTTCAGTCCGTGTTTCAGCTGATTACCCTGATTGCATGCATACTCTGAGCAGACTAGAACCAGAGATGAACACTTTAGGAAATGTGGTTAGTTTTATTCCTAGACTTTAAGTCCTGGTTAGTGATCTATATACCAATTTCTAACTTTTGTGACTGTAATACCATATTGTAAACTTGGTATGGTGACAATTTCCCTTCTAAAAGGGGACATTTGTCTCTTTAAAATTAATGACATACATTTATTTTGAAGTTTTTATTTTTATGAGTTTGTAGTACTCTTAAAGTAGAAAAAAATAAGTGAATGAAGGAAAAAGCATTATTGTCACAGGCACCCTGTTGAATGCTAAGGAGACATGATCTCAACAAATACCAACAATTATGAATATTTTCAAGTTTACATGATTATAAGAAACTGATTCTTTAAAATATGTTATCTTGTAAACGACTACTTCCTTGTAACAAATAAGTATAATCTAGGAAAAGAAATTCATATATTGAGCATGTCTGAAAACTTAAGTCTAAATCTGTATGTTAATTCCCTTTCCTCTGCCAAAAGGTAGAAGTTTATTTTGTCATCAGTTTTCTGTAGTCTAGTCACCATTTTATCAGTATTTTCTGATAGAACAAGAGTATCCCTAGAGGAAGTTGGACTTTATTTATTTGTTTATTTATTTATATGTTTATTTAATTTATATATTTTTGGAATAAAGGTTGGCTGATAGTGTATGAAGGTGACCAGTTTTAGAGAAAAATGGAGAATCATACTACTAACATTTAGATAGTAATTTTTGGTAACTTTTGGCCTTTTCTTTTGCAGAGATGAGACTGAAGCTATAACCAAAATCACTTTCTCCACTTGCATTATTTAATGGTAGATGCCATGATTGAAAGTCCTACTGACATGACAAAAATGGTTATCCGCTATCACAGAAGAAAATGGAATCTGAAAGCAGATTGAAACAAGGCATTCTTCACTTTTCTTCCTTTGTGAATTTTTCTCTAGTGTAAGCATTATGCGTCTCCTTTCACAATATGTGAACATGGAAATAACGTATTTTTTTTTTGAAACCCTTACCTTCCATCTTGGAATCCATACTGTGTATTGGTTCCAAGGCAGAAGAGTGGTAAGGGCTAGACAATGGGGGTTAAGTGACTTGCCCAGAGTCACACATCTGGGAAGTGTCTTGAGACCAGGTTTGAACCTAGGTCCCTCCAGTCTCCAGGCCTGGCTCTCAATCCACTGAGCTACCCAGCTGCCCCCAATAATGTATTTTCTGATAACATGTACAACCTATATCATATATTACCTGCCTTCTTGAAGGGAAGGGGTGGGGTGGGAGAGAAGAGAACATGGCTTTCAGAATGTCAGAAAATTTTTAAAAATTGTATTGACATGTAATGGGGGGTGGATGAAAACTAGATCCAAAAAATCTTGAATCACATATAATGCTAAGCAGACTAAGCAATGTTTTTAAAAAAATTTTATAGAGAAGAGAACATGGCTTTCAGAATGTCAGAAAATTTTTAAAAATTGTATTGACATGTAATGGGGGGTGGATGAAAACTAGATCCAAAAAATCTTGAATCACATATAATGCTAAGCAGACTAAGCAATGTTTTTAAAAAAATTTTATGTGGTAAGATGTTTGTTTTAGATGTTCTATCCTTTTGAGCTTAAGATGGAGAGTAAAGAAGTTGGGTTGCACTGGATCTCAGATGCCTCTTAACCTGCAACAGAACTGAACACTTAATGTTGCATACCTATTTTTAAAAAGTATATATTTTTTTGTTACATACTGAGGCTGGTTTGGATAGCTTGGGATAATTTTTTTTATCAAGAAAGTGATCATCACTAAAACCTTGTTGGCATTCATTAGTGAAGAACCTAATAGTAATCATCTAATAGTGAACTCCATTATTTAATAATGTGATGTATTAAAATACCCTGGCACATAACTTTTCTTAGGTTTATTAAGAGCTATCAAACTCTTGTACTCGGGCATTTTTAACTAGAGTTAATGAAACAAAAGCACTGCTCTGTCTGGACACTTGGAAAAGAGACTGATGCAATAGCTAATGTTTGGTGCAAAATGCTTCACGCTTAAATTTTATTCTGCCTTTTTTTTTTTCCCATTCCATGTACCTGAGCTTATGTAGTTTGTGTAAAACTAGTTCCTACTGTAATCTTGCTAATAATCTCTTTGCTATTTTCCCTTCTACTTTCTCTCTGTCATTGGAAAAAACAATGCTTGTAACAATCATTGCTAAAACAAATTTCCACATTGGCTATGTCCAAAAATATGTCTTCCACCCTGAGTCCATTTTTTCTGCTAGAAGTAGGAAGCATGCATTGTCATTGGTCCTCTGGAGTCACAAGTGATCATTGAGTTGATAAGCATCCTTTAGTTTATCAAAGTTGACTATACAATGTTACATATAAATTGTTACATATAGGTTGTCCCTTCCTGTCAGATCATACAAGTTCTCCAATGTTTTCCCAAAATCATTGATTAGTCCTTACAGCACAATAGTAATCCATAATAGTCTTCCATAATTTAGCCACTCCTCAATTGATAAGCACTTCCATTTATCAGCTCTTTGTCCTCACAAAAGGTGCTGCTATGAATATTTATGTATATGTGGGTCTCCCCTTTTCCCTTCTGATATAGATCAACCTGTGCTGCTGCTTGATCAAAGGATATGCATTTCTTTAGCACATTAATACTCCTATTACCTTCCTATACTGTACTCTTAATTTGCTTTGCCATTCTTTGATGACCATCCCCTTAATTTACAGTTCTTTGTACAAAAAGCATTTTTTTAAAAGTATATTTAAGAGATACATTATAGGTCCCTTGATATCTTTAGGGGCATAAATAGGCTTAGTAGTATTCATTGGGTCAAAAGGTACATAGAGTTTAGTAACTTGCAGAATGGTTCCAAATTGTTTTCTAGATACAGTAGGTAAATTTGTAGCTATACATTAATAGTGTGCATTAATATTGGTGTGTTAAATAGTGTGACATTCAGATGTGAGTTGGAATGGAATCTCAGTTGCTTTACTTACCTTTTTTCCAATGGAATATATTCTCAGAGCATGTTTTGTTGTGACTCTTGAAGGTTTAGATTTCTATGTTGAAAATTGTTGGTTCATAGCCTTTGAATGTTAAGAATTTTGTCTTTGTCTTTAAGCTTAATGTATTAAGATAATTTTGTTAAGATCCAGATGGCTGTTCCTCTCATTGCTTTTGAGTTTTGGCAGTGGGATTTTAGGCCATCACAGATCAAATCTGGTCTTTTCTTCACTCAGGGCACCATTGGATGGATTGGCCATCCGTTAGTGCTTTCTGAATTTTGCGGGGCCAGACATAAGGTTAATCTGATCTAATAACATGGGATGTTCCTTATCTCATGCTTATAGATGAGACAAACCGATCTTTTAAATAAAAGCTAAGGGGGAAGGCAAGGAATTAGTTTGAACTAAAACCTAGCAGTTAAAACTTAATTTTGGTATAGTTTTATATTACAGTTATGTAAACTTAACTAGATATTTGGGTGGATTTAATTATTTGAAAGGTTGCTTTCTGATTTTCAAAGTGTTTTTTTTTTCCTTTTCAGAATGAAGATAAAAGCATTCACCTACAGCTTTAAAACTAGAAACTGACTATACTTCACCAGAACTAATAAGTACTAAAAATGGATGAATCATCTTGCATATATGAAGCACGAAATATGATAAAATTCCTTAAAATTTGGCCTTGATGGTTAGCAAGGACAAAGATTGTAAATTAGCCAATTTAAAAATAAATAGTATTTGAATTAGTTTGGAACATTTTTGTTTGTATTTTAAGTGGTGGTATAATTATAGCTTATTTATATAATTGAGTTCATAACAACTATGTCTAACTAGGAGAATAGAACTAAATTACTATAAGTAACCATTTTTTCTCTACCATGTCTGAATATGGTGCTCCAAGATAATTGAAGTGTTTATGATATATATACATAAATGTTTATGTACATGACTATTAACATAAGACTTCAGGAATTGCTTTCTTTGTGAGAGATTTACAATGGAAGATTTGCCTAATGTTCTTAACATTAATTTTTTAGAAGGCTATTCATTTAGCCTTTTTGTTTATGGAACCAGAACGGATTTGGATATTCTCAAGAATATTTTGTGTTGAGCTTGAAAATTAAGCTGTATAATACATTTAGTATTAAACATGTTTCTTAAAAATTACTGAATTGCCTTTGTCAGTAATTTTGGGAGTTGGAAAACTAAAAGAAGACTACAAATTAGTAAAAAGTGAAAAAAAGAGAATGAAACTTTGACTTGTGAACTAAAACTGCATTAATGTTCTCCATCAAAATCAGCTTTTTTGTACTTTATTGTCACTGGTAGTTACCATTCCAATTGTTAAGGCTTAAAACTTTGCAAACATTTTCTAAAAAAAAAATCTTGCCTTCTGCCTTAGATTCCATATTATGTGTTGGTTCCAAGGTAAAAGCAATAAGGGCTAGACATTTGGGATTAAGAGGATCATACAACTTGGAATACCAAATTTGAAATCCAGATCCTATGGACTCCAGACCTGTTACTACCATTTACTGAGCCACCTAATTGCTCCAATCTTGAACTTTTTGCCTCTCATGCCCCTTGTCCAATAAATTTTGCTGCTACTTCTTTATAATCTTTACCCCTTAAAATTCAAAATTACAAGGGTCTTAGTTTGTATTTCTTATCCCTTTCAATGTCCTCTGATGGCTATTGCTTACTATATTCCTATTTATAAGGAAATAAAAAAAAAACCTTTTCAACTTTTCTACCAATATGCAGTTGCCATATGACAATATGTACATAGATGAAATCTCTTCTGGAAGTAGTTTAAATAGTTCGCTTTTCACAATAGAATAAAAAACACCTCCGTCTGTCATTTAAAGTCCTCAACAATTTGGTTACAGTTTACAATTTAAGGGACTATTTCATAATAAGAGGCAGCATTCTATTCTTCCAGCTACATTCTATTCTTCCAGCTAAACTTGTTCCTCTTGATTGGACAAAATCTTTGTACCCACACACTAGCACCTATGGCTGAAATGCATGCTTCTTTTCACTTATTTCATATAATTCTTAGGGGTTTTTTTTGTTTTATTTTTCTTTTACCATTACATGTAGTAAATTTCCACTTAAGATTTCTGAAGTTATATGATCCAAATTATGTTCCTTTTCCCCTCCCTGTTCCAGGAGCTTGCAAGCAATTTAATTTGGGTTATATATGTGTTATGCAAAATATACATATTCACTTTAAGTGAAAAATTTTATAAAGCCCAAACCCCCATGCATACTCAAATAGACAAGTGAAAATTTGAATGCTTTCATCTGCATTTCTATTCCAGTAGTTCTTTAAAATCCTTAGTTTCAATGAATGATGAAGTACCTTTTCTAAAAGAATACATGTCTTTATTTTGGATCTAAGTGCTTGCTGTCTCCCTCATTAAATTATATTTACTTGTCTTAGTAAATGCTATGTCCCATACAGCATGTTAACTTCTTGAGGGCAGTTACTGTTTTCCTCGAGGGCCTAGAGCAATACCTTGCACATAGTGGATAATAAAATGAAATCATAGTTGAATTGGAATTTGGGAACAAAAGTTGATAGTCCTAAGATTAACATTTTTTGCATATCGAGATCTTTGGTATAAATACCTGTGGGTTTTTAAATTGATAACTATTTTATAAAGTTTTATTAATAACTAAAGCAAAAGAACTGCCTGATTTCAGCCATGTGGTAGGTCCAAAAAGAGAAAGGGAGGAGTTACAGCCACTTAAAATACCATCACGCAAAATGTGGGGATGTAGGAAAATGGAATTTTGGGAAGTATTAAGGGAATTCTGGGGGATGAAGTCCAAAGGCTCAAAATCTCTATATATACCACAATAAGCTTTTCTCCACAATATTCAAGGCATTTTAAACTTCTTAGAGATCAGCCCCGGTTTAGTTCTGGGTATATAAAACATTGGATATGTGAAACATTTCCTAAATCTGTTTAGTCATCTAAATAACCTTAATTCACTTGCAAAAATGTATTTTTAAAGTCAACTTATAACTGCCTACATGGTTTAAGTGAAATCAACTCAATTTTTTTGGAAATCTACTTCATTTTAATCTTCAAACTTATGTAATTTATTTAACCAACATATTCGGCCATGGGAAACTTCTGTTTTTAAATTTCCCACAAATACCAATTAAAGGAAATTATCCATTAATTTATAAAGTGACAAAAGTACCATGAAAGTACAAATACAACTGATCAGTAATGCGATATTCCATTTCCATCTTGTGTTTTTAAGTCCCAGCTAAAAATACTATTACAAGAAGGCTTTTTCACTTCTTAAATGTTAGTGCCTTCATCATTTCCAGTTTATTCTTTATGTAGCTTGTTTTAGGCTGTTAGATGAAAGGGATAGAGTGTTGGGCCTGGAGTCAGGAAGACTCATCTTCTTGGGTTCAAATCTGACCTTAAATTAGCTGTGTAACCCTAGGCTAATCAGTTAACCTAGCTTGCTTCAATTTCCTCATCTGTAAAATGAGCTGGAAAAGGAAATGGCCTATTACTCCAGTATTTCTGCCAAGGAAACTCCAAATAAATCTTGTTTGTACAGTTTGTGTGTTTTCAATTAGCCTAAGGTTTTTGAGAGCAGAAGCCATTTTTTGCCTTTTTTTTGGTAGTGTTTAGCTCAGTGTTTGGTATGCAGTATTGCTTAATAAATATTTGTTAACTTAGGGAAAAAAGACAAATGTGGCATAAAATTAGAATTTTACTAGTTTAGTTTCTGGAATTTTACCAGGTCTGGATTTTAGTTTGGGCTGAGCCATTGGTTGGCTATGAGATGCAAAGTTACCTAAATGTTCTTCAACTATAAAATTAAAGGGTTATGCTAGATAATCTCCAAGGTCCCTTTTCAGATATTAAATTCTAGGAATTTTCTTACATATGGACATAGAATCTAACTGGAGCGTGTGTGTATATGTGGATATGTTTTGAATTGTGTATGTGGTTTTTAAAAAGTAGTAGTTAAGCCTTGTGCTAATGGGGGGCCATGCTTATTAAGGGAGGTATAGTTCTTGGGAACTTATACAGAACACTTATGATCAGACTTGTAGCACAAGGAGAGCAGAAAGAAAAATTATCATTCTTATTTACCCAAGTGTTAAAACCTTGTGAATGAGGTATATGGGAATGGTAGTATGGGAAGATTATTATATTTGTTGGAATTATATTTCCATTTTTCTTTTCTTAAACCTTTACTTTCTGTCTTAGAATCCATAATAAGCATCAGTTTCAAAGCATTAAAGTAGAAAGGGATAAGTAATTGGTATTAAGTGACATCCAGTCATGCAAGTAGAAAGTATCTGAAGTCACATTTGAACTCTCATATCTCCCGGTCTGGTTCTCTAACCACTAGATCATCTGGCTGGCCCCAGATTGCAATTTTTCTTAAGTGTCTAATTTCATTTTGTTATTTCACAAACTGTTATTGCATAAATTCATTAATATGTTTTCTTCTCATGTCAATCGATGCCAAAGTTCTGTTTTATATATTATATTGATATATATATATATACATACAGAAATATTTATATGGTCTTAAAAAATAGTAGGGATGACCTGCTCTATAAACAAGTTGTTACTTGGCAATCAACCATATAAATAATGTATAGTGCCTTTAAGTCAGGAACATTGGTTGAGGACACAAATAAGCACAGGACAATTTGTTAAAGAATTTAGTAGTGGAAATAGACTGTATAAAACAAAAATACAAGGCAATATTTAACTTCTAAATGAGAGCTTCAGGAGGCCAATAACGAAACAGCTCCTTTCCAGTTTAGGGTAATGCCACTTAGGTAGGTAAAGGCAAGTTAGTATTTAGAGAAACCTTTTTTCCCCCATTTCTTTGCAATTATTCTTTTTTCTTTTTGAAATTTTTATTTAATTAGTCAATTTGGAATATTTTTCTTTGGTTACAAGAATCATGTTCTTTCCCTCCCTTTCCCCCATCCCCTCCCGTAGCCGACGCGCAATTCCACGGACAAACGTTTTAAGAGGATTAAAGAAATAAAAGTAGAAATCAGGGCAGTTAATTTTGAAGAAGACCATTTCGGCTATAGCAGGATATCCGACTGCAGGAAGTACATCAGGTTCAATGGGCATGTGATATTATCCACATACTTTCTTTACGTAAGTAGGCGTGCAGCGCTCAAGTAACGTGGCGCACGCGCAGTACAAAAACCTGGGTTGCGGCTCCAGGGTACTTGGCGCATGCGCAGCGAGGCAGGTGGGCGAGAGTAGGAGGGGCGAGGGAGAAGACATACTCTTCGCGGCTGAGGGAGGGCCTTTTCCCGCTTTTTCTCTAACGGCAGGCTCAAGTAAAGTCTTAATTTTAACTTTTTTTTTTAGTTGGTTTTAAGTCGTCATGAAGTGCTGGAGGCCGCGTTCAAGACCCTCCCACTAAGTCAAGCTCCCCAACCCCCCACCCCACCACCTCAGCGTTCTGCGCGGTCATGGAAGTAGCTCCTTCTGGTGGAAAATCTCAGAGTGGGCCCCCTCTCTCCCCTGCCACCCCAACGGGAGACCTCTCTGGCTGCGGCCTATCGAACTTTAGCTCAGTCTCCCACCCTCACCTGCTGCTCCCCACTCGATTTTTGGGCCTCGCTCCCTCTAGGCACTTCGTAAAAGCTTAATAGGATTCTAGTTCTAGAGTTGGAAGGAGCCTCTGAGGCCTTCTAGCCCAACCTCTAATTTTACAGATTAGAAAAACAGGTCAGACACAGGATCATAGATTTAGAATTGGAAGGAGTTTATAGAGTCCAGCAGCCTTCTCTCACTCCACCCCCAGCCTTTTATGGCATCCCCTCCCAATTCTCTAATGGTGGGGAAACTTAAGGAAGGTTGTGACTTGCTCCAGGTCTCCCAGGTAGTTAATATCGGACATGAATTTGATTAAACTCAGGTCCCCTGGTCCTTTCACTCTACCATGTTTTATGAATTGAACTGAAAATTAGGCTGCATATTTACAATGACTCAGTCATTACAGCAAATACTAGTAGCTCCCATGAAACCATGCCAGATAATGAGGACATTTGGGCTATAAATTGCTTGGGAGAGGATGCTTGATGTCTGCTACTTGGTTGAACCAAGCATTAGTTATAGCAAAATTTATTAAGTTTCTCATTAAAATAAATAAAACCAAAAAACACTTCAGTCAGTGTAGTGTTGTAGTTTCGGAATGGAGTAGGGGCAGAGTGTCTAACCTTAACTGGGATTGCCATTTAAGAACAAAGAAAACTAAGCTATAAGATTGGTGGATAAGTAGTAATTAACTTTGGGATAAAATACCAGTCATGTAAGTTAAAAAGCAGGCAACTATCCTCTCAACTCTGCTACTGAACATCTGTATAGTCTCTGGGCCCCACTTTACCCATTAGGAAAAAGGGGGAACAGGATTCAAATTGGAAGATACCTAGAGATCATCTAGTTCATCTTCTCATTTTATGTAAAAGAAAGCAGAGGCCCTGACTTCAAACTCCTATTTCAATGCTTATGGTCTATGCTTCTAGATATTTTGTCTTTTCCTATTTGTAAATGATTGTCTGTGCCCACAGCATTGTTGTCCAATTTAAAAGCTAAATTTTTTTAAGTTTCACTGTCAATATCTGTTTTTCAAAATTTAATGTGTTTTATTTGAATAAAGAAATCATATCTGGTGATGATAAAAATCAGCTAATCCAGTAGTGTTGCATTTTTTTTTATGATGTGCAGCAATCAATCAGATTAATTTTCAGGGTAAAATGGTATCAGATGGCTAACACTGACAGAATTTGGACTGGTTGGGATTATAGTTCTAGCTTAACTGCTACATAGCTACATGATCTTGGGCATGACAATATTTCTGAAACACAGTTTTGTCATCTGTAAAATAACAGGTCTGAACTAGATGATCTTTTAAGATCTCTTTCTACTTTACATTCAGGATATCATCATCTCTACAGTGTCATCTTGCTCTAGAATTAACATTCTAGAGCCATATGTGGATGTTCAAGGAGATTGATGTTAAATACTTTTAAAGTAACAGCAAATATTTCAAAATAAATTCTGAATGTGTACTTGTGTTAAAGTCTTGCTTGGACTGAAATCTATACTTGATGATCTCTTTTTCTTTCTTTAAATCCTTATCTTCTATCTTAGAATCAATACTATATATTGGTTCCAAGGCAGAAGAGTGGTAAGGGCTAGCTAGTCAATGGGGGTTAAGTGACTTGCCCAGGGTCATGTAGATAGTAAATGTCTGAGGTCACATTTGAAACCTGGATCTCCTGTCTCTAGGTCTGACTATCAATCCACTGACCCATCTGGCTGTTCCCTTTATAATTTTTTGATATGTGCCCCTTTTGAGAAACTGAATTCTAAATATCTTACCAAATAATAAGAAATGAAACATTTGTTGTGGGTACCCAGGAAGAATACTTTATAAATCTTTTTAGTTGAGTATGTACATGTGCATATTTGTATGTGTGTCTCCTGGATGGAATTATTGGTTGCTTCATGGCATATGATATAGAAGAAAGAGAAGTGAACAAGCATTCACTAAATGCTAGCTATGTTCCAGGAATTGTGCAAAATATTTCATGTGATCTGCTGAGGAAACCTGTGAGGTGCTATTCTTATCCTCATATTACAGCTGGGAAAACAGGCAGAAGATAAGTGACTTGCCCAGGGTCATGCAATTGGTAAGTTTCTGAGGCTGGATGTGAATTCAGGTTCATCTTGACAGTAGGCCTATCTTTCTAAGTGTGTCATCCAGTCACAGAAAAAAAGGTAGAATTTGAAGTTATCGTAACTGGGTTGGAATCCCATTTCTGCTACTTAGTACTTGTGTAACCTTGGGTAAATCACTTAACCTGTCTGGGTCTCAGTTTCCTCATTTAAAAAATTGGGGATTAATTAAAATGAGATAGTTTCTAATTTTCTTCCAGATCTAAAGCTAGTACTCTGTGATAAAACACATTCTAGTAGAAATAGAAGGGAGCTGAGATCTTCTAATCTATATTTCACAGATGAAGAAATTGAGGCCAGGAATGATAAATTGATATTAAAAATATAGATAATTAGTTGCAGAACCCAGTCTCTTATCTTTCAATTCAATATGCTTTCTGTTATAAGAGTTTTCCGAGAGTAGTACTGTTTTACAATTTTTTTCCCCCATCCTCCCTTTGTAGATAGAGGAAACTCAATGTTGATTGCCATGAAAAGTACCAAGTGGCCTTGTTAGTCTTATCCCTTCTTCTATTTTCTTGACTTTAAAGTTTAATTGCTTATCTCATTTGATTCCTCCTTAGAATTCCTTTTGGCATTTTGGAGCCTTGAGAGAATCATTGTCACTACTGAAATGTCTATATGTGAAGATATGCTGCTCTGTAATTATCGCAAGTGTCGTATCAGGCTCTCTGGCTATGCATGGGTAACTGCCTGCTCACACATCTTCTGTGACCAGCATGGCAGTGGTGAGTTCAGTCGGTCTCCAGCTGTCTGCCCAGCCTGCAATAGTACCCTTTCTGGTAAGCTAGACATTGTTCGAACAGAGCTCAGTCCCACAGAGGAATACAAAGCCATGGTATTGGCAGGATTGAGACCAGAAATTGTTTTGGACATTAGTTCTCGAGCACTGGCCTTTTGGACATATCAGGTAAATGTGGCTAAGTTACCCTCCCTTTATAGAGATTATGACTTGAGCTATCTGTGAGTGCTTTCCTGTTTGCTAATTAATGTATACATTTCTTCTTCTTTGTTTAAATTATGAACTTTTTAAGGACTACTTTTTTATTTTGAAATGCTACTATATACTTTTGAGCATGTTATTATGTACTATGTATGTATGTATTTAGAGTACAACTATCCAGATATTTTTTATGATGATGTCTGCACATTTCATAACAATATGAAATAATATCACCACCATATACAGGTATAATGTAATAAAAAAAGAATAATGTATTATCTTAGTAGGGGTGAATGAAATCTGGTAAATCTGTAATGATAAATATGAGATGTAAAAGAATATGGGATTATTCTCTGATTTACAAAAACAAAGTGTGATGGAGCAATAAAGATTTTTTTTAATGGCCAAAGAGAATCAGTAAGGAGAAATGGCTTGATTATTTTGCAATTATAATAAAGCAGCAGATCTGTGAATCCACATTTTTTATTTTTGAAATGTAAACAAATTAAATTAGCCTTATTTTAAGAACTGTAATCAGAAATCCTGATAGATCTTGTGAGTTAGGTAAACACTCTAGCTCCATTTTTACAAAAGGGGTGCTAAGGCACAAAAAAAGACAACAACATGACCATGAGATAACACGTCTTGTGTCAAACAGACTTTATATGCAAAATACTTCATATGCAAAATTTTTCCAGATTTTGAATATGTAGCATTGGGTATTGGCAGAAAATAGCAAATGATATAATATGTAGTAGACAACATTAAATAAATAGACAGTGAAAAGAACAGGACTAAAAATCAGAGAACCTTTCAGTCTTGTGCTGAAATGTTTAAAAAATATCCAAGTACAAACCTGGTTTCTATGAATGTCACAGAAAAGGAATTCTTAATTTTTGTCATGATGATAGAGTGAGTGGTCTCCTAAGGCAAGCAAACCCATCAGTGAGAGTAGAATGATTATAGAAGAACAAAAAAAAAATGCTGAGAGAGAACAAATATCAGAACAAAATCAAGGAATATAAAGATGGAAGAAGGTTTAAGATTTCTTTAAAAACAACAAACAGACAGATGGAGGGAAAAGCTTGATGAAACAATCTCGAATCATTTGTCTTAAAGAAAAGAAAAAAATTTGGTTGAATACCTTAAGGAATATATTTGTAATTTCATTAGTTAAAGGTAAGTTCCAGGTGAGGACCCCCACCCTCTTTTTAAAAACCCTTACCTTCTGTTTTAGCATACATACTTAGTATTGGTTTTAAGGCAGACAAGCCTTAAGAGCCAAGTAATTGAAGTTATGTGACACAGCTAGGAAGAGTCTGAGGCTATATTTGAATCCAGGACTATTTGTGTCCAGGCTTGGCTCTCTACTGAACCATCTAGCTGCCCCTGGAAACTCTTTTTACTAATGAAAGTTGGCACTTTTTTAATGGAGTTGCCTAGGATAATGAAAGGTTATGTTTCCAAAGTCACTGTATGTGTCTGTATTGGGACTTAACCAGATCCTCCTTGTTCAGAGTCATGCTTTCCATAGACCATAATACACTGCTTCTCACCTAAATACCATCTTCCAATAAATTATTGCTACTTACTGAAAATAGTGGAAACAAGACCAAGTGCAAATCCATAGGGTTCTTTGTTGGCTTCCTTTTGAAATTGGAGTTCATCTCACCCAGGTATTTAGTTGTAAAGTTGCAGAGCTTTATGTTTAAGGAGAGAGTCTTTTATATACCTAGGAGAAAACATTTATACAGACACACATATATATGCATTAGTGTGAATTACATAAATCCATTCAACAAGGACCAAAAATTAAGGAGAAGATTAACATAAAATATGCTGAAAAGCAAGAGAATTTGATTTTCAATCCAAGGTTACTTATTCTGCAAAACTGAGCATACTGAATGAGGGGAACAAGGGAACATATGATTCTTCAATGAGATTAGCCCCTTCCCCCCCCCAAAAAAATACCCTCACAAAACTTTTTTATTTTTAAACCCTTACCTTCCGTCTTGGAGTCAATACTCCAAGAGAAGAGTGGTGGTAAGGGCTAGGCAATGGGGGTCAAGTGACTTGCCCAGGGTCACACAGCTAGGAAGTTGCTGAGGTTAGATTTGAACCTAGGACCTCCCGTCTCTAGGCCTGGTTCTCAGTCCACTGAGCTACCCAGCTAGCCCCCCCCCCTCAAAAAAAAAACTTTTAAATATTTCATGATGAGAAATACAGAGCCAAGAATGTGCTTTGCTATGGTAGTTTTGGATATTAATTGCTTTTTTTAAATGATGAAACTCATGTTTTTACTAATAGTTTGGCATCTTCCTCTTTGTCAGATATCTTGAGAATCATTTTGAAAATTCTGTTGTTTCTAGTTCAGGTTTCCCTTTGTATACTTTGGTTCAGTTTTTTTTTTTGCCATCTTGATTTTCTTTAGGACCATTTCTATTTCTTCATAAAGTATTTTGGAGATTGAAAAGTTAGAGTCCAACTGTCATTAATGGAGAAAATAATTTGTTGTGGATCATAACTTATCCTTTCCATTTATTTGTGGTCCTCCTCCTAATCTAGTCCTTCAGTGTTTTAAAAGAAGATCTGACTTAATTGATTTTTATTCTAAACTTACTATAAATGAATTTTTCCCATCATTGCTTCTTATTATGTTTTTTAAAATGCCTTTGCTCATAATTTTTCCCTGTTCTCCTACTTGAGTTCTTTTTTTTTCTGCCAGATTTTACAATCAATTTATGCTCTAAACTAGGTTTTAGCCTTTATTGATATAGCTCTCTGCTTGGCAAGGAAACCAACCCAAGTTCCTCATCTCTAAAATGGATGAGTTGTTCTAATTGTCTTCTGAGGCCCCTTTCAGTGCTAGATCAGTGAATTCATGAGCTACTTTTAAGGAATAATATTAGTCTCTTTGGATATCATTTTCTTTATATATTTCCCACTTTCAGCTTCAACAGCTTTAAAAAAAGAATAACATGTTAGAATTGCCTCAATTGCATGATCTTTTGTCTTGTTTTCATTCTATTTTGGCATTGATTTTGAAGTTTTTTCAAACCAGTCAGGGGTCTATTGATACATAGGTAGCTCATTTGGAAATAATTCCTACATCTGTTAGCTCATAATTTCCTATTAGAATATAGTTACTCTCATTGTTTATGGTGATTTTATTAGTTTTTTTTTCATGTACAGAATTTGATAATTTTTTTCTTGGAGAAAATATTCATCAGTGTATAGGCACAAGGCACAAGGTATCATCTCTAAACCTGTGGGCTTTTGTATTTCTTACTTTGAAACATGTTTTCTCATATAATTTCCTCCATCTTCTCCATACCCTACCTTTGTGTTAAGGTTACTATGTATTAAGGAATATATTTATTTATTTTGGAAAATGTTATTAAATCTTTCTTAGAATCAATATCCCTTGTTGTTTGGGACAGATTTTGGTGCATAAGATGTTATTATATAATACTCCACAATGATCTTTCTATTTATGCTTATCATGAATAGTGCAAGATAAAATGACCAAAGTGTCCTATGCAATGGTATTTTTTTCTTGCATTTGGATACATAAGACAAAAATCTGTCAGCTCCTTCATTAGCTTCTTCAAGGAAAACTTGTGCTATCTTTCCATTTACTTAAATTTTTTCTTCTGTTTTAATTTATAGTGAGAATGTCATTGTTGATATGATTTACTTCTTTTATTTCTAAGCCCACTCTGATTTCTGGACAAAGATCTTATATTTAGATGTTAACAGTGAAGTTATTAGTATTTTAGACATTCTAAAAACTCTGTGATTCATAGCAGCATTGGCTCTCTTTTCTGCCACTATCATTGTAGAAGAAAAGTGAGGGTCCACATAGGACCATGGACTATTTTTTTTTTATTCTATTTCATGTGTTTCCTTGACAAAAGTATTTCTCATCAAATGGATAGCCTTCTGGTTAGTAATGAGTATCTCCATACTTAACTAGTTTGGTTCACAAAACGGAGTTATATGATCAAAATCAAAGTCTTTTGTCTTATGCCCTTTAAAATAATAAATTCAAAATGAATAAATGAACTAAATGTAAAATATCACTATTAAAAGTGAAAGAACAATGAAAAGTTATACCTCCCACAACTGTGGCTTGGGGATGAATTTCTAGCCTACCAAAACATAGAAAATGATACAAAAAACTAAATGGATTATTTTTCTATGTAAAATAAAAAGCTTTTAGAGAAATAAATGAATTTTTACTAGTGACCAGAACAAAAGATAAGAACTAGGAAAAGACCTTTATACATATAATTTTGATAAATCTGACTTGTACAATCTATGGAGAATAGACATATAAGATTAAATATCATTCCCCAATTAATAAGTGATTAATGATTATGAACAAAGGAAGAAAACAAACTTTAAATAATCCTATTCAAAATGCTCAAAATTGTTGCTGAGAGAAATGAAAATTGAAACATTGAAACATGAGATATTACTTCACATATTTAGACTGGCAAAAATAGCAAAATTCAATGTTACTTCTGCTACAGAAGTAATTGCACTAATTCATTGCTGGTAAAAATGTGAATAGGCTCAATCATTTCCAAAAAGATTATGAAATTATGTGAGAAAAGTTAGAAAATTGTCTAGGCTCTTTGACCCTTTTACCTTTAATTGAGTTTATACCCCAAATCAATAAGGTTATTGACCAGAAAAGACCTATCTACATGAAAGTATTCTTATCCATTTTTACTACTAAAAATTAGAAACAATCTGATCGTCCAATAATTGAAAAATACCCAAACAAATTGAGGTATATGAATTTAATGGACTAGCACTATACCATAAAAGATGAGTTCATAGAAATAGATAAAGATTTGTATAAAGTGATGCTGATAGGCAGGTAGGTGGATAGAGAGCTAGGCTTAGAAACAGGAGGTACTGGTTTCAAATATGGCCCCAGACACTTCTTAGCTGTGTGATCCTGGGCAAATCACTTAACCCTCGTTGCTTAGTCCTTGCTGTTCTTCTACCTTGGAGCCAATACTTGTTGCTCTTGCTTCTAAGATAAAAGTATATACATTCCACACAACCGTGGCATGGTGCTGAAGTCTACCAAAATGTAGACAATGCTATAAAAAACTAAAAGGACTTAAAAAAATTAATTAAGAATATTTTTCCATGGTTACATGATTCATGTTCTTTCCCTCCTCTCTTCCCTCCTCCCTCCCTGAGCTGACAAGCAATTCCAACATGTATCGTTGTTCAAAACCCATTTCCTAAATGGACTATTTTTAGAAGGTAAGGGTTTTAAAAAAAAAGTGATGCAGAGCAAAAAAAGCAGAACCAAAAGAATAATACATATACTCTTTTTAGGTTGTTTTACTTAACTTTCTTTAGGAATTGCACAACTGAGGGAAATTTAATTGGAAACAAATTAAAGTCTGCTAGGGGTTTGTATGGTATATTGAAACATAAGTTATGAATGAAAAAAATTTTCAGAGAAAAACAGAACTATTTGTTTTTTCAAAAAGTAACAACTAGGAAAATATGACATTGGCCAAGGTTAGACTTATGAAAAACTAACCATGCCTTAACTTAATTCTAGTGGTTAAAGTTATTAACAATATCTTTCTTTGAGCATGTCTTTATTTCTCTTTGTCACTTGAGCAAACTTTTACAACATATTAATGATGGTAACATTTTCACTTTTTACTTTAATAACTTTTCCCTTTCTCTTTTTGAATAGGTGCATCAAGAGCGCCTTTATCAAGAATATAATTTTAGCAAGGCTGAGGGCCATCTGAAACAGATGGAGAAGGTATATACACAACAAATCCAGAGTAAGGATGTGGAACTGACTTCTATGAAAGGGGAAGTTACCTCCATGAAGAAAGTATTGGAGGAATACAAGAAAAAATTCAGCGACATTTCTGAAAAACTCATGGAGCGCAATCGCCAATACCAGAAACTTCAGGGTCTGTATGATAGCCTCAGGTTACGAAACATTGCTTTTGCCAACCATGAAGGAGTCCTGGAACCATCCATGATTTCTCAGCCAGCTGCTTTTGGCTTCCCAACAGGTAAGGATGTTTGTGTGTGATGATGATCTATGCCTACCCTTTAAACCAGCAGTTATATAATGAAGGTCAAGAAAGTAATTTTAGTTTCTTAATAACAAAATAGCCAAGTAATTGCTTTCCCTCTTTTTAGGAATTTTAGTGATAGAACTAGAAGTACTCAAGTCTTTTCCTGTGTTTTACCCAAACTGATGTACTGGTCTTAAGTGTTTAGTAGACCTTTATTACATATAGGCTAGCTTAATTGAAGAGTTAATATCTGTAGCTGATCAGACTTCTTTTAAGCAAAAGGGTAGTATCTGGTTTCCAAGTGTTAAGAAACCATTGACTGTGTATTTCAAAGTTTCTTCCAAGACATTTCCATTATAAATCATCACAAGCCTCCTGAAGAAAATTCTCTAGCCTCTTCCTCATGTGAAATTGCAACAGTGGCTGGCACTCTGTGTATGCTTTTAAGGACAGAGCTCAATGATTAGGCCCTTGTACATGTACAATGAGCCTAATAGTACTTCAGTGGAATCTGAATCTTATGAGTGCAGTTATATCCTTCAATGGTGCAGATCTCAATACACCCATATCTTCTCATACTTGTTTTTAAGTCCTACTCATGGGGTTTACCTAATATTATTAAGGCTTCCCCTCAAGGTGTTCTGATGTTACTTGGGAACTCCTCTAGTAGGTGGCATATGGGTTGCCTTTTCACCTTTTGGGGGTAGCAATTACATCTTTGATATTTTTTTTCTAATTTTTCATTATCTTTCCCTCTTTCAGATATTTTGAGAATTCTTCCCATAATTAAATCACCTCCAGCACAGGTCTCTTCTTAGCATATATGGAGTTTGGTTTATCTGATCTCCACTTTATCATTTTTGTTTTCTTTAATGCATTTTTACTCTCTTATAAAACACATTGGCAGTTGTGTTAAGAATAAAGACAATTTTTGCTTTTAAGTGGACCATTCTGCAGGCTTCTACATGAAGTAATTTTTTTTCCCCATTTGAATAAGTTTACTTAGTCAATTTAGAACATTATTCCTTGGTTACAATAATCACATTATTTTCCTCCTTCCCCTCTACCCACTCTTCCCGCAGCCAACTTGCAATTTCATTGGGTATTACATGTGTCCTTGATCATAACCCATTTCCATGTTGTTGTTTGCAGTAGGATGTTCATTTAGAGTCTTCATCCCCAACCATATCCCTTCGACCCATGTATTCAAGAACTTGTTTTTCTTTGGTGTTTTTACTCCCACTGTGTTTCCTCTGGATGTGGATAGTTGTTTTTCTCATAGGTTCCTCCAAGTTGTTCAGGGTCATTGTATATAAAGTAATTTTTATGAAATATGAATGAGGCAAATTTAGGGTTAGAGTTGGAGTCAGAGGGTTAGGGTTAGGGTTTAGGGTTATAGTTTGCCCCTACTCATCTACTTTATTTAGCCTATATAATAAAGTCACACACAAAATAATACCTTTATGAAAGCCATGTTGTACTAAAATTGTTGTTCAGTGGTTTCAGTCTGTGGTAGAGACTCTCTCCACAGTCTTGGTTCTTTCATCTTACTCTCTTTCTTCAAGTCTCTACCATAGTCATATCCTACTCTTTATGATCCCATTTAATATTTTTTTTGGCAAAGATACTGGAGTGGTTTGCTATTTCCCTCTCCAGTTCATAGATGAGGAAACTTAGACAAACAGGGTTAAGTGACTTGCCCAGGGTCACACAACCATTAAATTCCATACAATAATAAAATTATGAAATGAAATGTAAAGTTGATGATAAAATATACACAGTACTGTAAAGTAAAATTAACATAGTTGTCCAGTATGTTGTCCCTTCCCTATCTATTGCATCTAGCCTTTATCACTGGTGGTTGGCTAAAATTTCTTTCATAGTTCTTTATATAAAGTCAAATTTGCATGATTCAGATTTATGTAAAGTGAGAACTATAAATATGGTGGCTAGACTAACTCAGAGAGAAGAGTTTGTTGTAGAAATCTTGATAGATCTTTTACATTTTTCATCTTTATGTTGTTTTTCCTGCTTTCTTATTAAATTCTCTTAGGATAATATGGTTTAATTAGTTCTCATAATATACTTTTATAAACTTATTTTTTCTACCATCCCTTCTATTGATTTATGACACAATAGTGCCTGTGATCTTCTACCCTCTTCCTTTCTAAGGATTTGTAAATGATTTTATAGTTTAAACTAGTGTTGCCTTTTTCATGCTCTTTCTCTTTAGCAAGGAGATCAAGTTTTTGTTAGTTGAATTTGTTTCTAGTTTCATTTAGCCTCCTTAGAGGCAATTTCTTTACATTGGTTAAATTTCCATAAGATATGATGGTAGTCAGTTTGGTGTAATATTTCACATTTTTCAGTGTCAGCAGCTCTTAAAAGCTGTGTAGAGTGAGATGATTTTAGTTGCATTCCATATTTCTTCCTATTTTATTCTTATATTCATTTTGATTTTTGTTCTAATAAGCTGATGGTCTAACTATAGCTATGCAACTAATCCAGAAATGATTATCAATTAGCAATAAGTTTTTCCTTCTTTTTTTGATATAGTAAATGTCATTGTTTTTTGGTAATATTAGTAGGTATTTACCATGTGTATCACCTCCTAACTTTCTTGAATCAAATATGTCTAGGGATGGCATTTCTGTGTAGTCTGCCAAGTATTAGTTTCTTTTATTTCTGAAAATTGTACTATATTTGTCATTGTATTTTTATTCATCTTACCCATGCTAATCTATGCAATAAAGCCACTAAATATATTTTGAAAAATTTGTAGCTTCTGACTTAGAATTAGTATTATGTATTAGTTCCAAGGCAGAAGAGTAGTAAGGGTAAGGCAATGGGGTTAAGTGACTTGCCTAGGGTTATACAGGCAGTGTTTGAGACCATATTTGAATGCAGGACCTCCCATTTCTAGCCTCACTTTCAATCCACTGAGTCATCTAGCCCCCTGAAGTCATTTAATATTAACATGATTTAATTTGGAAGTCTTACCAGGTTCTTTGTAGAATTTTTCCACCTCTTTGCCCTCTACAATAGTTGTTAGTATGTAAGCTATAATTATCTTTATGGTAGTCTCTTTTGCTTATAAGCTTGTCATTAGCACTGCAAGAGAAAATAAATACATGCTATATGAAATGCCTTGTTATCTTTTCTCATGTGATAAAATCAGTTTTATTTATTTCTTTTTTATTCTCCTGTGTGCTATCCTTCCATTTAACTTCAATGTTCTTTTTATTTGTTTTGTTTCACTTATAATGAGAATGTCAAAATTGCTATGATAATAGAATATATTCTTATTGGCCACTGGACAAATATTTCACATTTAGAGTGCAAAAGTAAATATTTAACTTGTAAGCTAAAACTACTGCAAAACTTTTCATCCTTTGACAAACCTCCTATGACAACTCTTCTTCTCAGCTGAGTACCTTGTCTCAAACTTCACCAAAAATTTGAGGCCATTTGCTGAGAGCTCCTTCTCCCTTCTTCCTTTTCTCACATCACCTTGCTGCCTTATAGTAACTACTTCACCCCTGCCTCACATAAAGAGGTTACCCTTCTTGCCAATGCGTCCTATATGTATACTTGAACTCATTCTGACCCATATTCTTTAGCAGATTCTTCTCTCATTACCACTCTGTTACTAATCTTATGTCTCTTGCCTCTACTGACTGCTTCAGTGCTGTCTATATACATGCTTATATTTCCCCATCCTTAAAAAATCCTCTTAACTCAACCATCCATGCTAACTATTGTCTTATATCTTTCATCCCTTTAATGACCAAACTCCTTGAGAAAGCCGTCTACAATACTTGGCTCCACTTCCTCTCCTATTACTCTCCTTTGTGCTATCTATAACCTTGCTTCTAAACCTTATCATTCAACTAAAATTGTTCTCTCTAAAGTTACAAATGATTTCCTAATTGTCATATCTAAAGTCTTTTTCTTAATCCTTATTCTTCTTGACTGCTGCAGCCTTCAACACTATCACTGTCTTCTTCTGGATACTTTCTCTTCTCTCATTTTTAGGATATTGATCTCCATTGGTTCTTTTACCTGATTGACCACTCTTTTTCAGTTTCCTTTCCTGGATCTTTCTCCAGGACACATCCAGTCCTCAAGAGTCTGTCCTATGCCCTCTTCTTTGTCTATACTATCTTGTTTGTGATTTCATCTACTATGATTTCAAATGTCCTTTCTATTCAGATGATTCTCAGATCTATTTATCTAGCCCTTCTTTCTTGACCTCCAGTCTTGCATTAACACCTGCCTAATGGACATCTCAATTTGTATGTTTCATAAATATATAAAACTCAACATGTCCATAACGGAATGAATTGTTTTTCTCTTTAATTCCTTTTTTTCTTCTGAACTTCCCTATTACCCACTTCCTGCCTCTCACTCAGGTTCAAAACCTTACTGTCATTTCTGATACTATTCATATAACCATTCTTTTGTAAGTCTTAAATCTCTACCTTCACAGCATTTCTCATATACATCCCCTTCTTTCCTTTCACACAGCAGCCATCTTGGTGTATGGCTCTTATCACCTTATGCCTAGAATATTGCAATAGCTTTCTGGTTGCAATAGCCCTACCTCAAAGTCTCTTCCTACTCCAGGTTGTCCTTTACTCAGCTGCTAGAGTGGTCTTCCTAAAATGTAGATCTGACCATGTTACACTCATACTCAGTAAAAGTCTAGTGGCTCTCTCTTACCTTCAGGATCAAATATAAAATTTTCTGTTTACCTTGTCAAACTTGCAATCTTTTTTTTTTAAACCCTTACCTTCTATCTTTGAGTCAATACTGTGTATTGGCTCCAAGGCAGAAGAGTGGTAAGGGCTAGGCAATGGGGGTCAAGTGACTTGCCCAGGGTCACACAGCTAGGAAGTGTCTGAGGTCAAATTTGAACCCAGGACCTCCAATCTCTAGGCCTGACTCTCAATCCACCGAGCTACCCAGTTGCCCCCTTGCAACCTTTCTGTCTTGCTTGTCTTCTTGTTAGTCCCTTCCACATATGCTATTGTCTCACTGTGCCGACCTACTTGCTGAGAGATTGAACAGGACACTCCCATATTTTGTTGCTCCTCGTCTCCACTTCCTGCTTTTCCTGGTTTCTTTCAAGACAGTTCAAATTCCATATTCTGCAAAAGACCTTTCCCAGACCCCTCCTACCACTGCTTGTGCCTTCTTTTTGAGATTACCTCCCATTTACCACACATACATGCACATCTTGTATGTAGCATATTGCCTCTCTGAATAACATTTTTGTTCCCTTTAGTCATGGACTGTGTTTTTGTCTTTCTTTTTATCCCCTGTGCTTAGCAGAAGGCCTGGCAAATAGTAAATGCTTATAAAATGATTGTTGATAATATGGTATGATTCTGAGTACCCTTTGCCCTAAGCAGCACTGGAATAAGGCTAATTTTGTGTTTTTCTTGGTTTCTTTGGTTGCTGTAGCTAAAAAATTCATTACTAAGTGGCTATCCCTTTGGTGAAGTTAGTTCTCAGAAAATGATTTGTTTTCAGAACTAGCTATAAATGAGAAATTTTAATAGAATTTCTGTTAGGGGGAATATTTTCAATAAAGACAAAAAAGACAAAATTAACTGGAATCTAACCAGAACACTTAATCAACTCATTTCATTTTCTTCTTGAAAGGACCTTATAGTAGAATATAACATATCAGATGCTGAAAACAAAGTTACAACTTGCATGGGATGTTTTGTGATCTGTATATTTTGGCTCTGTCTTCTCTGTCATCTACAGAGAATGTATGTTGAGGGATGATGCCCAGAATATTAAGCACCTTTAAGAACCCGAATCATCTAAGAAAAAATGTGATTTACAAATACATTAAACATCCACTATAATCAAGGCACTATTCTGAAGGAAAATGGTGAAAGTTATAAGGATTCCCTTTTAGCTCTGTAATTCTGTGATAATCATAAGTACATTCTAGTTCTACCTCAAACTCATGTACTTTTCCAGACCCACTTTTGATAGGGGATGGGTAGGAATAAGGAAAGATAGCCATGACAGAACAACTAAACAGAAATGTATATCAGGCCCTTTGGTGGTGATTACAGACCTTTTTACCATTCTCAGGATTATATTTTAATTTTCAGAGGACTGAGTTTCAGGATTCAGTAAACAATGTTTACAAAATGCCCATTAGCTATGTTATTGTTAGAGATCTGTGAAGAAATAGGTAGCTAAAAAATTGTGTTCTGTTCTTTCTTTCTCTCCAGGGAATACTACCAAGTTTCCTGTGGATATGACACCAGTTCGAAACTGGGGCGGTGGGGATGGAGACTTCCAGTTCAGACCATTTTTTGTGGGTTCTCCTACAGCAGCTGAACCTAGCAATAGCTTTTTTAGTTTTGCTTCTCCCAGTCATGAAGCAGAGCCACAGCCAGGTGGTAGCAGAGCCTTTAAAGTAAAAAGAATGTAGCTCATTTTGGAAACAGGGCAAAGTGAGAAAGAGGGAAAGTTATAATTATGCCTGCCTACCATGCCTCATTTTTAAAAGTTGAATTCACTAAGAATTTAGTTTGCTTTCTTGCTTGTCTCTTGTGGTTTTCAACAGTAAATGGATCCTGGTTATGGTGTAGCCATTCTTATGGCAAGTGTTGTTGCTCATTCATTCCTGAGGTTATTAGTTCCCTTGTGCTATTACTTCTATAGAGTTTGCTGCTTGCTTTGAAAAACTTAGTGAGGAAGGAAATTGGCTTTGGACTCTGGTTTTATTTTTTTTTGCCTGTCTATATTATTTTGAATAATGAATACACTGTTTTATTCAACTCAGTTTGATTGTGAACTTTTGCTTATTTGTGATCAGTAGTATTCAGATGAATGTGAGAATATGTTGGCATTTAAAGAAATATTTAGCTTATTGTAACCATCTGACTTGTATGGCCACATATTGCAGTATCCATAAAGTATTTTAATATTAGAATATCTGTGTGTAGATATGTGAACAGTGTAACTTCTTTAAGTGTGTATATATATATTTACCTGTGTATGTAGGTTGTAGTATTTGTGTATATGTATGCATTTTATTTTATAGTTGCATCTTTGTTATATTTTTATATATGTATATTTAACTTGGGAAATATGATATGAATCTATGATCAGATGCTTTTGGCATATTTTTGTATTTATGTGTGCCTGTTGATAATTTTATGTTTATGTGTCACCGTGTCAGCATGTATTTGGAGTATATTCATTCATGAATAAATGAACATCTTAGCGCATTGGCATTTGTTTGTCAAGTCTAATTGAAAATTAATCAGACTTTAAAAAAATGAGTGATAAGGATTATTATTTCCTTAAGTTGGCTATTAGATATTCATTTCAATATGAAACACACTCTATTTTTACCTTACAACATAGTCTCAGTTTTGTTTTTTCAGAGACATATATTTGTCTGTATAATATACACATACACTAAAGGAAGTTTTCATTATTTGTATAACTATAAATACACACAAACAGTGCTTTGCAAACCTTAAGGCACTATACAAATAAATGCTAGCTGTAACCAACACATAATTAATTTTATCTATCTATCTATCTATCTATCTATCTATCTATCTATCTATCTATCTATCTATCTATCTATCTGTATTTATTTATTTAAATAAACTCTTACCTTCTGCCTTGGAAGATCAATAAGGGCTAGGTAATGGGAGTTAAGTGACTTGCCCAGGGTCACACAGCTAGGTAGTGTCTGAGGTCAAATTTGAACCCAGGAACTCCCATCTCTGGGCCTGGCTTTCAATCTACTGAGTTACCCAGCTGCCCCCCACACAATTCATTTTAGAGATGATATTTTAAATGCCTTGTGAAGAACAGTTTCTTGTGTGCTGTTGTTGGAGACTGAATATTTTTAACTCTTGTCACAAACAAGTAAAAATCAAACATGTATCTGTTAGAATCTGATCTTGGAGCTTTAGGAAGGTGTATAATATATATTGAAAAAGCACCTTTTAAGGAATTTGGAGATTTGAGTTCTCATTTAGCTTTATGACTAAGACTCTTTGCTTCTGTTTCCTGTAAAATAAGTGGTTTAGATTAACTGGCCTTTAGTTGTTTTTCTGTTCTCTAATTCTATCATTCATTTAAAATAGATTGGGAGGAATCATAGGAAAGTTTTTCTTGGTGTTTTAATACTACAAATAAAACAACAACTGACATTGATATAGTGTTTAAAGGTTTGCAAAATATTTATGTATAATTATTTCATTTGTACTTCATAGCATTTCTCAATCAATCAATCATTCAGCATTTAAGTGACTACTGTATGCCAGGCACTGTGCTAAGTGCTGCTTAAATGTCAGATTTCAAATGTACTTGATGGAAAAAGGGCCTAATCAAACTAGATGTACATAAAATGAATCTGGGATGTTTTATTGGAAATTGAGGGGAGGTGGTGCAAATGAACATCTCATTTTGAATATCCAAGGACCTTTATAAGGAAATCTACAGGTTTTGATGCAGTTCAAAGAAGTAAAAATGGTTGCCAAGGTGTGACAGCTTTTGGTTTAAATGAGGAGAGCTCTTAAATGTGGAAATTCTCTTCACCTGTAGAGAATGACTCTCTTTTCACCTGCAGCCTATAGCTTCAGTGCTTGGGAATCCCAAAGTGGTCAGGGACTTGCCCCAGGCTCACACAGCTCCCATAGTGTGAATGTGTCTCGGACAAGCCTGGCTCCCTGATATGCTGCCTAGTCAGGCCTGTGGTTAAAATGAGACATGAGAACTCGGTGTGAAAATGGCTTCCTTCGCCAACCTGCCTCCCCCAGGGGTTTCATTTGCAGTTGCCTGGGCACGGAGGAGTGGACTGCAGACAGACAGACAGAAGGCCCGTGGGCGTTCGTCTGACGCTCCGCCCCGTGCGCAGGGGAGCCTCCCCTCCTCTAGATGTCACTGTGGCTCCGCGCGAGTTCCTGTTTCTCTGTGGTTGTAGCGCTGGGGGAGGCGAGGGCTGTAACCGGAGGAATGATGGCTGATGAAGAGGAGGAAGCCAAGCAGTCCGTGCAGCTCTTGCAGGTAAGGGGACTGGGGGCGAAAGCGCTTACGCTAGATTGGTTTATTGATTGTGAATCCACGCGCCCAGCTATGCTGCCCGGTGGATGCGGGGTGCAGTTACTCTACAAACTCTTTTCCGAGTGGGGGGGCCGTTACTGGGGGTGCGGAAGCGTCCTGGGCCGGGGGTGGGGGTGGGGTGAGCTGCGAAGCTTCCTGGTTTGGGGCTGGGGTCCCTGGAGGCCAACGTTTACGTATTAGTAGCCCCGGGGACTGTGCAGGTCGTGCAGCCTGGATGCTCCGCAGCCGCTGGGGTGCCCCCTCCTGTGTATGCCCAGGGCATTTACGTTTCTCTCTCTGGTGGAAGGGGCATGGTGGGAGCTTTACTAGCAGTCTTTTTCTTACACTATTCAGATAAGATTCTGGTTTCTTTTCTCTCCAACCCCTTGGATTTCTTTTTCCTCACAGAGTACAACTCCTCCCACCTCCCCTTTTCGTCAGGTTCACCTACCATGCACTTGTTGTCGGATTGTTTTGCCTCTCCCCATTCTCTGCACGCCCACTCCTTTCAGCCACGAAGCTGGCAACAGTAGAGACAGTCTTGTTCTTCTCATGCCATTATTTTCTTGGGGAAAGTCGTCTTGCCTTTCTGTCGGGGTTCAATAGTATTCTAAAGTAACCTTCTAGAGGGGAGACAGATAAGGGAGCCTATGCAAAGTGCAGAAATAAGGGAAGGCAGTGGCTGGGAAAAGGTTGTTTTTGCTTGTTTTCATAGGCTTCTTGGGATGGAAGGGATTTCTGGCTGTCTAGTCTGTTTCTCTACCCCTTGGGTGGGCTTCTTAACCAAACCCAGAAAAGACCTGGTGTATTTGTCAGATAAGAGATACATGAATTATGCTTTCTATGTCTCAGTTTCAGGGCCCAGCCAAGAGTAGCCAAACAGACAAGTTTTTGGTTGAATTCTAGATCCTCAAGATAAGAACATATCAACAGATTTTTGATAATGGAGAGAAAAATATTATTCTGACAGTGACATATTTCTTGTGGAGGCTGTAGCCCCTAAAATATAGGCTCAAGCTTTGGCTACTTTGTCATCTTTTTTGATTGGTGTTCTAGTCCTGTTGTCCTAACCCTTAAGAGAATCAGAGTGTTGTGGTTTCTGAGTTAAAGATTGCTTTCTGTTACTAACCAATCTCAGATTACCCTGTTTCATTAAAGTTCCTTTCAAATGATGGCACCATCCCTGTACTTTTTTTAGGAACTGGTAGATCAGCTCTACTCATTTCGGGACCACTACTTTGAGACTCATCCAGTTGAATATGCCAGTCAGAAGCATCAGGATGTGCGTGAAGAAATGGAGAAGACCCTACACAAGATGGAAGAAGCAGTAGGTATGGCCCTCAAGGTCCAAGAGTAAAAGCCAGTGTTCCTTTGCCTGGGAAGTAAGATGGCCTCTTCCTCCCTGTGTGTATTCTCTAAAGGGACACTACTAGTTGGTCAAATAAAACATGTCTTTCTTGAAGGGATAGACCATAACTAATGCATGTAGTAAAAAAAGGCTCCATTGAAATCTCCCAAATTCTTAGCTTCTTCCCTACTATGATGGAAAAGGGTCACTCACCTCTTGCTAAAGTATTGAGTAGTCTCCTTGCCTTTCCCTTTCTAACCCAAACATAGTTACCATAATACTTTTCCTATAGCAACAGATTGTTCATACCATTCTCTTCCTTAGAAACTGTCAGTGACTTCTTTTGACCTATAAAATAAAGTCTGAACTAGGCCCTGCATGACTTGCTCCCTTTCAAAACTTCATTTAGTGAGTATTTATTAAGTGCCTTCCCATGTTCTGGGAACATGAGACAAAAATTAAGTTGTTCCTGCCCTTAAGAACCTCATATTTAATTGAGAGGAACAATATCTACTTATGCTAAATACAAAGTATATACAGAATATACTAGCAATTGGGAAGGTACTAGCAATTGGGAGGATCAGGATAAATTTCTTGTAGGAGGTTGCATGTAAATTGAGCTTTGAAGGAGCATCTATAATTAGTGTTTTCATTTCCTCTCTCTCTTTTAATTGTACAGTCTGACTTATGATTTTATCATTTAACTGAAACTGCTTTCCAAAGTTACCAGTGGCCTCTTAATTGCCAAATCTAATGACTTTTCTTCAATTGTCATCCTTTTTGACCTCTCTTGTAGTCTTTGACACTACTGATCAGCCTTTTCTTCTTCATAATACTTTCTTCTCTCTAGGTCTTTGGGACATTAATTTCTCCTTCCCTCCTCCCTATGTGATAGTTCCTTCTTAGAATTCTTTGCTGGAACATCAACCAGGTCATGCCAGCTAATCATGGGTGTCCACCAGGGCTCTGGCCTCTTTTTTTCTCCCTCTGAACTTTTTCCCTTGATGATATCAGTTCCCATGGATTCAAATAACATTTTTTTTAAACCCTTGCCTTTTGTTGTCATATTGATACTAAGTATCAGTTTTAAGGCAAAAAAAAGTGGTAAGGGCTAAGTGACTTGCTGGGGCTTACACTGCTGGGAAGTATCTGAGGTCTAGTTTGAACCCACAACCTTCCATTTGCAGGCCTGGCTCTCAATACACTAAGCCACCTAGCTGCCCCAGTTATCATCTGTATAATGATAATTCCCAGACCTGCTTATCTAACCCTAACCTTTCTTCTGACTTTTAGTCTTTGATCTCCAACTGCCTATTAGACATTTCAAATTGGAAGAAGGGAAGAGTTCTCTCCTCTTCTAATGACCCTATTACTGTTGAAGGTTCTACCATCTGCCTGGTGACCCAGGCTCATAAGCGGGAACTCTTCACTCTCATCTCCCATATCCAATTGGTTGCCCTCTCTTTGCCTATATTACATCTCTAACATAGGCCACCTTCTTTTTGACATGGCTACTACCCTGGTCTGGGCCCTCATTGTTGTCCTTGAGTGCTTGCAGTACACTGCTGGTATGTCTCCCCACTTTAGTCCATCCTCCACTCAGCTGCCGATTGGTCTTTCTAAAGTAAAGGGCTGCTAATGTTACTCTCCTCAGTAAACTCCAGTGGCTCCCCAATTCCTTCAGAGTCATATAAAAATATCTCCTATTTGGCCTTCAAAAGCCCTTTCCAATCTGGCTTCCTCCTACTTTTCTAGTTGTCTTATTCCTTACTCTCCCAATATACTCTTAGTTCCAGGGACATTGATTTCCTTGCTGTTTCTCAAACAAGACATTCTATTTCTGGGAATTTTCACTGGCTGTCCTTCATTTGTGCAATTCTCTCCCTGTACTTTTGGCCTCCCTGTTTCTTTTTTAAGTCACAGCTAAAATTCTACCTTCTACAAGAAGCTTTTCCCAGACCCCCTTAATGCCAGTAGTGCCTCCATCCTGTTGATTCTATCCAGTTTATCCTGCTTCTGTGCTGTTTGCATGTTGTCTTCTCCCATTAAACTGTGATGTTCTTGAGAGCAGGTACTGTTCTTTGCCTTTTTTTGTATACCTTGTGCTTAGCACAGTGCCTGGCATATAGTAGATGCTTAATAAAGGTTTAATGACTGACTGACTGAAGGAAGCGAAGTGTTCTCTGAGGGAGATAAGGAATGAGGAGGGAGTAAATACATCCCAGATATTGAGATAGACTTTGCAAAGGCACAGAGGAGGGATAATATATTATGGATAGAAAATAGCATGTAGGCCTTTTAGCCAGAATATAGTGTGCAAAAGCAAGTAAGGTACAGTAATCTTAGAAAGGCAAGACGAAGCTATCTTTGAAGCACTTTAAATGTTAAACAAAGGATATTATATTAGAGGTAAGAGGAAGCCAAAGAGCTTCTTGAAAAAGGGAGTGACATGATCAGACTTGCTTTAAGAGTATCAATTTGTTAGTAATGTGGGAGTAGAATGAGAGAGGGCATAGTCTGGCAACTAGAGAATCTTTTCCCCTTCTATATTCCTCTGTTTCAGCCAAATTATTCTAATCGTTATCTACTCCCTATGCCATAAAGCCTTGTTTCTTTATTCTTGTTTGTACCATTTCCTTTGCCTAGGTTATTCTCCTTTTCCATTTTTTAGGCATTACTATTCCTATAAGACCTTGAAATCTTTCCTTATTTTAAAAACATATATTTATTTATACAAGTAGTAGCTTTCCCCACTATTCTTCCTTCCCTTCCCCCATATTTGAACACTACATTAAAAATAAAACAAGAAGAAAAGTAAATCATCATAATAAATATGCATAGGTCACCAAAGCATTCCCACACTTGTCATGTCCAAAAGTGTATATCTCATTTTGCAATTTTGGTTCATCCCCTCTCTGGCAAGGGATGGGTATTTAATTTTCAGGCCTATGGACTCATGGTTTATCATTGTATTGATCAGAATTCTAAAATATTTCAGTTTTTTTCCTTTGTAACACTGTTGTCATTATATAATTGTTCTCTTTGGTTTGCTCACTTTACCCTGTATTAATTCATAGTGACCTTGTCAGTTTCCTATTAAATTGTGCATTTTGTTATTTCTTGTGGTTCAGTGATAATTCTATTCCATTTATTCATATACACATTTTATTTACCTATTCCTCAATATGAGAATATACCTCTGGTTTCCAGATTTTTTACTGCTATGAAAAGAGTTGCCATAACTTTTTTTTATATATAATCCTTTTCCACTTTTATCTTTTTGGGTTATACACTTAATAGCTGGGCCAAAGGGTATATACAGTTTAGTTACTTTTAGGATATGGTTTCAAATTGATTTCCAAAATGGTTAGACTAACCCACAGTTCCACCAACAATGTAATTGTTTGTATGTTTTCCTGTATTCCTTCCCAAATTTATTTTCTTCGTTGTCATCGTGACCATTCTCATGGACTTAAGTTAGAACTTCAGAGTTGCTTCAGTTTTCATTTTTTTCTAATAATTAATGATTTGGAATATTTTTTTCATGTGGTCTTTGGTCACTTGAATTCTTTTTTTTTAATTTTTTTTTTCAATTCTTAATTCTTTTCCTCTCCAATCCTGTCACCCACTGAGAAGGCAAGAAATGTGATATCCGTTATACTTCTTAAGTTATACAAAACATTTCTACATTAGCCATGTTAAAAAAAAGCAAGGAAAATAAAAAAGGAAATAAAAATATGCTTTTGTTTCACTCTGAATCGATTAGTTCTCTCTTTGGAAAACAATAGCATTTCTTATGAGTCCTTTGGAATTCTGGTGGATTATCATATTGTTCAGTTACTGAGTTTTTCACAGTTGCTTATCTTTACAATATTGCCGTTACTATGTACATTGTTCTCCTGATTCCGCTCACTTTATTTTGCATAGGTTCATATATTTACTTAGATTTTTCTGAATTAACCCCTTTTGTAATTTCTTATAACACAATAGTATTCCATCAAATTCATATACCATAACCTGTTCAACCATTCCCCAATGATGGGCACTTCTTCATTTCCCATTCTTTGCTGCCCAAAAAGGGCTGCTATAAATATTTTTGTACATATGGGTCCTTTTTCTTTGGTCTCTTGGTAACTGTATGGCTAGGTCAGAGGGTATGCAGTTTTGTAGCACTTGGGGCATAGTTCCAAATTGTTCTCCAGAATGATTGGACTAGTTCACAGCTCCAGCTAATAATGATAGCTTGGATTCTTGAAGTCTTTCCTCATTGGCTCTACTTCTTTCCAGTAAACTCTCTATTACTTGCCCTTAGTTTTTTGTAAACAGTCATTTGATACTTCACATATGATACTTTATATTGATAGTTGGCTTTTTCATGTGCATGACCTAGTTTTATACACACTTCCAAGGTAAATCTATAAGCTTTTTGTGGGCAAGGACTATATCTTAACATGTAATGATTTGTGACACCGTGCTCAGTACAGTATAGTAGAAATTTGGTATTTTTGTTGATTATAATTTTCCCCAAGTCTTCCTACTGGTATAGAGCTATATTCTGGGGAAAGATCCCTTTTAGGATTGTCTCAGATTTCAATTTCTTTTACCTTTTCCTCCTTTATAGGCTATTCCCAGGAAAAGGCCTGGGTTCTTATGCTGACAGGGAAGGCTCTGAATGTGACTCCAGACTATAGTCCTCAGGCTGAGGAGCTTTTGTCGAAGGCTGTGAAGTTGGAGCCTGAGCTGGTGGAAGCCTGGAACCAGCTGGGTGAGGTGTACTGGAAGAAAGGGGATGTTGCAGCTGCACACACCTGCTTCTCTGGAGCCCTCTCCCATGTGAGCTTCCTGCTATATTTACAGGAATCACATATGGAAAGGATGAAATTCCTCTGCTGTTTGGGAATTCCCTCAGTACATGAAAGCCAGGTTGAATCTAAACCAGAATTAGAAGACTAGAAACAGGAATTGAGGAATAAACCTGGAGGAGGGAATGAGGGAAAAAGGACTAAGAAAGGGAGAAGGTAATGGATTTGGGTGAGGGACAGCCAGGAATGAAAACAGTTAGATATAGAACTGGTCTCAGGGAATGGGAACAAAAAGTGGTAAAAATGAGTCTAGGCTTAGAAATGAGAATGATGAGAAGATGGGCTCAGAGAATATGATCAATTAGGAGGAGATGGGGTCAGGAGGGTTCCTGGGGGTTGACTGTAGATCTCTTTCATTTGTAGTACAAAAACAAAGTCTCCCTGCAAAATTTGTCAATGGTGCTTCGTCAGCTTCGGGCTGAGACTGGTGAAGAACATTCCCGTCATGTCATGGACAGTGTCCGGCAGGCCAAATTAGCTGTGCAGATGGATGTGCATGATGGACGTTCATGGTGTGAGTGCTTCCCTAGAGGATTTCATATTTGTTTTTTTGGGGGGGGGGATTGTTAGATTTTACTTTTGATAAATCTGGAGGACGCCCTATTGAATTATAGTGAGGAGAGAACTAGGGGTTTTTAAACTTTTTTGGGTCATGAAACCTCTGGTGCTCTAGGGAAACCTGTGGACCTCTTTGTAGGATAATGTTTTTTTTTTTGGGGTTCAAATTTTATTTTATTTTATTTTTTTGACTTTTTAAACATTATTTTATTTGGTTATTTACAAACATTATTCATTGGAAACAATGATCATTATCATTTCCTCCCCCCGCCCCCTCCCACCACTTCTCCCATAGCCGGCGCACAATTCCACTGGGTTTCACATGTGTTCTTGGTTCGAACCCATTTCCATGTTGTTGGTATTTGCACTAGAGTGTTCATTTAGAGTCTCTCCTCAGTCATTTCCTCTCAGCCCCTGTAGTCAAGCAGTTGCTTTTCATCAGTGTTTTTACTCCCACAGTTTGTCCTCTGCTTGTGGATAGTGTTTTTTAGATCCCTGCAGATTGTTCAGAGACATTGCATTGTCCCTAGTGGAGAAGTCCATTACATTCGATTGTACCACAGTGTATCAGTCTCTGTGTACAATGATTTCCTGGTTCTGCTTCTCTCGCTCTGTATCACTTCCTGGAGGTCGTTCCAGTTCACATGGAATTCCTCCAGTTTATTATTCCTTTTAGCACAATAGTATTCCATCACCAACATATACCACAATTTGTTCAGCCATTCCCCAATTGAAGGGCATCCCCTCATTTTCCAATTTTTGGCCACCACAAAGAGCGCAGCTATGAATATTCTTGTACAAGTCTTTTTCCTTATCTCTTTGGGGTATAAACCTAGTAGTGCTATGGCTGGATCAAAGGGCAGACAGTCTTTTAGTTCCCTTTGGGCATAGTTCCAAATTGCCCTCCAGAATGGTTGGATCAGTTCACAACTCCACCAGCAATGAATTAATGTCTCTACTTTGCCACATCCCCTCCAGCATTCATTACTTTCTGTTGCTGTCATGTTAGCCAATCTGCTAGGTGTGAAGTGATACCTCAGAGTTGTTTTGATTTGCATCTCTCTGATTATAAGAGATGTAGAGCACTTTTTCATGTGCTTATTAATAGTTTTGATTTCTTTGGCTGAGAACTGCCTGTTCATGCCCCTTGCTCATTTATCAATTGGAGAATGGCTTGATTTTTTGTACAATTGATTTAGCTCTTTGTAAATTTGAGTAATTAAACCTTTGTCAGAGGTTTTTATGAAGATTGCTTCCCAATTTGTTGCTTTCCTTTTGATTTTAGTTATATTGGTTTTGTTTGTACAAAAGCTTTTTAATTTGATGTAGTCGAAATTATTTATTTTACATTTTGTGACTCTTTCTATGTTTTGTTTGGTTTTAAAGTCTTTCCCTTCCCAAAGGTCTGACATGTATACTATTCTGTGTTTACCTAATTTACTTATAGTTTCCTTCTTTATGTTCATGTCAGTCACCCATTTTGAATTTATCTTGGTGTTAGGATAATGTTTTTAAATGTATAAAATAAAATGCAAAAGATTATTACCAAGGAAAATACAGTTATCAAAATATTTTTCAAATCCAAGTTCATGCACCCCAGGATAAGTACTCCTATGCTCTGCTTTCTAAAATGAGTTTTTGTCACCCTACTAAGGGATGAAATGGAATGATCTAGTGCTGATTATGGATAATCACTTGGGGTTGGGCTTCTTACTTACCTGCTTTTGCATTTCTTATTCAGATATCTTAGGAAATGCATACCTCTCCCTCTTCTTCAACGCAGGCCAGAACCCTAAGATTTCTCAGCAAGCTCTCAGTGCTTATGCCCAAGCAGTGAGTATTAATGGTCACCTGGGACAGATTGGGGGGGGGGGATGGCAAAAGATTCCTAATAGATATGATTATAGCCTTTTAATAAATAGCATGAGAGACATTTAGTCTCATTTTTAAAAATAAATTTATTTCTCTTTGTTAAATTGTATTTTTTTAACTTGCATGTAGAAACAATGTTTTGAATTTATTTTCTCAGTTACATGTAGAAATAAATTTTGACAATTATTTTCTGACATTTTAGGATTTAGTCCCCTTCCTCCCACAGTCTCCAAGGAAGTAAATAGTCTGACATAGGTTGTACCAGTGCTTTCATGCAATATGTATTTCTGTAGGCTCCATGTCATGACTCAAGACACTTGTCACATCTACAATATATATACAATAAACATTTCATGAAGGAAATAAAATGAAGGATGGTGTGCTTTGATCTATAATCGGATTCCATTTTATTTCTTTCTTTGCACATGCTTGTGGTATAGGAAACAGTTATTACCAGCTGAATGTCAACTCTGGCATGAGTCAATTGGTCTGACTTCCCATAGGCTCATTAGCTGAATAAAAGAATGTAGCATGCACTGGGACTTTAGTTTTTCTCTTTGTGTAGAAATTTAACTATTACCTTATAGTAATTACTTGGCTTATAGTAATAGTTAATGACAATTTTTCTTAACAATCAGTTACTAACATTTGAATACATATTTTAAAAACATTAAAGATTGGAATGTTTAAATGTTTTTTTTATTACATTTAAACTAATGTTCTATGTATTAGTAATTTAGTAATCTAGTTCTGGAATTCTTCGAGGTTTAAATAGAAAACCTTGAACTCTTTGTGTCAAAAGCCTGGTAGGATATAGTTCCTGCCTTAAGAATTGCTTTTCCTCTAAAATTCCTTGCAGATAGATAACTTCCTTCCATCTTCTATTTGCTTACAACTTCTTAGGAAACATTATTTTGCTATTACTCCCCATTTAACTCTCAGAGCCTCTTTGTTACTTTCCTTTTTCTCCATCTTTTTTTTTGTATAGACATTCTTTCAGCATTATATTTTTTTCATTACATGGTTTTGTTTCTATTACCAAAAGAAAATTATAGCTTTGTTTCCACTTGTTAACTCTGCAATTCTGTTTTTCCAATATCTTTGTCCTCATGAATGCTTTACTATTCAAAGAGTAGATTTCTTTTTTAAGAACCTTTGTAGATATCTAGCAGGTTTTATAACCTGTACCCTGTCAGAGCCTTGCTTTAAATTAATAAAAAATCCTTTTCTCTTTCCCCACTTCATAACCTAGATTTTAAAACACATTTAAAAAAGAGCCATATATGTAGGCACACATGTGTATACATGTACCTGTATGTACATGTATGCAATATACAAATATATACACGTGTATTTGTATATATGTATATAAAATTTCCTTACTTTGTACTTGATCTGTGTGTTCTACTATTGGGATCACACATCTTTTGCATTTCCCTTTATCTGTTACACCTAGTTTCAGGTATTGGGTTTGGAGATTGAGTATAATTTTTAATCTAACTTTTAATAAAGTTGGGAAAGAGAAACATCTTTCTGGATGTGTCCATTATTACTTCAGACAGAGGAAATGGAATCGGAATGAGATGTATTTTTTTCCATTTTAACCATAAATTCTCCTAAATTCTTGGAATGCTCATTAATTATTTTATGTCATCAATTAATTAGTTTGTTTATTTATTTATAAAACCTTTACTTTCTGTCTTAGAATCAATACTGGGTATTGGTTCTAAGGCAGAAGAGTGGTTAAGGGCTAGGCAATGGGGGTCAAGTGACTTGCCCAGTGTCACATAGCTAGGAAGTGTCTGAGGTCAAATTTGAACCCAGGACCTCCAGTCTCTGGGTCTGACTCAATCCACTGAACTACTCAGCTGCCCCTTGATGCTGATTAATTATTGACATTTCTCTCTGTCATTGTTTCTTATACCTGAACTATACTCAGCATTGCTTTTCCTTTTCATCTCTATTACATTTTTCCTTTTAAAGTTAAAACTGAATTGTATACTTTCCCCCTTTCTATCTTGCTCTGAGAACCACAGTCAAATCAGTACTATTTTTGTCTTTAGAAAGGGCATGTCACTGGATTCTTTTATTGTTTCATTTACCATCTGTCTGACTTCCTAGACCCAAATACCCCTCCCTGACCATCTCTTCCCTCCATATGTTTGTTTCCTTCTATTAAAATGTAAACTCTTTGAGTGTCAGTACTGTCTCTGTTTGCATTTATATCCCCAGGGCTTAACACAATTCATGGAATACAGTTTTAAGAAATTTTCCCTTGGGGCAGCTGGGTACCTCAGTGGACTGAGAGCCAGGCCTAGAGTCAGGAGGTCCTAGGCACAAATCTGGCCTCAGACACTTTCCAGCTGTGTGACCCTGGGCAAGTCACTTAACCTCCATTGCCTACCAAAAAACAAAAAAGAAATACTTTCCCATTCATTCATTCAAAATGATTTCATACTTATTAATTTTATTCTTATAATATTCTATCAGCTAATTATAATAATATTTTAAAAGTACACATGAAATAGTAGCAAGGATAAATAAGTCACAAGTTTTCCATTTATTTGATTCATTATGAAGCTTCATTATGTGGGTGTTTGTCTCTTTTTGATAGAGCAGATTGCGACTGTATCTATTGCAGAAACAGTGGCATAACAAAGTAGGTATGTAACTCTTTGTCATGGAGGGAAATCTTCAGAGCTTCTGTGAGGCTCTAGCCATGTTTAGAGTTATTATTTTCTGGTTGAATTAGTGATGGATGACTTTTTTATATCTTACTGCAGGAAAAAGTGGACCGGACTGCTTCCAGTAATCCAGATCTCCATCTGAACAGGGCAACGGTAAGACAATTTAAAGCCCATATATGTAAGGAAGTCTTAGTTTATTGAGATAGTTGAGTAGAATTATAGTTAAACTTGGTACAATTAATTTAGAGGAAATACAAAATTTTTTAGGGAGGACCAGCCCTATCTGATATGATAATGGATAGGGATAGTAGAGAGAGTGAACAGGGAATAAAGAAATGGGAAAGGATTGAGGGGAAAAAAATTCAAATGGAAAAAGGGAAGAAATCTGAAAAGATTTCTGTTCACTTAGATATTAAATGAATAGCCTGCAAATGAGATACCAAAATATATGTATGTAAAGAACTATGCAAAAGTTAATATTATCAATGGGTGTAAATATCATGGGATGGGGAGGAATCTTGATCATTTCTTTATATACAGCTGTATAAATATGAGGAAAATTATGAAGAGGCCCTGGAAGGCTTCTCTAGGGCTGCAGCACTAGACCCAGCCTGGCCAGAGCCCCAGCAACGAGAGCAACAACTCCTGGAATTTCTAGATAGATTGACCAGCCTCCTTGATAGCAAGGTATGGTAGCCTGGACAGACTGACTGACCTTTTTCATGGTAGGGTTAGTGGGATTGGAATTGGCAGCGGTTAATGGAATTGCAATTAGGCAATGTGGGTGGGAATCCAGGTAGAGGTGAGACTGTGGTGGGGAAAATGTAGCTTGGGGGAGGAATTAGTCTTTTGATATCTTTTTCTTTTCATCTTCATTATCTGCAGGGTAAGGTGAAGGCCAAGAAATTGCAGAGCATGTTGGGAAATCTTCGGCCAGCCCAGTTGGGTCCTTGTGGGGATGGGCGCTATCTGGCAGCCTCTGGGCAGAAGGTGGCACTGGAGCTAAAGCCATTGAGTACTTTGCAACCTGGCATGAACAGTGGTACTGTAGTGTTGGGCAAAGTTTTGTTCAGCCTTACCACAGAAGAGAAAGTACCCTTGTGAGTGTCTGTGCTAATCTAATGTTCTGCCAGGATTTTCTTTGGCAACTGAGAGGTCCTACTTGAATACCCTCCCTAGTCATAGTGGCTTTTGGGTAGAGTTGAAAGTCATCTTATTTCCCTTCTATGGATGTTCTTAGAGTAGTCATTGCATGGTTAATTTCTGTAATGCCTTTTATCTCAGGGAGAGAACCCTATTAAATCTGTGATGTCCCCTTTCTTGAGCTTTTGCTTTGTCCCATTTGGTAGATGGGCCTTGTTATTCCAGGCTTTAAATAAGGAAAGGTTTAGCAGGTAGGTTTAAGAGAAGATTTAAGAGAAGGGAAGAAAATAGATTGGTTGGGGAGGTTATCCCAGATGTTTTGGATTAAAAAAAGAAGGAAAGTTGAGAAAAATGCCAATGAAATAAGATAATTATGAGAAGTAAATATGGGAAACCTTATGGATAGAAGACTAGTCTTGCAATCAGGAAGAACTGGATTCAAATCCTGATGTTTTAGTTGGATGACCCTGTAACTTTCTAAGACTAGATTTCAGATGAGTTGCACATCTGCATTGATAAAAGGGATTTTCCCCCCATAATGGGGGTTCCTTACACTGTTGAAAACAGGCTGTCTCTTCTTTCCCCCTCCCCCCAAAAAGTATAGGGGATATATAATGGAAGACAGGCTAGAGGGGTGCTTTATTGATTCACATTTTATGTGGAGAACTATAAAGAGTTAGCTTGAAAGAAGATGTGATTATAATTAAAATGACAGACAAGAAATATGCTTTTAGCCTCAACAATTTGGTTGATATTTCATCATAATTAATATTTGTTGTATGTTTCCTGGAAACGTACATAATGGTAATTTATGCTCCTTCCCCTGCCTTCTTGGGCTTACAATATAATCAAAATGATGAGGATGGAAACTCCTCTTGGAAAATAGAGAATGATAGACGCATGGAACTGGTTTACTATTTCTCTAGTTTTTTTTTTCCTCAAATTCCTTGTTTCTAGTCTTCTCTTCTGCCAACACTTCCATCTATCTTTCTCACCTTTGGCAGCACATTTGGTCTGGTGGATTCCGAGGGCCCCTGTTTTGCAGTGACGGTGTATAATATGGTACAGAGTTGGGGTGTACTCATTGGTGACTCTGTAGCCATCCCTGAGCCCCACCTACGGCGCCATCAAATCCAGCATAAAGGAAAGGTGAGTGAAGGCTGCCAGATCCTCTCTCTCTATTTCTTTCTTTGAACCAGATCTCACAACAGGGAACTCGCCTCTTATCAGGACCTTAGGTATCCTGTTCCAGACCTTCAGTGGGACAATAAACTCTTTGATAGAAATCCCTCAACTTGATGTTTTCAACTTTAAGTGAATCTATGGGTACTTTTGAGGTACACTGAGCTAGTATGCTTCCCTATAATTAGAAAAATTACTGTCTTAATTTTTTTTGCTTCCTTAAAAAAATATTATCCTTTTAGTGGTCATGTTGGTGATTTTCTTCTTATCCCAAGCATCTCTCTCATATTTTGAGAACAGTGGAGAAATGCAAATATTTTCTCAGAACCCCTTTTCATTTTTTTATCAGTGTCCTAAGCCCTTGTTCTTTTTGGTAAGTTTAATAGCCTAGGACATTTCTCAGTTATTCTTTGTGCTCATTTCCAATTGTAGCCTTGCCTGGCATAATGGGAGATGGATTTGACATGCATAAATATTGGGTGGGAGGAAGAGGAGGAGATGTTGTGGTCCATTCTGGATTTTGCTTTTTTCCCCAAGACTGGTACTGATCTTCTCTGTCTTGTTTCTTTTAGAACTACTCCTTTTCCTGTATTCGTGTGGAAACACCCCTCTTGTTGGTGGTAAATGGGAAGCCACAAGGCTCCAGCAGCCAGGCTGCTTCCACTGTGGCATATCGACCACAGAGTGAATGACTCTCAGAATCGTCCTACTTAAAGGAAGAAGTGGGGACATGGAGAGATGTTCCAGGGAATGAAGAGGCCGGATGACTCTTATCTAGTGACTCAGAGGGGTGGGCATGTGTTGGGTTGGATTTTTCCTTTTTTGTCTTATTACATAACTTAACTTCTCTTCCTCCAGTCCCTATATTGCCCCGTCTCAGCTCTTTCAGTGCCTGCCCCCTTACATGGGGTAACATCTGTTGTTTTCACTGATCCCTATATTCTGGGCTGAGGTCATTGGATAGGTGTGAGTGCTGGGCCTAGGCTATGGGGGCTGGGTCCCCAAGGTTCCTATTTTTGGATCTTTCCTGAGCCACGTGTGTATATATAAATTAGTTCAATATTTATTGCTGGGGAAGGGACTGAAATTTTTTATAGTTTGTTTTTTGACAATGCTTTTTTAATTTTTAAGTCAAGGCTTTGCCCTTTCTGTGAAGCAGGGGCAACAATTAAATTCATTTGGAAAAACAAAACCAAACAAAGGCACCTGTAGTTTATTTACTTTTATTCTCCTTTTTTCTTGTTGCCACACCAGTTAACATAGTGTTACTTTAGACTCTATGAATAGGGGGACGAGTGGGAAGTATTAAAGCTTGTCTGGCTGCTTATTTTGGGTTCAAAATACCTCTAGACTCAAATATTTCCAAACAGACCTTCCTAAGTAACAGGACTTCTTCAATTATCTTAATCAGGTTTTAGTTCTTTTTCCTATCCCTTTCCCAGGGCCTTACTTTCTGAGAACCTTTGTGTCTCCTTGTTACCATCATACTTAGAATTCCCCTGTAGACACAGAATTAAATGTAGAACACACACTTAACACCAAAGAGATACAAGAGAAACAGAAGTGCTTTTGATTTCTTTAGGGCCCACTGCCTAGTTTTCGTTAGGCCTTCTGATGGTTGATATGTTTGTTCCTGTCCCAGGAGGGAAAGCAGTCCTACTTTAGTGTTCTCACACCTCCTCTACATTTTCCTTTTCTTTGCTAGTCTTGGGAGTTTTCCAGATTTGGTAATTCCAAATGGAGAAATAAGTGAGTGAGATCTTGAAACCCTTTAAATGAGGGTTGAGGATATGAAGTTGGGAAGAGACTATTGGTTCCTGTGAAGGAAATCAATAAAAGACATGGGAGAAACTGCCATTTTGATATTCTTTAAGCTTGCTAGAATCTTCAGGTTCCATAGACCTTGATTCTATTTTGTTTCCTCCAGGTCTTATATTTTCCTCTCTAGCTAAGTAGAGTCTCCTCTTGTTCTGAGAAGTATCCAGGAAAGACATTGTCATCCTTTTTAGGCCACCTATTAGCACTGTCCTAATTTTTAGAATGTTCTAATTCCCAAATCTAACTGAAATCCTTTTTGTTGTAATTTGTCCATTCCCAGTAAAATATATTTACATGTAGAGGGACTTAACTACACGGTATGGCAAAACTATTAAAAACTTTTTTACTCTTTCCTGAGCAGTCAAGTGAAAAGGAGTAACAACGGAGGTTTTTTTTTTTTTTTGGTTTAAACAAAGGTTAGATTTCTAGATAGGATGGTGCAAGCTTACTAGAGCTATAGAAACAACATATCTACAGAACCCATTTCCAAATTGCTCTTTTCACCATTAAATGGGATGAGAGGTATGAACTGTAGTACTTTTGTAGTAGTTGCCACTTTGGCATCGGTATCAATATTGTGGAGCAATTTCAGCCTGTGGACTGGTAGAGGTATGTTAATAGAGTTCTAGGTGATATTCGTACCTCTGTGAGATAATCAGTTAATCAACAAATATTTATTAAGTGATTACTATATTATTAAGTTATTACTATGTGCCAGACACTATACTTGGTGCTGTATATACAAACAAAAATAAAATAGCTCATACCTTCAGAAAGTTTATATTTCACTGGAGGAGACAACATATAGTTAGATATATCCAAAATAAATATACAAGATAAGTTTGTGTCAACAAGGGGACTTGTTACTAGCTGGAGGAACAGGTCTTTATGGTGGTGCTTGAGCTGAATCAGTGTTCTGATATAGGTTTTACATGCTATACGTGATCTGATATATATGTGCCATGTATGATCTGATACATGTACTTTCATGCAATACATCTTTCCATATTCAAAGAAACCTTTATTTGATCTTAAAGGCACTAATGGACCAATGAAGTTTGTTGAGTGGGGAATGATATAGTCAATCCCATATATCACCGATTGTGCCCTACCAATCCGTAGCCAGGGAACTAGATGTGTAGTGGATGGAGTGCCAGGCCTGGAGTTAGGAAGACTTCTCTGAGTTTAATTCTGGCCTCAGACACTAGCTGTGTGATCTTGAGCAAGCCACTTCATTCTCTACCTCAGTTTCCTCATCTATAAAATGATTTGGAGAAGGAAATGGCAAACTACTCCACTGTCTTTGCCAAAAAAGCCCCAAATGTGGTCATGAAGAGATGGACCTTACTGATGACTGAACAAGTTCTCAGTCTTGAATCCCTCTTCATTCAATGCCTTCTTTCCTACATACTTGCTGTTGGGGGAAGTTGGAAAAAATCATGCAATGGTACTGTTTGGGTCCACTACAAATTTATGTTAAATAACCATAATTAGGTCCTCACTTCTAGGCAGTATTTTTACACATCCCTAATTAACTCACTTCCAGTCACCACAGTGGCTTTTGCAAACATTTTTTATCCCTTCTCAAACCTCCAGTGGTTTTCTCTCCCTCATGCTCTCAGCTAAGAGCCTTGCATTATACTGAAAAAATTGGTTATTTGTCAAGAGTTCTTGGGGCAGCTGGGTGGCTCAGTGGATTGAGAACCAGGCCTAGAGACAGGAGGTCTTGGATTCAAATTTGGCCTCAAACACTTTCTAGCTGTATAACCCTGGGCAAGTCACTTGCTTAGCCCTTACTGCTCTTCTGCCTTGGAACCAATACACAGTATTAATTCTAATGCTTTTTGCTGCTGTCTCTCACATGAAGAGATGGCCCATCTCGTCAAGAGAAAACCTCTTCCTTGCACAAGAATCCTCTTCTATCATGTGTCTTCCCCAGCAGATCTTTCATGCCACTTTTGCTTACCTTCAGTCTCTTCCTGACTACTGCCTGTTTTTCTATTGCCTACAAAAATGCCTGTTCCCCCCTCCCCCACTCCCCATTTCTTAAAAAATCTCCCTGGATCCACCTAACCATCCCTTATCTCTTTTTTTTTTTTGGCTAAACTTGAGGCTGTTAAGTGTCTTTTTTTCACTCTTAACTCTACTATCTGACTTCTGACCTCATTTTTCAACTGAAAATACTCTCTTCAAAGTCACCAGTGATGTCTTAGTTGCCAAATCCAATGGCTTTTCCTCAATCCTCATTCACTATTTGTGGAAAAGATCCTCATAAAGAGAGGACCGGGACAGTGGGAGAGGGATGGAGGGAAGAGAACACTGTCCTGGACATTTACTGTTCTTACCTCCCCATATGGAGAAGTCATAGAAGGATATGGCCAGAAGATGGGATCTAGGAAGGAAGAATTCAAAAGGGACATTGGTGGGGATCAGAGACAAGAGGAGAGAGCAGAGGCCTTGTCTAAGGGCCAGGAGGAGGAACTCAATCATTTATTGAGTCTACTTTGTGCAAGGATGGGGTTCTCTTTAGAAGGGAGAGAAATCCTGGCTTGAAATCTGAAATTCAGTAAATGAGGACAGAGTAGGAGAAGGCAAGGGAGACACTTAAACACTGCCACATTGGAGTGGTAGGTGTGAGGGACCTTGACGGGTGAGCCAAGATCCTGCCGTCTTTCTTAGAAGTGCTTTCTAGGGTGTCTGGAAGAACAGTTTCTTTTAACCTTTGACTGGCTGCTGCCCTCTAGAGTTCAGGACTATTTTAGCTACTTTCCATCCTGCCTTGGCGAATCCATGGTTTGTGTAACTGGCCTTTCCATGATGCTTTTTTTTAGCTTCCAGAAGTATCTAAATGTGTTTTTATCAAAGGTCTGTTTATCTTTTCGCTTGCCTCTAGACAAGACTACATATCACTTAGGACAATCTCCTTTTTAAAGAACTCCAGGCAAGGAGGTATCATCACATACATGAGTCAGCCGCCTTCCAAGGATTTCAGAGGGATTACTCTTCCCAACCCTGGGCTCGCCAATCCACCTTCCTCTCATACCTCTGACACTCGGTTCTTTGTTGTACAATCTTCCTCATGTTGCACTCACCTAATTTTGTGTTGCACTGTCACTTTCAGAGATTTAAACAAAGCTTCCCTTTTTTTAAACTTTCTGAAAAGAACTCTCCTATTTCTAGAACCACTTCATTTAAGAGCTTGAGCGAAGGTCTCCATTTCCTTATCTCTAGTTGTTATTGGCATATTCACCCAGGTCCTGGCACATTTGTGCAGTCCTATTTGGTGAGAATTGGGAAAATATCCTTATCTTGTCATGTTCATACACTATTTGATCATGGAAAAGATCCTCATAAAGAGTGTGTGTTGTGTATTGAGGGAGAGGAAGGGGACAGGGGGAGGGGGATGGAGGGAAGAAGACACTGTCCTGGGCATTTACTGCTCTTACTTCTCCATATGGAGAAGTCATAGAAGGATATGATTTGATTGTAAAGACCCTAAATTAGTAAAGATATTATAGTGGATTCCTATGCTCTTTCTTCTCTGGGAGGCCTGATCCTTTCATAAGATTCTCTTGGGGGTTTCTGTGTACTGGCTTATTTCTTTCCCATCCACCAGGCGCAGCTTTCTGTTGATCCAAGGTGGCCTGTTGCATTTTAATTGCCAGGTTTGCATTCACCTGGGATAAGAGCTAGAAGCCTGGCAGAATGTGGACCACTTCTGTGGACTCCCTTTCCCCCTTCACTTTGTTTGGGGAACTAAGATTGGAACTTGACTGATGCAATAGCCAGCAGTCCTGTCCCCTGGCACTGTCGACTTTATTCACTTTTAATTGGTAATTGGTGGCAATATCTCTCACTCTTGCCCTAGCTTCCTGTTCTAATTGGCTCTCTGGAGCCTCTAAATTCTGCTAATCAGCAAGGACCGAGGTACTGAGCTGTAATACAAACAGGAGTCTTGGGACCATGACTTTTTAAACATCATCTTGGTTTCTTTTAAGTTTCTTTATTCATAAGTTCAAACAACTTAATTTTTGAAACCTTGGGGGCATAGGAATCTTTTGGGTATTATTCCCAGAGCAAAAGCTGTCTAAAGAGTGCCAACCTCTTATGGCCTGTGCCTGTTGACTTATTTTGCCTGATCATTGTTTCTATCTCCAGCAAGGTGAGGGGAGAGAGGGAGTAAAGATGGACCATTGGATTTTGGATGTGGAGTTAAATATTTTCCTGGTTTTGAGATGGGATGGTGGGATGTGCTTGGCTGAGCCAGCCAAATAAGGAAACAAGATCATTTGAGGGGATGATTTTCAAAATATTTTGTTCTCAGTTCTTTTGAACAATTAACCTTACCTGTTTCTCTTAACCACAAGAGCTTGCATGTCTGAAGCAAATTTTAGGACTTTTTGCTAAAGATTCAAATATTCTGTGAAAAACAAGCATACATATCTTTCTGCACCCACATACACATTTTTGCATAACTAGTATTTTAAAGAATTCTACAGCCTCTTAAGTAACCATCATAGAACACCACTGTATTACATACCATGTTTGAAGAACAAGTGATGTAGACTTTTCCTCTGAATACCTTTTCAACATTCTAGGTTGAGATAATAATAGTTCACATTCCTAGATTTAAAAAGCACTTAGAAAAAAAAGCCCTTACCTTTCGTCTTAGAATCAATACAAGATTGGTTGTTCCAAGGCAAAAGAGTGCGAAGGGATCAAGTGACTTTTCTACAGTCATATAGCTAAAAAATGTCTGAAGTCAAATTTGAACTCAGGACCTCCTATCTCTAGTCCTGGTTCACAATCCACTGAGCCACCCAGTTGCCCCTTAAAAATCACTTTCTTACCAATCACAAATTCAAGTGTTTTTAGTCCAAGACCAATATTTTTTTCAAGATACAATATTTGCTTCTCATATGTGGGGAAAAGGGAGGAATTGTGAAGGAATTACTGAGATGTTCTCTACTGCCTAGCCTCTGCCTTTTCCCAGATCAGCAGATTTCCTCCATTAACTTCTTTCCAATCTCATAATGAAAAGTGAGAGTTAGATGAGGCCTCCATTTCTTTAGATCCTTCTGTTTATGTAGATCTTTGCTCTGCAAAAGGCCTTCAGTGCCTTTTAGAGCCTCCAATAGCCCAGGGAGATGGATTATTACTCCCATTTTGGAAAGTAACATTGGGACACAACTTAGAAGCTCTTTTAATTTCTAGGTTCTGCTTCTGACAACTATTCTTCCCTTTTCTTGAGTTCATGAATCAGAATTTTCAAACTAGAAGGGACCTAGGAGAGCTCTCCTGGAAAACATATTCTATCCCATAGCTTGTCCAATCTTATTTAGAAGTTATTTTTTTAAGGGTCAAGTATATGCAAAATGTTGAGGATATATGAAGATGAAACGAAAGACTGTCCTTGCCCTCAGGGAAGAGTACAAAATAAACAGATTGTACATATGTATATGTATATACAGTAAACACTAATATTGAAAGGAATAATAATAATAGCTGACACTTCTATAGTGCTTAAAAGTTCACAACAATGCTGAGACATAGATATTATTTATCCCCATTTTATGAATGCTCCAAAGTAAAATGACTTGCCCTGAGTCACACAGATAATAAGTATACAAAGCACACTGTTCATATATCTACCAACAGGGATATTCTAATATTGAATACTTTATGTATATAGCAATATGTGGTTATGTAAGTCAGTTATAATAAACTTTTTAAAAAAATTAATCAAGAATATTTTTCCATGATTATATGATTCATGATTTTTCCATTGGAGTTGATAAGCAATTCCACTGGGTTATACATGTGTCGTTGTTCAAAACCCATTTCCATACTATTGCTTCCTGAAGGCAGGGATTGTTTTGTTTTTATCTTTTTATTCTCCACACAAAGCCTAACCCATACTGGTGTTACAACAACAATATATACAATATACAACAACAACAAATGTTTGTTGATGGATTAATAATGATTTTTCTTCCCACTTTGGTTTGATAGGATTACTACAAGTTTAAATTTTAGGGCTTCAAACTAAAACTCATCAAGACCTCAACTATTATCTCATCTCTTCAATTAGGAGTATTTGGGTGCTTTTTATGATGGAAGACACAAAAAGAAGCAGTTGATAGGTACTTTTTATTCATTGTTGTTTCTACTCTCTCCATTCTAGTCACCATCAACATGAGGGATTGTTATTTTACTTTCAGACTTTTGGTAGACTCTTTGGGGAAGAGAGATCACTAAACCAAAACCAACATCTATGGCAGATAAATGTTCTTATCTACTTATTTAATTTGAAGATTCTTTGAAGGAGAGTACATATAGAAAGCTTAAAGAGTTTAGACTTTGGAGTTTCACTAGACAGAATATTAGATCTGAAGGTCCTTGGCAGCTTTACTCACAATCTCAGCAGAATGAAGTTTTTTGTACCCATATTTACTTTCGCCACAAAGCCAAGAGAAGAGAATCTTTTTTATGTTCTTTTAAACTCTGACTTTCAAAATGTATTTTAAAATGTTTTTCTACTACTTGGATTTGTAATTCAAGCCTTTAGTGTAAAGCAGTTTCTATCTAACTATTTTAAGTCAGAAATGGAAGGTAAGGGGTCAGTTATATTTAAAAGTTCAGGATAATGCCAGGACCACGGAGATCTCATCTTTTGATGTAAAAGGGGAAAAAAAAGTATCCTCATTTGATTGGAAGAAGATAATCATAGAGATTCATGATACTGTTATGCAAACATTTTATGTCCATAACTTTTCTCTTCTGATTTCTTTCAAGCCGCTTAAACAAAGAGTCCTGAAGGACCAAGGAGCTGAAAACTTCAGAAGAATTACTTTCAGATCTTAAAAAAAAGAGGCAAAAATGTCAGTTAGGTTATTGTCTAAAAGCTTCAGAGGCTTAATTCCAAGAGCCAGGAACGGTGTTAACTTTAGGCAGAATATGACACCAAAGTTAGATAACTAAATAAAGAGTTAAAGATTTCTCTCTTTAAAGTTGTGAAAGATTATGGGGGGAAGAATTAAGATAAATAATGTTTAAGGATTAATAAGAATAGTACCTAGTTGTACTTTAGTGTATATATTTTTGAAAATATGTTTTATACATGAATCTCTTGCAATATGATATTCTTTTGTATTTTAAAGGATTTTTAAAAATAGGAAGATAATCATTAAATGTTAAAATATTGTATTGCATGTATTTTTCTTAACCATGGGTATGGGAAATCCATAATTTAGCATATAATCCTCTAGTCATTCAGTATCATTTTACCCTAATTGCAGACCAAATTCACAGGGAAGAAATAAAAAAGCCTTAAGAATTCTAGTCTTGCTTTGCAAATGTAAATCTAAAAAGTAATGTTAAATGTCACACCCAGTAAGATGGTTAAAAGCATTACTACCCTGGGAAAATAGTGAGTTAGTGTTGATACTGGTAGTTGGTATAGAGAGGGGTAGAAAAACTATTTTAACAGTATTCTTGGAGAGCTGTGACCTGGGAGAAAGAAGATTGAGTTTTGTTAACTCTTTGTATCTATCTTTTGAGTACCCACAGTTATTTACATCTGTAAATATACTTTTATTCATATTATGGAAAGTTGTTTGCAACCTCTAAGTCATCCCTAACTCTTCTCTCACTTTCACTCTTATATGCAATCTACCTTCCCAGGATGGAGCTGTGTTTTCATTCATCCAAATGCTAGTTCAGTCTCTTATCACCTCTTGACTGAACTATTGAATATTCTAATTGGTTTCTCTGCTTCCAGTCTGTGCCTTCTCCCAATCTCTGCACAATTGCTAAAATGATATTCTTAAAATATAGGTCCTATTATGTTCACTGCTCAAACCCAGAACAAAAGCATTGGGGAGGGCTATTTGTTCATGAATTTGTTCGTGAATTTGTTTCTCCCTGATGAAATACTAAAGGTTTTATATGTTATTTTGTATTTATCAAATTTATAATAAAAAAGTTCCATTTCTCGGTTGAGCTTCCAGTGAGTGGTCCCTTGGCAGACAGCTTGTCGTCCATGCAGGACTGGAATGTTTGCAAATAAGATGAATCTCTAAGACGACTCATGATGTAAAATGTGCGAACTGTCTGGGTGCGTTTTGGATGGCGAGGCACAATGCGAACTTGAAGAGTCGCTCTAACCAATCGGTGGTCTCTCCAGCATTCAGCTTCTCTCGTGGCTCTGGTGATCTTTACATCCTGGATGTCTCGCCAGCGTACAATGATGTAGTCAATGAGATGCCACTGTTTTGATTGTGGGTGTATCCATGTTGTTTTATATTTGTTGGCCATTCTGAACACAGTGTTTGTGATGGTGAGTTCAAACTCTGAGCATTTCCTGAGTAGCAGTAGGCCATTGTTGTTCATTTTGTCCACTCCATGTTTGCCAAGCACTCCTTTCCATCTTTCATGGTCCTGGCCAATGCGGGCGTTGAAGTCTCCCAGTAGTATCAGCTTGTCATTTGTGGGCATTGAGTGCAGGACGGCACTCAGGTCAGAGTAGAACTGCTCGGTGGTCTCCTCTGTGCTGGTCAGTGTAGGGGCATATGCGCTGATGATTGTGGCATACCGGTCTTTGCTGAGAGGCAAACGGATCTTCATGAGCCTCTCGCTGATGCCCACAGGCAAGTCTGGCAGCTGTTTGAGCAAACTGGTCTTGATGGCCAGGCCAACACCGTGGATTCTGTCTTCATTTGAGGCTCTACCTTTCCAGAAGAAGGTGTATCCAGTGGTGGGTTCACTGAGTGATCCCTCTTCTGGTAAGCGTGTTTCACTTAGGGCTGCAATGTCGATATTATATCGCGCCAGTTCTTTACCTATTAGAGCTGTTCTTCTCTCAGGTCTTGGGGTATTCTCTCTATCAAGTAATGTCCTGATGTTCCATGCTCCTAGTAGGAGTTTCTTTGTATTATGTTTTCTTTGGTTTTGACCACTTAAAGGGATGACCCGCCAGCTGCAGTGTGCTGACCGGGTGTTTGTAGGGCAGGCAATGTTTGGGACACCTTTTCTAGTCCCCTCCCTTGATTAGGGTGAGCAGTGCTGTCCTAGAGAGAGCTGCTCAGTCACCCAGGATGCTGCCGAACGTCACTGCTGCCCACAGGGCCGAGCGACCACTGGTCCGTGGGCCGCCTACGTGCAGGATCGTGACTACAACTGCCAGTGGTCACCTCCACCTGTTGCGTCGCCACTCCCCCATCGCCGCAGGTCTTGAAGAGGGTGGACGTTAGGATAGATGAGTGTGCACAAAGATACTTGTGCGTGAAGGAGATTTAAGTGGAAAAGTCGATGCACAGAGACAGTTCCACTCTCTTGGCATTAGAAGCCTGGGTCCAGTGGTGCGAAAAGTCGTTACACCTGGAGACTTCCTCAGCTGCATTGGGTGGCTGTGTTGTCTTTTGTGCTCCAACATGCCCTAAGCACTCCACAGTGCTTTGCTGCATCGCCCTCTCAGCCGTTGAACCTTCTTATTGGTTTCTTCTACCTGTTCCGCCGAAGCAGTCTTCACATGCTGCGTGAGCAAAGCCCTGGTTCACCAGGGGTTGATGACCTGATGGCTACCCTCACAAGGTTTAGCCGGCCTGTCGAAGCCGTTGCCCGGGGTGTGGCCGCTGCCGCAAGCTAGCAGCTACTGGGAGCCACAAGTGAGAGCTGGGTGTCAGGTGGGAGTCAGAGGCTGGAGAGCTGCCCTAGGAGGGCATGACAAGCCCTCCATACCAGAGATACTACCCCTCCCTGAACACCCCATACACCCCAGTTCAGAGATGCAGTGAAGGAAACATCAAAGGCAGTCCTAGGCCCCAAAGAATGCAACCACCAGGACTGGTTCGATGAGAACAACACTGCTATTGAAGACCTGTAGAGCACAAAGAACCAAGCCTTTATGGAGTGGCAAAATAACCCAAACTATGCTCCTAAAATGGACAGATTCAAGTTTCTCCAAGCCACGGCACAGTGTGAGATCAGGAAGATGCAAGACCGATGGTGGGAAAAAAAGGCAGAAGAAATCCAGTGCTTTGCTGATACAAAAAACTACAAACAATTTTTCAGTGCCCTCAAGACTGTCTATGGGCCATTAAAACCCACCCCACTCCCTTGCTATCCTCTGATGGTGACACTCTCATAAAAGATAAAAAAGGCATCAGCAACAGGTGGAAAGAACACTTCAGTCAGCTTCTCAATTGATGACCCTCTTCAGTCGACCAAAACGCCCTTGACCAGATCCCCCAAAACCGCACCATTGAACAACTTGACTTCCCTCCTTCAATAGAGGGAGTCCAAAAAGCCATTAAACAAATGAGTGCAGGTAAGGCACCCGGTAAAGACGGGATCCCAACCGAGGTGTACAAGGCCTTAAAGGGAAAGGAGCTCCAGGCATTCCACATAGTGCTGACCAGCATATGAAACAAGGCTGTGTCCTTGCTCTGGTACTATTCAACCTATTTTTCACCCAAGTATTACGACATGCTGTGATAGAACTAGACCTGGGCATCTACATCAAATACCGACTGGATGGCTCACTATTCGACCTTTGCCGCCTGACTGTAAAACAAAGACAACAGAGAGACTCATCCTGGAAGCTCTCTTCACAGATGACTGTGCTCTCATGGCCCACCAAGAAAATCATCTTCAAACCATTGTGGACAGGTTCTCTACTGCAACAAAACTGTTTGGCCTGACTATCGGCCTCAGCAAAACAGAGGTGCTGTTCCAACCTGCACCAGGGAGGCCAACTAACCAGGCATGCGTTATAATCGATGGCACGCAGCTTTCTAACGTCAACACTTTCAAGTACCTGGACAGCACCATCGCCAACGACGGGTCCCTAGACCACGAGATTAATGCCAGGATCCAAAAGGCCAGCCAGGCACTCGGGCGGCTGCGCTGCAAAGTCCTCCAACACAGAGGTGTAAGCACTGCGACGAAGCTCAAAGTGTACAACACAGTGGTCCTCAGCTTGCTCCTGTACTGTTGCGAGACATGGACACTGTACGAAAGCACATGAAATAGCTGGAGCAATTCCACCAACGCTCCCTCCGGTCAATCATGAAGATCCAATGGCAGGACCGTATCACCAACCAGGAAATCCTCGACAGAACCAACTCCACCAGCATCGAAGTCATGGTCCTCAAAACCCAGCTGCGATGGTCTGGACACGTCATCCACATGGACCCACGGCGAATACCAAGACAGGTATTCTATGGTGAACTGTCAGCTGGACTCAGGAAACAAGGTCGACCAAAGAAAAGATTCAAGGATCAGCTAAAGTCAAACTTGAGGTGGGCTGGCATTACACCAAAGCGACTAGAACTCGCTGCCTCTGACAGAAGCAGCTGGTGAACCCACATTCACCATGCCGCCACCACCTTTGAAGATGAGCGAGTCAACGTCTTGCCGCCGACACCAGGCCACAACCGCACCTCCCATAACAACTGGCATCCCAGGCCCCATGTGCCACAAACTCTGTGCCTCAGCCTTTGGACTCCAAAGCCACATGAGGGTACACCGTAGATCAAACCACACAAAGACAATAGTCATTCTCGGACACCGAGAGACTACCACTAGACTAATAAAAAAGTTAAAGACCACTATGGAAATAGTTTAATGAGGTTCAGAGGACATGTGGTACCATCAAGAAGCTACTGTTTCTATTCTCTTAGTGGCAGACCTCAACATTATTACCTTTTAGACTTGGTTGTTAAATAAAATGGGTATGAAATTTGGAGTATTGGGGAAGGGAGTGTTGTCCTGAGAAATAACAAAGTATAGTGGAAAGAATGCTGAACTTAGAATAAAAAGATGTAAAATGTGGTTCAGGATCCACCAAAACACTAAGTTGATATGGATGAAAAGTGATCCTAGGAGTTAAATCCAAGAGGGTTCTTTTCTCTTATTTGGCTTATTATTTTCACCTAGACTTGCTCCAGGAAAATCGAAAATACTCAGTGTATATAATTTGTGTGTAGGTTTTCCCCAAAGTGGGAAACTGTCTTCACTCTCATATAAATCCTTAATATACCATTAAAGGCATCAGAAATGGCATAGCCTTTATTTCATCCTTTAGAAAATGATAAATGAATCTGTATACAAACTCAGAAGAAACAAAGTACTCCATCATATCTCTGTGGAATAATAGACTTTGAGACTGCTATTGTGTAAATCTTTTGTCATTATGGTGAATTCTCTTTTCCCTTAGAGTCCCAGACAGGTTCCTTAAGATGCATATTGCTCTGTGGTTTGGATTTTCCTCCAAAGGTAAATGTATTTTGGTTGTTGTTAAAACAAGCAATACCTTTCCTACCAGTGCAACTCACTGGATTTGAGCTTGAAGTAGGAGGCTGCACTGGAACCATGTGGGTGATACATGTCCTCCAAAGAGCAATAAGTATAGTTAAGTAAATCAAATCCATATGTTAGTTATTATGATTTTTAAAACTCTTACCTTCTGTCTCAGAATCAATGCTAAAATATCAGTTCCAAGGCAGAAGACTAGTAAGGATGAGGCAATTGGGGCTAACAGGGTCACAAGCTAGGAAGCATCTGAGGTTAATTTTGGTCCTGGGAACTGCCATCTTCAGGCCTGGTTATATATAGTTGACCTCATATAGTAGTTATGTATGAAAATGTAAGGCATCTGCAGTCCATTGTCTCTATTAAGAGATAGAAAATTATTAGGCAAATTTTGGACTTGTGATTTGGTCATTTTATCGATTGATCAATCAATCAATCAATCAATCAACATTTATTTAGCATTTAGTTTGTTCCTGGCAATTTGCTAAATGCTGAGGCTGCAAAAGGGCAAAAGATAGTCCCTGACCTCAAGGAACTTTCATTCTAATGGAGACAACACACAAACAGATATATAGAAAACAACAGGGGAAAGGCACTAGAATTAAGAAGGGTTTGGGAAGGGTTCCAGTAAAAGATAGGGTTTTAGTTGGGATTTAAAGGAAGCCAGAGAAATCAGTAGGCAGAGTGAAGGAGGAGTGCTTCAGGCTTGGGGAATAATCAGAAAAAAATGCTTGGAGTTGATAGATGGAACGTCTTGTTCATGGAAAAGCCAAGAGGCCAGTGACTGGTTTGAAGAATATGTATTGAAGAATAAGGTATAAGAAGGCTGGAAAAGTAGTATCATAGATTATAAAGGTTATAGGTTATAAAGGGCTGTAAAAGCCAAACAGAACATTTTGTACTTGTTCTTGGGGGCAATAGGAAACCTTTGAAGTTTATTGAGTAGGGGCTGTGTGTGTGACATGATCAGATTTCTGCTTTAGGAATATCACTTTAGTGCCTGAATGGAGGATGGAGGAGGATGGATTGGAGTGGGAATAAACTTGAGGCAGGCTGACCCACTAGGAGGCTTTTGCAATAATCTTGGTGTGAAGTGATAGATAGTGACAGCATCAGAAGAGATGACTAATCAAAGTTCCCAAATCTTTTAAAATTGTTTTCCTTTACGTTATTGGAGTCATTGAGTTAATTGTTCTTCTAGTTCTGCCCACTCTGTATTAGTTCATATGCAGACTAATACTCCTAAAAACACCACTTTTATCATGTCACACTTCTAAATAAAATTCTTTGTATAAAATCTTGCCGTAGACATGCATCCAAAACCTCTCTAAACTATGAATTCAACTAACCTTTCCACCTTTCTCTCATTGTTTTATGACACACAGTCTTACCCCTAGATTGACTTATCTACTTATCAGCTCCCAATCTAGGCTTTCTCAGTCTATTTCCCTCACTTAGAGTTCCCATCTCTTCTCTATTCACATCCTCTTCATCTTTTTAGGCTGAGTTTATTTTATTTATTGCAAAAATCTTTCTTGACTGCTGACTTCCTTAATGATCGCTTTTTTTCTCTAAACCATATCTTATTATTTATAACGTTCATTTAGATATCTCACTTATTCAACTAGACTACAATTCCTTGAAGGCAAAGACTATGATTTCTATTTCTTTCTGTCCTCTATGGTTCCCAGCACAAATTAAATCCAATTTCTTCCTTAATGTCCTGCAATATGTCCTCTTCACGACTCTTGTCACACCTTCATTTTACTGAAATTACATTTTCATCTCATACCTTTTTACCATCTTTATTCTCCTTTGTGTCTCTGATGCATTTGATGCTGTTTCTTGAAAATTTCCATTTCCTTGGCTTCTATGACATTAATTTTCTTGGCTTTCTATTCCTCCAACTGTTTGCTTTTACTTTCTGATTCCTCTTCTTCCAAACTGATCATTTCCTGAGGTTTAGTTAATCCTTGTCTTCCTCTCTACCTTTACTCTTTGTGTAACTCTTATCTCAGAGCCTCTCTCTACCACCTATAAGTTGATAGCTTTCAAACTACTTATAAGTTGATAGCTTTCAAATCTTCAGTCCAGAATTTTCTACATGCCTTAGTCTCTTCCAGCTGCCTACAGGACACCTTGACTTGGGGTCTCTGCTGCAGTCATTTCTGCACTAACATGTGTTATGATCTTTGAGAGTAGGGATTATTTCTACTTGTATCCCCCCAGCACCTAACCCAGTGTGTGATCCATAAAAGGAACTTAGTATTTGCTTAGTGGTTTATTGTCTTTCCCTCCAAAACCAATTCCTTATAACAGTTTCAATTTCATTTTCAATTTTTGCACTGTTTTTCCAGTCTGAGATTTGTAAACCAAGAGATATCTTTGATTCTTCCTTCTAATTTTATCTGAAGTCATCAACTCATTTCCATCTTTTTTTTTTCCTTTGAAATATCCCTGTTCTCAGGGCAGCTAGGTGGTACAGTGGGTAGAATACTGGACTTGGAATCAGGAAGACCTCAATTTAAATCCAGCCTCAAATAGCCACACTAGCTGTGTGACTATGAGCAAGTCCTTTAACTCTGTTTGTCTTAGTTTCCTCATCTGTAAAATGAGCTAAAGAAAGAAATTGCAAATCACTCTAGGATATTTTCCAAGAAAACCTCTAACAGGGTCATAAAGAGCCAGACATATTTACAACAGCTGAACAGCAAAGCTTCCACTCTCAATCACTTTCTTTTCTATTTTTACTGCCCCATCCTCAAGTTTATATTATTGAAGCCTCCTTCCTTCAATTCTTTCCTACCTCCAACTCACATAACCCACTGATAATTGGAAAATTCTCCTAAAATACTTATTTCATGATATCACAACTTTTCTCTCATACTTTGTTTCACCCCTTTGCAAATAGGATAAAATTGAATTTTAGCCTAATGTAATAGTAACTACCCTTGCCCTCACTAACCAAAGGGCAGGTATATTTAATTTCACCCCTTCCCCAGTGTTCTACAGTATTTTTAAATGGGTTTAGGGTGCCTACTCTCTGCCATTGATTCAAGCTAGTTTTGTTCCCTCAATTTCCATTTAACTACTTAATAGATTATAACTATTTAATAATTAATAACTACTTAATAGATTTTGACAAATGAATATTTACTTTAGAGGTATAGCAAGAACTAGCATACAGATACTGTCCTTCCTCAATACCTGGGAGTCCTCCCTTATGCTACCTCATTCTCTGGAGGGGGGGGGCAGAATCACAATTTCCCTCAGATAGTTCTGACTAGAGCTGACACTAACATCTGGTCTGGAATCTTGTCTTCAAGGTCACCATGGTTAGAATCCATTTTGGAGACTCCTTTGCCTATGCCAAAATGCAAACCAGGACAAAATCCCAAGGCTGTTTTTCAGGGGTACAGGTCTAAAGGACCCATTCTGCTTTTGGACAGCTCTAATTTTTAGGACATATTTCCTTTCACCAAACCTAAATCTGCTTCTTTGCTAGTTTCACTCATTGTTCCTAGTTCTGTATTCCAGAGTCAAGCAAAACAAGTTTAATCCCCCTTTCCTATGTTGTGCCTTCAAATACTTGAATATAACCTTTCCTCCTAAATATTCTCTTCTTTTAGCTATATTTCCTAACTTTTTTAAAAAACCCTTACCTTCTGTCTTGCAATCAATACTGGGTATTGGCTCCAAGGCAGAAGAGTGGTAAGGGCTAGGCAATGGGTGTTAAGTGACTTGCCCAGGGTCACACAGCTGGAAAGTCTCAGGCCAGATTTGAATCCAGGACCTCCCTTCTCTAGGTTTGGCTTTCAATCCACTGAGCTACCCAACTGTCCCCTTTCCTAACTTTTAAAAATGATCTTCTCATGGCATGCAACTCAAAATCTTTTACTAATCTGGTGATTTTCAGATTTGTCAATGAACTTCCTAAAATTTGGCACTCCAAATTTACCATAATAATCCAGGTGTGGTCTAACCAAAGTATGATTATGATGCTTATCTTACTCCTGAGTACTTTACCTCTCTTACTACAGCCCCAAAAGGCCTTAGTTCAACTTAACACACTTGTCTCATATTCAGCTTGTAGTCCATTAAACTCTCAGATCTTTTTCAGACAAACTATTATCTATCCAAGATTCTCTCATTTCATACTTGTAAAATAAAACTTTTGAACCCAAATGTATAAGCTCACAGTTATTATTATTAAACTTCTTACTTGATTTGAACCAATTCCTAACTTCTGTTCCCTTTACCTATTCTTCTCCCCTACCTGTTCAAATCCTATCCATTTTCCAGGGTTCAGCTCAAGTCCCACCTCTTCCATGAAGTTTTTACTGATGACTTCCATATGCATTATTGTCCTATTTTCTTGAACTTCTAGAGAACATTTTATCTTCCAATTAACTGGATGAGATTATTGGGATGGATCTTTGCCTGAAGGGCAACTATTAGAGATATATGTTCTTTAGCTCCTTGATAGAGAAAACAGATAACTTTTCTGATTTATTCCCAGTGACTATTTCTGCCTATAGAATGTTGGCAACAGGGCCAGCAGGGAAGACATTTTCCTCTCAGGAGATCTGCCTTTTCCCAGTGGCCTGAAAAAAGAGCTGTAAAAGTTCACCTTTTTCTTTTCCTCCATGCTATCTAACCTTTGGATTTCTAGACCTGAGTATAACAAATTGGTTTGGGGAAGATGACTTCTCTTTTTGTTCCCAGAAGTTAAAATGATGAGATAAGAGAAGCACATGATGAGCCTGAGGAGTTCCTGGACATTTGACTCTGTCTTTCTTTTCTGAGAACAGACCAGAGGCAGGGCTATCAGAAAATGGATTTATAAAGACTTTCCATATAAGTTTAATAGTTCCTAAGAGAGTAATAGTACCTGAGTTTGAATGGTGGTTCACCAGCCTCCTCAAAATAGTGCTTCTTAGAGGAGGAAGAGAATCCTCCACCAAGGATAACTATAACTGAAGAACTAGAACCACACTGTTTATGGTGGGAGATCTGGACCTTGCCAATCTTGAAAAATGAACTGAATTGCTTAAGTGGACTTGTATATAGCAGCTGCTCTGAGGCCAATAAGACTGTTTGTTCCCCACAAAGTATCTTTGTCTTCTGGAGAAGTCCAAGGGATTATTTAATTATTTGTTCAACATGGAATTCATTGTCTTTCTTTCAACCCTCTCCTCTTCCTAATTTTGCTATTATTGTTGAAAGTATCAACATCCTCTCACCTACATGAACCCAGACCCCACTCAGACACCCCAAACTATGTGTCCTCTGTAGCTCTTCACTCTCATCTTCATATCAATTTATTAAAAGTTTCTGTTGTATCTATCTTTGTAACATCTCTCCTATGACACCACAGCTACCCTAGTGCAGTCCTTCTTGCCTTGACTATAGCCTTCTGGTTAGTTTCTTTACTCACGTTTCTTCAAGCCCCAGACTCTTCACTCGGCTGTCAAATTAATGTTCCTAAAGTACTGGATTGACCATATGACATCGCCCCCTCTCACTCAATATCTATCACTATAGAATCAGATATAAAATTCTCTGTTTGACTTTTAAAGCCCACTATCATCTGACCTTTTCCAGTCTTTCTAAGTCTTTTTACTCTGTACGCCCTGCTATAACTCTTTAGTCTGTGAGACCCTGACCTCTTTGCTGTTCCTCATACTAGATATCCAATTTCCCAACTCTGGACATTTTCACTTGCTGGGGGCCATCAGACCAGGACCCCTTGACAGAGTCATGCGTGGTAGCTGGGGAGACCACAGAGTGGGCCTTGGTGAGATATGACTGCCCACTCTATCCCTTTTACATGACCTCTTTCATCAATGTCCTTTACCTATGAATTGGCATTATTATTCCCCCTAGTCTCAAAAGAAATAATGCAAGAGCAAAACACCTGTACCCTAATTCCCTAAAACATCACCAAATGATCAGACCCTTAAACCTAATCCCAAAAGACTATCATGGGTTAACTTTTACTTAGGTACATAATTCCCAGCAAAACCGCAGCTATAGGCCAACCCAAAGACTTCCCCCCACACAGAAGCCTATTCTCATGAAGCCAGCACACAAATCAATCATAGAGGCCCATACAATACGTACAGGTACAGTACAGGTACACTAAGCTTCAATATGCCTCAGTGACTCAATTAAATCAATAACTCAAACTTCCTAGTGTAAGAGTTAAAATTTGGGGGAAACTGAGGCAGGGTAGAAATTAGTTTCTCTCTGCAAGGAGTATATTTTTAGAGGTTTATTAAAGGTTGAGAATTTAAGAAAAATACAAGTAAGAAAGGTACATGCCAGGTTGGCCAAGAGGCCCAATTCAATTTCACTTACATCATGAGATGCGTCAGCTTGCCAGCAGAGACAGGAAGAGAAGAGAGGCCCAGAAGCCTTTCCAATCAGGTTAAATACCTCATCTCGATCTCAGCCCAGGTGAGAATTCAGTGATATTACAAAGCATTCTTGGGAAGTGGAGCAAGGACTTCTGGGGATTGAAGTCCTGGATTCAAGTCTCCATTTTTACACTAGTAAGCCACCTGTGTCAAAATCATTTATCTTGTATTCTGTCTGTAATCACAATACAAAAATATAGAATGTTAAACAAGTGAAAGAAAGTTAAAAGTTAATGTATCACTTTTCCAATTATCTCTCTTTGAACATGTGTGTTAGGTAATGTAATTAGAATGCCAAGAAAATGGGTATAAAAATAAAGATCAGACATTGGGATAGTGGAGCAGCTGAGATGCAAAGCAATCCCATGGCTGTAATGACTAATCTGCCTTCCATTTGTTATTTTTGTTGACTGATCGTTCGCCACCAGTTGGGATACCCTGGAGTCACGAGTGGGGCTGGACCCTGATCACAGCATTCACTTGCTCTCTCACATGCCTGGCCCTCTCTCCCTTCTTGTCTCTGCCTCTTAGCTGCCTATGTTTCTTTCAGATCTCAGCTAAAATACCATCTTTGTATCTTATGAACTTTTTGTGGTGGGAGATATGAAGACTGTCCCATGTCGACATTATACATTGAATATCCATTTGGGACTTTGGGACTCATCATCCCAATTTCAAAAAACCTAGACATGAACTATACCTAAGCTTTATTCAGGAGATTTTTCCCAGAGTTAAAATGTTATGTTTGAAGAAGGAACCAAAGAGAAAAGAAAATCATTTGGGGTAAATCTCCAGATTGTACCAAGCTGTGTAAGCACAGATTCCCAATGGGGCTCAGGTCACAGGTTGCAAATATAAAAATTTAAATTTAGGTTTTATGCTAAATATGAGAATTCTAAAGTAATACTGTGGTCACCAATTTAAAAATATTAAAGCTTAAGTCAAAATGACTTTTAGCAGCTTTATTTACAAAGAGGTGGAAAGAGTGAAAGTGGAAAAATGTAGATAAAGAGAAAAAGTACTGCCTAGCTACCAATATCCTGAGTTTAATCCTAATGTCTCCTGACCACAAATGCAAATTCGAAAGCTAATCTCATCAGAATCCAAAGTCCTAATTAGGAAGCCAAAATCTGAGGAGCCAGGAGATGCTGAAAAATCTGCTGAGAACCCTTTAGTGCACATGAGGATCGCCAAGAATATCACCAGAACTCATGCTGAAGGGAGTGTCCCACTGAAGTGCCAGTGAGCAGGGAGTCCCCGTTTCCAGAGAACCAAGGAAGGAATCACTCCATTCACTACCTTGAGATCCAAGGAAAGAGTGTCCTCCTCCAGTCCAGCTCACTAGTGCAGAGAGTCCAAAAGATGAACTCCTGAGGAGAAGTTCAAAGGAGAAGTTCCTTGGACAGGAAGTTTAGGACTTTTTATAGTCCTTTTTACTGCCACTTCCGGTCCCTTTCCCACTTTATGGGAACCAATCGAAGTCTTTCAATTTGCCTAGCACTGCCCAAGGGGGAGGTACTGGCCTCTGGAATTTTCACCCACTCTAGCAAGTGACTTGTGAACTCTCATACTTAGTGACTAGTAAGGTACTAAGTAGGGGTACTTAAGTTTTTTGATTGATTAACTTAAAAGTTGCTGATTGATAGACAAAGAAAATTTGATTCATTCTTCACACAAACATTATTTCTTTAATGTCCTCTATGGCACTAAGACCAGGACTTTGCACAGAGGAAGTATTTAATAAATACTCAAATGAATGTTGAGTGAATAAATGAAATTATGTAAGATTCATTATGCTTTTCTCTTTTTTTCTTTTGTGAATTTAATTTTTTCCAGGTTAAATGTCAATATAATTTCTTAATATTAGTTTTGTAATATTTTTCAATTCCCGTTCTCTCTTTTTCCTACCCTTCCCCCTTCCTAAGAAGGCAGGTGATAGGATGTAGGTTGTACATTTATTATCATATAATGCATATTTCCATATTTGTCATGTTGTAAAAGAAGACACTGGAGAAAAATTAATGGAGGGATAAGGAATAGTTTGTCTTAATTTGCATTTGGACTCTGTTTCTTCCTTCTATGGCAATAAATATTCTCCCCCTCTTCCCCTCCATTTTTTTAGTCATGATTCTCTCGGAATTGTCCTGGATTGTTGTCTTGTTGTTAATAGTTAAGTCATTCACAGCTGATCATCAAACATTTATTGTTGTTACTGTGTACAACATCCTTCTGGTTCTGCTCACTTCACTTTGCCTCACTTCATGCAAGTCCTTCCAGGTTTTTTGTGATCACTTTATTTTTTACAGTACAATAGTATTCCATTACAAGCATATTCCATAATTTGTTCAACCATTCCCCATTTGATGAACATTCTTTCTCACTATTCCTTTTAACCAGAAAATTAAAGAGAACATTCCATTTCTAAGAGTACTTGGGTTAGTTGAAATTTTTGTCATGTTACATAGCTCCAACCATGAAATACAATGGGAATACCATGACCAATAGAGGGCAGCATGGCACAAGGGAAAAGAATAGATGCCACTTGAATGAAGAAATTTTGTGGGTCCAAGAATGCTGAAGGCAGAGAAGAGATGAGGAAATTGATGGAGTGGGTAAATAGGAATGCTTGCCCTTATTACCATGGGTTGTCCCCATTTTACAACTGGAATTTCCATTTCTAAAGGCTCGTCACATAGTATTAAGTAGTGACTAAGATTTGCGACAAATGCAAATTAGTTTTATTTTTGAGCATTGAAGTTACTCTTCCTAGCCTTAATTCTTTCATAATCCTCAGCAGCAATATCAGTTATTCCCTTCTGTCCAAAAGTTTTGGCAGGAACTTTTTAATGTAGGGTTTTGGGTGAAACTTAACTGGGTAGTAGGGGTTACAAACAACAATGTGATAGTATTTCCCCAACTCTCCTTGGGGAAAAACTGTTTGCAGGACACACTTTTATTTAATTTTATTTTTTCTGAATAATGCATGTATTATCATGCAAAACACATTTATATATTGTTCCTTTTTGTAAGTGAGTAACCTTGTAAAACCAAAACCTCAAAACATAAATCCAAATAAACAATTGAAAAACCCTTTGCTTTCATTTGCATTCTAACTCCAGGAGTTCTTTCTCTGGATGTGGATAGCATTCTTTGTCATAAGTCCTTGGAATTGGCAAGACATACTTTTAAATTAAATTAGAATTGTTAACATTTTCTTCATCACTTTCTTAAATCTAGACAATCAACAAAATGATAAATTAAGGACTGATTTGTAGCATTTGCCAATTTCCAAGGTGCCAATGCTTACTCTGAAAATGTAACAATCCCTGGGACTGGTTCAAGCACACTCCAGCACAGCTCAGGGCTTATATCTGTGTCCTATTTGAAAGCTAAATTTACCTTGAAACAATCCCAATTTTTGAAGCCTCTGAGGGAGGTGGATGTGCAGGTGAAGTGAAGACATTGTGAAAAGAACCTAACAATTATTCTCAAGGAGGATAATGGAAAGGATATAATACAATTGCATTATCAAAGTTGGGCCATGAGGGTACTGAAGGACTGAGGGAGGCAAAGGAGGCAAGATGGTTATCAGGACAGAGTGACTGCTCTGGCTTGGCAGAGTAGGAGAGAATTGGTCAGGCAGGAAAAAAAGGTCATCAGAACAATCTCTAATTTGCACTGAGGATTCTTGGCATGAGCATGAGCTTAACTGTCTCAAATCATGAATTCTGTCAACAGACTGTGACTCCCCTGAAAGCTATGTATTTAATAGCATTTGAGAACTGTGTTTTATTTCATGAACCCCCTTTTACTTGTTCCTAGGCAAGAAGTAACCACTGGAACTAATTAACTAAACTGTGTCTTTTCTATAACTACTCTATTCTGAGTATAACTATAAATTAGCCACATCCTAGAACTATGGACAGCTGTGAGTACAGCTGAATGACAGTATTTAAATATACTGTGATTTTATTCCTTTTTATATATGCTTTGCTTATGAATAAAAACTGCTTACTGTGGCATATGTATTTATTTGTCTGAGTGACTAATTCCATTATGCTCTGTTCAGGTGACTGAGACTTGGTGAAATCCAGCAGTTCCATGAAGAGGATGGGCTGTAGGTTTAAGGACTATTTTTATTTGATAAATCCAAACTGATTATATTGCCTAGACCAAGGATAGGTGTGTAACAACACTATTAAAAGGACAGGCTTGTCCAATAGATGAATGGTTAAAGGAATAAATGTATAATTTTCAAAGGAAGAAACACAATCTATAACCTTATAAAAAGGCTCTAAATCACTAATTACTGGATAAATGTCAATTAAATCAAGTAAACAACTCATACCTATCAGAATGACAAAATTGAAAAAAATAGAAAATGACAAATTCTGGAGGGACTGTGGGAAAACTGTACACTTGTGCTTTGTTGGTGGAGCTATGAATTGGTCTAGCCATTCTGGAAAGTAAATTAGGATGGTGTTCAGGAAGTTTCTGAAATGTGCATACCCTTGGACCCAGTTAAAGCACTATTAGACTTATACTCTCAAAGAAATCAAAGAAAGACAAAAAGACTCTATATGTACATAAATATAGCTCTTTTCATGGCAGTCAAAAATTGGAAACTACAGAGATATCCTATTAGGGAATGGTTAAATAAATTGTATATGAAAATAATAAAATTAATTACTATGGGAATATAATTGCACCAGAAGAAATGCTGAAATAGACAATTTCAGAGGAAATTAGACTTCTGTGAACTGATGCACAGTGAAGTGAACAGGACTAGAACAATTTTTATGACATTATAGAGAAAAAAACATTTCAAAAACTTTAGAATTCTGATCAATGCAATGATAAATCACGAGTTCAAAAGAATAAAGATGAAGCATGCCAGTTGTTATTTGACAGAGAAGTGATGAGCTTAAAATGCATAAAGAGACACAGACATACATTTTTAGGCATGACTAATATGGGAATTTATTTTCCTGGATGATATAGATATTTACTGAAAGATTTTACTTAATGGTATAGAGTAATAGGAGGAACACAATAATATAAACTTGTTATTTGAAAAAAACCCAAAATTTTTAAAAGAAGGAAAAATGAGTGGACTTCAGGAAAGATGTTTCCAATTGTCTGGAAACCAGAGAGAGCTTGGTATTTCTCTGGAGGCTCCTCTGTTGGGTCCAATATATAACTTCTACTATGAATAGGGGACCTTATCATGCCTATTTTTGTTTTTGGTGAATAGAATCAGGTTGGGATGGCTAAAACTGCTTTAGAGGAAGTGGCAGGATCATTTTTTTTCTACCTCCCTACAATTAAACAAACTGGCCTTTTGCCTTTTTGTTTCAATGATCAAACTGAAAAATGAAGGGTTTGGCATATATACCTTCTGTCTTCCCTCTGGCCTAACATTTAGGATCCTCTGATCTTTTGAATATTTGGACTCTTAGGAGTTCCTTCTTTATTAGTAGTACTACTTTTCTATTTTCAGCCCTGTCTGCATTATAGGGTCATAATACCACCCACACTCAATCAGTCCCATCTATTTTTTCTCAGATATTCTTTTTGTATAACTTGGCTGCATGTTTACTGGTTCTTATACTCTCTTCAGATCTTTGAGAAACATAGAAAGTCAATGGAATTGGGTCATTAGGGATTATAATTCTCTTCTAGGGAAGTATATTAGCTTCTTTACATGATTGTGCAAAGGAACGAGATATTTTTTCTCAACTCTAGAGAAAATTTATGACAGATCATATGTTCCACTAGATAATCAAAAAGATCACTTACGAAATTAATTATATATCACTCAGTGTTTTCAAAGGTTTTCCCAGGAGGAAAAACAATCATGGGAAACAATTTATCCAAATTCTCACTGAATGCGAATGCAGAAAAAAATAGTAATCCAAGGAACCTCTCTTTGTTCTTCGTCCTCTTCTCTCTGCAGTATCTTGGCACTCCATCTTTCTTAATATGCTATTTTTCTTTGACTTCTGTGATACTGTTTTCTCCTGGTTCTCCTGGTCTTTTTCTGACAACCTCACCTAATTAAGTTCCTCTTCTTTCTTCTTTCCTTTATTTTCCAAAATATATTGGTATCTCAAATGATTTGCCTCTTTAACTTCTCTCAATGATCTTATTTACTTCTAGGGCTTCAGTTATCCTTTCTATGGGGATGTTTTAACATCTATACTATCAAACCTCATTTCCCTGCATTGAGATCCAGTCCTGTATTTCCAGTTGCCTATTGTACACCTGAATAACCTGATAATACCTCATATCCATAATGGAACAAATAATTTTCTCCCCAAACATTCTTTGTTCAAATAATTTCCTCATTTCTGTAGGTAGAACCATTATTAACTAGGCTTGGAAATTTAGTATATATTTTTTTACTCTTCTCTTTCCCAAATCCCTTATTCCCAGTTGGCTTCTAAATCCTGTTGACTCTATTTTCCTAAAATTTCTTGCATCTGTCCATTATATAGCACTCTTACTGATATCACCTTTATTCATACTTCTGCCTTCATTACCCCAATCTTAAACTATTTTAACCATTTTCTCAATAGTTTTCTTTTATCTAGTGTTTTCCTTATCCAAATCTCTTAGTCAAACAAAGGATATTCATGAATGTTGGCTACTTCTCATACCATATAAAACTGCTTTTAGGGCACATCTCATATCTTTGTTGCGCAGGCTATAAATTAGGGGGTTTACAAATGGAGTCATTACTGAATATACCAAAGTGACAATTTTTTGCATCAAAGTTGGGATGCCATATGTTGGGCTCACATACATTACCATGACTGTTCCATAGAACAAAGACACTACTGTAAGATGAGATCCACATGTAGAGAAGGCTTTACGACGACCAGCTGCTGAAGGTACTTGAAACACAGCTCTAAGCACCAGGGCATATGATGTGAGGATGTATGTAATGGAGAGAAAGAGGACAAGGGAGCTCTGAGTATAGAAGACCAGCTCAGTGATAGGTGCTGGAGCACAGGAGAGGGCCATCAGTGGATCCATGTCACAAAGAAAGTGATCTATGATGTTGGAACTACAGTAGGGCAGTTGGGAGATTAGGAAAATGAGAACTGGATAGCCAAGGAAGCCAGCCAACCAACAGAGAGACACTAGGGTGGCACAGTGCCTCCCAGTCATGATGGTTGGGTAGTGCAGTGGGCAGCAGATAGCCAGATACCTATCATAAGCCATTATTGCTAGGAAGAGACATTCAGTTGTACCCAGGGAAAAGAAGAAATAAAACTGAAGGAAGCAGCCAGAGAAGGAGATTGTTTTAGTCTTGGACAGAAAGCTGGCCAACATATTTGGAACAGTGGAAGAAACATACCAGATTTCAAGAAAGGAAAAGTTTCCTAGAAGGATGTACATGGGAGTATGGAGTCTTTGGTCCCATGTCACTGCACAGATGATGGCTCCATTACCAAGAAGGGTCAGGATGTAGATGACCAAAAGCAGTGAGAAGAGAACAACCTGTGTCTCCCAGGAGCCAGGGAAGCCTAGGAGGACAAACTCAGTTACAGTTGTTCTTGACTTGTTCATGGGTCTCAGAACTGTGGAGAAGATAGAGATAATCATGATTCAGAAGATTTTTGTTGAGATTCTGGAGTTTTTTTTTCTGGAATAAGGAGCTTGTTTCAAAGAGTTTGAAGGAGGCCATGTGTCATGGTGGAAAGAGTTTTGAATGTGAAGGACTAAACTTGGAATATTGGAGCTTAAGTTTGAATAATAACTCTGCCAGTTCTTACCTGTGTGAATTTGGATAAATTGTCTAACCTCTCTGTGTCTCAGTTTCATCATCTGTAAAAAGGAAGAGGTTGTGGTAAAATTTCTAAGGTCAACTTTAGATAATGTCCAACTTTTATTCTATGATTCATTATCCAAGCAAGTGAAATATACTAGTCATTCTGGGACTAGATTAGAGGTAACTCCTGTCTTGCTCTAGGTGAGCTTTGGGGTCCTGACTCTTAGTGTTACTTGGCTAACTAGGCTCCTTGAATTTCCCAGAGTATTACAATGAACAAGTCTGATTTCCTAATCTTTTGAAGCTAAAGAGACAGATGGACCAGTGATATGTACAGTTTAATTTTTTCCTGGGCTTTCAGTGTATAGATGGAAATCACTGTAATATTCATCATCTTTGAGAATCAAAGACAAAGAAGTGTAGAATTAATTTCTTTCAAAGTGACCTTTTTTATCATCCATTTAAAACCATAAAGGTCTATGTTGTAGCTTTTATTTCATCCCTGAAAAACATTCGTTTCTTGTCACCATGCCCACCAATATAATTACAACAATCTTAATTTTCTTTTCAGATAATTCCTACAAGTGTTTGGACCAGGAAAGAAGGTAACAGTATTTAAAGGTTCAGCATATTCTCTTGAATCTATCCTTTTGTGGGGTCTATTATGGGCAGAGACAAATATACCAAGAAACCAATTTTCTTTCCATGAATTTCTGTGCCAACTTAGAAAGGATATAGGACTATTTTTGTTGGATAGAGAACGAGTATGTTTGATGTAAAGAGGTGCAGTATGCAGCTTCTGGCTCCCCAAAAAGATGATTTCTTATTTTGTCAAAACCTCTCTTTTAACCCTTACACAAGGAAGAAGAAAAATGAATTTGAAAAGGGATTGCTGACATCTAGGAAGAAAGATGAGGACTCTAACACTATTATTCCCATGTTGGTAGTCAGTGTGATGAGAAATCTTAATGAGAAATTGAATTTCTAATTATCTGAGGTCTAAAGAGTCTCCTAAGGAAAAATTAGTTTGTAGATTACAAAGTAGGAATCAATGACCCAAAGAGAAGATACTTCCTACTACAGGACAGCTTGTGATACTGCCAGGAACAGATTCCAAGAGTCTAGCCTCATAGACTTTGACCTGGAATCACAATCATGAAAGCTGAGTAATAAATAGCTTTTTGTTGGTGAGAATATCAATATAGAAGAAATTTGATTATCCAGCAGAGACATGGAAAGAAAGAAAAGATAAATGAACTATACTTACAATTTCAAATCACAAAGTATGAACCTCGTCCTCCACCAAACCTTATGGAACACTTATGTAATATTCTCTAGTAGTCAAGCTGATTGGTTTGTTTCATTTTTATTTTCTCTCTTTTCCTCTTCTAATAGAAGTAAAAATGAGCAATGGTCTAGACAAAAGGTGCACAGCTCTAGGGAAGAGGAATCAGGTCTCTAATATTCTGCAGGAATTGCTGAAAGGGCTGACACTTTCTGGGAATATGGTTATGTAGTTAAAAATGTCACACTTCCTTTTTCTCCTCCCAGATCATAAGAACATAATTTCTCAAGCTTTCTGGGTCTATGAATCACCTCTACTAGTAAAAACGATCAACTCCTCCACCTGTTCCTATTTCTGACTACAGGCAAATGAACAGTATCTCACCTCTAGATAAACTAGGAGTGATTGTTTGATCATTCTATCTTTTAATATTCCTCACCATTATACTATGAACTAGAACTAATATGAACTTTAAAAGTGTGTAAAGCATCCAAGTGGCTTTAAGAGAGAAAATTCTTCATGATCTATGCCAAAAAATGGATTGGTTTCCCAGGAGAAGAAGTTACAACATTCATAGGTACATAGCATGGTAGGGATAAAGTAGACTTGGAGATCATCCAATCTAACTTGTTTTTAAATAGATGAGGAAAAAAAAGAAGAAAATGACTTGCAAAAAACTCATGCAGAGAGTCACTGGCAATATCAGGGTTAGAACTAGATCTTCTATTTTCTGGTCTGTCAGTCTTTCCAAACCACCATAGTGCTTCTTTGAGTTCTCTTCAGAAAATTCATAGTGATCAATTGGAGCAGGTATATGGAAGCAGTCATAGTATTGAGGCCTAGCACCCCCAATGAGTGTGGTACAGGTTCAGCCTCTGGAGAGAGTGAATGCTTAGTGAAATCTCAGTCACAGGATCGCTATCCTTGGTGACTCTAAAGAAACTGCATTGTCAGAGAGCATTATCCATCACTTAATTTATTCTCTTTGCACCTGGATAACCCAAAGTTTTGCTTCCTGGGGGTTCCTTTAGTCTTTAAAAGTGTGTAAAGCATCCAAGCTATGTTTAATGCTAGTGATTACTCTGAAATCTCAGGTCCCTCCTTGGTGGATTCAATATCTTTACCATTTCCCCCCTCTAGGGGCCATCTTCTGTCATGCCCCTGGGTCTTCCCAGAGTCTGTGCAGATTGGTCCCAGGAGTTTGGCTTGAATGAAAAAAGAAAGTGAAGAGAAGCCAGAGCAAAGAGATAGATTTTAGCAGACCTTTTCTCTGTGAAGAAATTGCATTCTTTTGAGAAGTCACTTCCAGATCGCTTTGATTGCATCACCATTGCCATCACCATCTCTATGTCTCACTATCTCTATATAGCTATAGAATTCACATCTAATAATAATAATACTAACTAGCACTTATATAATACCTAATATATGCAAGCTACCCTGCTAACCATTTTATAAATATTATTTCATTTTAAATTTTATAACAAGCCTGGTTAAGTTGAGTAAACTGAGGCAAACTAAAGTTAAGCAATTTGCTCAGGGTTACACAGCTAGGAAGTATTTGAGGCTGAATTTGAATTCAGGTCTTCTTTACTTCAGTGTGAGCGCTTTATCCACTGTGCCACCTAACTGCAATCTATATCATTTATACTTATTACTATGTCTATATTAATACCCATATCTATGTTATCTATATCATTTATAACTATATCTAGATCTAAGACTATATCTCTATTTTTCCATTTTCTCTCTTCCTCCTCCCCCCAAATCTGGAATTAGAATTTTTTCAGTTCAGGAAATTCCCAGGTAAGGAATTTGAGGTGAGGGAAATCCTTCTAATAATCAGAGCTATCATTTTTATAACCTTTTAAGGTTTATAAAGCACCTAACAAATATCTCATTTATCCTCCCAACAACCCTGAGAGGTAGGTGCTATTGTCTCCAATCTTATAGATAAGGAAACTGAGGCAGACAAAGATTGAGTGAATCACCCTGGGTCACACCCCTGGTAAGTACCTGAAGTCTGATTTCATTCAACTCAGGCCTTCCTGTTTTCAGGCTCAGTAATCTATTCACTGGGCCATGTAGTTGTATGTAGTCTTTGAGAGATACCTAAAAGCACTAAAAGAAGAAAAGTGATCTGCCTAGGGTAACAAACAGAATGTGTCAGAAATTGGACTCAGACACTGATCATCTTTGCCCCAGAACACAGTAGGTGGTTAATAAATTCTTCTTTTCTATCTTTCTTCCTTATTCTATCCACTCTGTTTGTTTGCTTTCCTGGGCCAGTGTTGCAATGAGTAGAGTATTTAGCTCCAACTCAGAAGGTTTCTAAATAATAATAACAATGAAACAAAAAAAATCATAACCCAAATTAATATTCTGTTTAACCACTTTATTTTGTTAAATAATAATTTTGTCCATTGAATTTGAAATTTAGCTAAAGATAATCTGAAACTAAGAAGATGGGGAAAGGAAGGAAAGAGAATAAGCATTTCTATTGTATCCACTGTGTGCCAGGTACTGTGCTTAGAACTTTTCATTTTTAAAATAAATATCATATCACTTGATTCTCACAATCTTTCTAAGTAGATGCTATTATTTTTATTCCCATTTTATTGATGAGGAAACAAAGAGGAAGATATTTAAGATTACTTTTTCATTTCTAAATAGCTCTCCAATTTAGTGTGACCTCCTTGAGGACAGCATACTGAAAAGCAGACATCACCTTGCTGACAAAGATGTTAAATTTATGTTTTTTCTGGTAGCAATGTATGCCTATGAAATTTGGACTATAATGAAAGCTGAATGTGGCAGTGATACTCTTGTGGTCCTGGAGAAGACATTTGAGAATCCTTTGAACAGCAAGGTGATCAAATCAGTCAATGCTTAAAAATATTAATTGTTCATCAGAAAGTAAAATACTCAAGTTGAAGCTTAAATTCTTTGGCCATATGATGAGAAGATAGGACTCAGTGGAAAAGACTTTGATGTTGTGAAAGATTGAAGGCAAAAGGAGAAGAGAATGGCAGAGGGTGAGATAGATAGTGCCATGGAAGTAATAAACATGAACATACAAATGAGTAATGGATTGGCTAAAAGGTGGGCATCTGGAGGAGGGGAGAGATGTGACCCTGGGAAAATCACTTGCTGATTGTTAGTTTAGAGGGATCAAAAGCTTGCCTTACAATATTCTGTAGGCATCCCCGGGATCCCCTGACACTTCTCATTCATTACTTAACAGGTGATTAATCTTTATTTTGTGTTCTGAATGATACTTGACTATCCCAAAAGAGTTAATACATAGTCTGGAGCCCTCACAATGTGTGTGTGTCAGTTCCCAAATAGGTAAGAGCCCCAACATTGGTTTGGTTTTCTCTAAAAGAACAAAGAATATCTTTACAAAAGAATGAACTCTTGTCAAGGGTTGGCTAAAAGCAGGGGCAAGGAAGCAATAATTATATTAGTTGGCATGAGTCTCTTGCTCCCTCCCAGTTTCTCACCCTACTTCATATTATGATAAAATTCCTTGACTAATCCGGGAGACAAGGTCAGATGGCAAATATCAGCCACAAGGCTCTCCCCTTTCATAGTTCCTGATAGAAAAATACTGTGGAAAGATGTTACATGGAGATTGTTTCTCATATTCTGTTATCAGGGCTCTGTGCTCTACTTCGCTAGAAGTATGCTACTTTGCACAAGATTCAATTTGTTTTTTCTCTCAGTGAGTAAGTACTATGAATTCCAGGGTCTCTCTTGGGTAGGCTTAGTGGGTATACTATGTTTCCCCTAGTGCTATATTATTTCTTCTTTAAAATAATTTAAAATTTTATTATTCATTTTAATATTCTTTTTTAAAAAAAAATTGAGTTTAAAATTCTCTTCTATTTTTTTGAGTTCTATATTTTTTCCTTTCCTCTCTCCCTTTTCCCATCCTTGAAAAGATGAGTGACTTATTTTATATTATACATGTTCAATCATGTAAAACACTTTCATTTTAGTCATATTGCAAAAGAAAATGCAGACCAACCCTCTTACCCTATATAATAAAGTAAAAAGAATGATACAATCTACTTTCAGATTGGATTAGTTCTTTCCTTGGAGGTGAATAGCATTTTTGATCAGAAATCCTTCAGAATTGTCTTGGATCACTGTGTTATTGAGAATAGCTGTCATTTACAGTTGATAATTATTCAATATTATTCTGTAAAATGGTTTCCTGGTTTTGCATATCTCATTTTGCATCAGTTCATATAAATCTTCCCATGTTTTTCTGAAAGCATCCTACTTGTCATTTCTTATAACCCATAATAGCATTCCATCACAATCATGTACCATAATTTGTTCACCCATTCTCTAATTAATGGGAATTCCTTTGATTTCCATTTCTTTGCCCCTACAAAAAGAGCTGCCATAAATATTTTTGTACATATAGCTCATTTTCCTTTGATTTCTTTGGGATACAGCCCTAGTAGTAATAGCGTTGCTGGGTTGCTGAATAAAAATGAAAAAAACTAATCATTGAAACTGCCATTTAGAAATAAATTCAGGGTTCCTGTTTTTCATTCTGTTTTGGGTTTAATTAAAACCAGCCAATTTTTTAAAGTATGCAGAAGATATTGTGTGAGGTGCTGGGGCAAAGACATAAATGAAATATTCCCTGTCTTCCAGAAACTTAAATTCTATGGGAGTCATTACACTTGATAATGAAGCCATCACAGTTGAGGTACCTAGATGCTATAATAAATAGAGTCTTGGGTCTGAAGTCAGGAAAATTTAAATTCAAATCCTGCCTCAGATATTTATGAGTTTTGTGGTCTTGGGATAGTCTCTCAACTTTTATTTGTCTCCATTTCCTCAACTGTAAAGATGGGGATAATAATGCCTTCTACTTCCCAGATATGTGATGAAGAACAAATAATAGAATATTTGTAAAGTGCTTAGCACAGTGTCTATCTGATTATAGACTCCATAGAAATGCTAGCTATTGTTATTATTGATTTTTTAATGAACCTATCTTTTAGAACCTGTAGAAAAATGTAATTTAGGCTGTCCTTTACAATTTTTAAAGGAGAAAATTCCTGGAAATGAATAAAAGACCTTTAAATAGGAGATCTCTCCTTTCTCTGATGAGAGAGGACTTTAAGGTCTTTGTAACAATACCTGGATTCTCAGTATCTCTTTTGATTTCCTCCTAGGAAACTCTACTCTTGAACTCTGGGCAAATCACTTCTGGAAAAGGCTATTGTACCTCTTAAATTAAATGACTGACACACTTCTTTTCCAATAATATATATGCAGAACGAGATCTTTTATTTTACTTTTTCCACTTGAATAATTGTTGATAATATCTAATGGCTTGTAATGATTATTGTTACTTATACTTTTCATATTTCTATTATTCTTTTTTAAATACACTCAATGTTTTGATTCTTTGGAGACTAGTATTTTGGGATTTATGGTCATATAACATTACTAGAAGAATACTGTTGTTAAATTTTTTTTTGGTTAAAGTTTCTAGGAATAGCTGACAACTATGGACTTTCTATGGGAGTGAAGAGAAACTATAAGCATTTATATAGCTCCTACTCTGTGTAGGCACTGTGCTAAGGACTTTACAAATGCTATGTCATTGATACAACAATCCTGTGAAAGTAGGTGCTGTTATTATCTCCATTTTATAATTGAGGAAATCGAGGCAGAGGTTAAGTGACTTGGCTAGGGTCACCAAACAAGGAGTGTCAGAGAGTTAATTTGAATCCAATTCTTCCTGATTTTAGGCTCTGAGTGCTATCCAGTGTGCCACCTAGCTGTGGAGTATAATATTCAATGCAATCCATAATCTGGTTATTGGGGATTTTATTCTTCCTACCATGCACAGGAGTCACTACATATAGGGTGGGGGAGGGTGTTGACTCAATATATTATGAAGCATTGTCTTATAGTTTTTCCTTTCCTTTCCTTTCCTTTCCTTTCCTTTCCTTTCCTTTCCTTTCCTTTCCTTTCCTTTCCTTTCCTTTCCTTTCCTTTCCTTTCCTTTCCTTTCCTTTCCTTTCCTTTCCTTTCCTTTCCTTTCCTTTCCTTTCCTTTCCTTTCCTTTCCTTTCCTTTCCTTTCCTTTCCTTTCCTTTCCTTTCCTTTCCTTTCCTTTCCTTTCCTTTCCTTTCCTTTCCTTTCCTTTCCTTTCCTTTTTCCTTTCCTTTCCTATCCTTTCCTTTCCTTTCCATAAGGTAATTCCCATTCATATTAAAAAAAAATAACCTCTTACCTTTTTCTTAAATTTGGTACTAAGTCAGTTCCAAGGCAGAAGCGCAGTAAGGACTAGGCAATTGGGAATAAGTGACTTGCCTAGGGGTGACACAACTAGGAAGTATCTGAGGTTAGATTAAAACCCAAGCCTTCCTATCTCCAGGTCTGGTGTCTAACTACTGAGATACTCACCTGCCCCTCCCATTTAAATTTAAAATCTCTAAAAATTATTAATGCATTTGAACTAAGGTCTTTCTACTGGTCAGAAAGATCCAGAGGAAAGACTTTATTGTAGTTGCAATTCTTTCTTGAGACTTTGTGGAAGGATGAGATAAACACACACACACACACACACACACACACACACACACACACACACGTTGAAAAGGCATAGGAGGGTTGCAGTCTGTAGTGATAGAGGAATTATTAGATCTCAGGTCCTTCAAAGTAATGAAGAAGAGCCAAAGAGAACATAATAGTCAACTTACCCCTTAAATAATTTTAATGGAATTTGGCTAATTTTTAATCCTCCTAGGACTTTCCTTAGGCATTTTTGATGTTCTTATATATAGACTATATATTAGGAGTTTTCTTTTTAAACCATTATCTTCCATCTTAGAATCAATACTGTGTATTAGTTCCAAGTCAGAAGAATGGTAAGTGCTAGACAGTGGGGCTAAAGTGATCAACCCAAGGCCATATGGATAGGAAGTGTCTGAGGGCAGATTTGAACCCAGAACCTCCTGTCTATAGTCCTGGCTCTCAATCTATTGAGCCACCCACCTGCCCCCTAGATTAGGAGTTTTAAGAGTGGAGTTACTACTGAGTACACTAGTGTGACAATCTTCTGCATTCCAGCTGGATTCCCAGATGTTGGGCTCACATACATCACCATCAGGGTGCCATAGAATAGAGACACGACCACCAGATGGGATCCACATGTGGAGAAGGCTTTATGCCGGCCAGCACCAGAAGGAACACGCAGTACAGCTCTGAGGACCAGGGTGTAAGATCCCAGGATGGAGAGAAAGGGTCCAAAGATAATCATGGAGTTGAAAGTGTAGCAGATGAGTTTAATAACAGGAGCAGGGACACAGATGAGGGCAAATAATGGGCCTGGGTCACAGACAAAGTGGTCAATGATGTTAGGTCCACAGAAGGGCAGCTGAGATATAAGAACGATGGGAACTGGGTAACAAAGGAAGCCACTCACCCAGCAGGCAGATATCAGGTTGGCACAGAACCTCCCTGTCATGATGGTGGGGTAGTGTAGAGGTCAGCAGATGGCTAGGTATCGATCATAGGCCATGACCGATAGGAAGAAACACTCAGTAGTACCCAGGGAGAAAAAGAAGTAGAACTGGCAGAAGCAGCCAGAGAAGGAAATAGTCTTGGTCTCTGATAGAAAGTTGGCTAACAAATTGGGAACAGTAGAAGAAATATACCATATTTCAAGGAAAGCCAAGTTTCCCAGGAGGATGTACATAGGTGTGTGGAGCTGCTTGTCCCATTTCACTGCACAGACAATGGCTCCATTACCCAACAGTCAGGATGTACACCACTAATATTAAGAAAAAGAGGAGATTCTGCATTTCCCTATGACCAGGAAAACCCAGGAGGACAATCTCAGTCACAGTGTGTCTGACTGACCTGTTAGGCTCCAAAGCTGTGGAAAAGACAGATGAAAATAGACCAACTATCCTATTTCCAAGTAAGTGTCCAAAGGAGAAAGTTTAATTTCCACGGGGAAACATACAGGTCCATTCTGAAACTAGCTGTCCTATCCTTAGCTCTTATGGGACATACTCTAGCAGGGGGAATCCTTTCCAGTTTGAACAGGTTTCTGCTAAATCTAAAGGCAAAGAGACATTACGGATTTATTCCCGAATAGTGCTCTTTGTGCCTGGATTCTGGGAGGAATACATATAATACTTAGACTCCTGGCTGTTTTTCCCTTAGGGTAGGTATGGCAGCAGAACACATTTAGTGGTGTACATTAAGACATATAGGGGGCAGCTGGGTAGCTCAGTGGATTGAGAACCAGGCCTGGAGATGGGAGGTCCTGGGTTCAAATTTGACCTCAGATACTTCCCATCTGTGTGACCCTGGGCAAGTCACTTAATCCCCATTGCCTAGCCCTTATTATTCTTCTGCCTTAGAACCAATATACAGTATTGATTCTAAGATGGAAGGTCAGGGTTTTAAATAAATAAAAAAAAGGACATACACATGGGAACCAAATACCACCAGAGTTCATAGAATCATATATTTATGGGTAGAAGGGGTCTTTGAAATCTAGCACAATGATCTAAATTTTAATCTAAGGAAACTGAGCTTGGTATATTTGTGGTAAGTGATGACTTAGTATAGATGAGGTAGTAAATAGCTTAACCATTATTCAAATCCAGGTCCTCCTTCAAATCCAGCATTCTTTCCATCATCATGCTGCCTCAAGAGCCCTAAATGTTTATTTTGCAGGGAAATAAATCTGTACTCACATATTGTTAGGGGCCAATCTAGAGAATTACTAATCCTTTTATTATTGCTTTTGCTGCTCAAATATCCTGGCTGAATGAAGTGTCAATGCAGAAGAAAATAGCTGTGCTCTCTTGAAATTGAAATTACAATGATTTTTACTTTCCATGATATGCATAATTAGTGTTACCTTCATTGATCACTTCCACTAGCACTATATTTGAATATAAAGGAAGAACAAAAATGTTATCATCTTCTGATCAACTAACATATGATATTTTATTAAAACTAGAGATAAGTAGGCTGCAATTCCAGTGTGTCATTAAAACTTTTAAAAGTTTTGTAGTATTTCTTAAGATCAATTCATTCTTATTTTACTAGAATAATAATAACAACAACAATAATTTTAATAATAAGAGAAATGAGATTTTTTGGACAATTCCAAATAAGTAGATCATATTTGTCTATGTAAATGTGCTCAGTATTCACTTATCCAACTGTGTATGAAGCACTCCAGCCCTGAGAAAGATATATAAAGGTTACAAAAATGGAAACAATCAGATCTGTAAGGGTAAGGAGTACAGTATTAAGATGTTGTGAACCTTAAAATCTCTCAGACTTGTGAATGTTAAAAATTTTCCCATTGGGGAATTCTTAATTGGAACAAATTCCCCACTGAGAAACATTCCCCATTTTGATGTGAGAACTCGCCGGGATCAGAAATGGGAGGACCTCTACTCCACTTGGATCCATGCTTATGGTGGGGCAAGGAGTTCTTTGAGCCAGGCCTGTTTTTAGAATTGATACAATGAGATGCTAGGTACCTAAAAGGGTCGGGCAAGTTTTGTCTTAATGAGATTAGTTGACTCAGCTGTGTTTTCACTGGTTCAGACTTACTGAGGGGATTAGTCGACTTAGCAGGAATTCAGATGGGCATTCCTTTGGAAAGCGTCTACAGTGATTGGTAGATGTAGGGACTTAGGGGAGGTGACATGGGAGAAAAATCCCTATATAAGAAAAAGCAGAATCTCTTGAGGAGATATCCTTTTAGATATATTCCTTTTGGAGAATTCCTTTTGGAGGATCTCTGATGAGGACCGCTTGGGAAGAATCTCTTGAGAGAGGCTCTGGAGAAGGGAAACTCTTGGAGGACAATCTCTAAGGAGGTCTCCCTGGAGCTCCTCTAAGGGAACTCTGTCCCTCTGGAGATTCTGGAGAGAGGCCCTTTGGAACAGTCTCTGGCTGGAAGGCTCTCTGGTGAAGCCAGCTGAGATGGAATGGCCTGGTGTTACTAGAATCCTTGTTTAGTCAGACCTTGTGGTGAGTGTTAAAAAACTGACTGATTTTTCTTTTAAGACTCAGGTCTAGGCCATATTGGTTTGAGGCCCTTCATACTTATTCCTTTCTTACTCTCTCTCTCTCTCTTTGATTACTCATTGTATGGTTAATTAAAATCTCTATAAAACCCAATTGACTTGGGTATTTGAATAATTGGGAATATTTCCCTGGTGACCACCTTATATTTGATTTAAAAACCAAGACACTGTAGTGAAACATATTTCTGCGGTAAAATTTACTCACCCTCTCTTATATCTATCACAATTTATATCTTCCACTATTTTAATCACTACAGTTTAAGACCTCAACCATTTTAAATCTCACAATGTCTAAAAAGAATTTTACTAAAAAAATGCAAAGAAAAATCAGAACCTAAGGAACAAATTATATACTAACAACAAAAATATAAAATGACACATTTACAGTAGTGAATGTATTATAGAATCACAGATTTGAGAGTTGGAAGGGACCTCTGTATTCATCTAGTGTAACTTATAAATAAAAACTCTATTATAATCTGCCTAGCAAGTGATCAGCTAGACTCTGCTTCAAGAACTATAAGGAGAGGAAAAGGAAAACTGTTGGACTTTTAGAGGGAATAACTGCTATTTTAGATATTTTATATATTGATATTAATTTATTTAAATTTAGTTATAAAGATTGCTTTAATTGTTTTTAGTAATTTAATATTGTTTATAACAAAGCAATAAAACATATTGAAAATTGTTGACATTAAACTGGGCGCAAAATAACAGATTGTTTTGGATAACAAGGTTGTTTACCAAAATTCATCCTTATGTATTTCATCAAGTCTGTGGAGAGGAAGGGTTTTACTCTTCTATACTTATTCCAGTATGGAGGAAACACAGAAGAATATTTTCAAGACAAGGCTACATTTTAGAAATGATATTAAATATTAAACTTTCATGTGATGAAAATAGTACTTGGCTCCATTGATATGCTTTTCATAGTAGTCAATACCTTTAACTTAAATCTTTACAACTTCTAGAGAATATATTCTGTTTAAATAAGTAGCATAATGTTAGTAGAATGGGCATTGGACTTGTGAGTCAGATGCCATGACCATGGGTTCAAATTAGTTTTCTAACTTGTAAATGGGGATAAAAATACTTATGCTATACTTCTTCATGGGGTTGTGAGGGAATTACTTTGTAAGCCATAAGTTATGCAAATGTAAAGTATTATTTAAATAGTGGAGTTTCACCAGCAAATTCCAACTTCAGAAATGCATCAAATAGTTTTAAAATCTATTTATTTTTTTATTTAAACATACTTAACATAGCACAAAGTTAGAAATATGGAAGAATTATGTGTTATTTTTCAAGATAGGAATCAGATATGCAAAAAACCCAAACCAAACCAAACCCAATCCACTATGCTTGGAGTAAAAAGATTCAGCTGCAAAGTCTCAACTCCAACAATTATTTTTTGTGCCTTCCTCTTCTTACTTTCCAATAATAAGCTGACCTTAAATAACTGTCATTCAGTTGGCAATTTTGATTTGAATTTTTAAAAAAGTATAACATGTACCAGATTTTTTTTTTGAAAGTTGGTGGGGACTGAAGAAAATGTATAGTCTTCCATTTTGTTGGTCATGTGACTGCAAACATTGACTTGATTATTGTTCTAAGAACTGGAGGTGGAAATTGGTGGGGTGTGGGTAGCAGAATGGCATGGGATTGCAGCAGGCAGTGTGGTAGGTATGAATTGGGTTAGTTATAGAGAACTCTCTCTAATCAGAAGCAAGCTGAGGCTGAAGACAGAACTAGGCAGCTGGCAAGATAGTATGGCATGAAGCTGGAGAGTAGCAACTGCAATCCTCAGTATCTCCAAAATAAAGGAAGAGAAGTACATTTCTTTATCAATTCTCCAAGTCCAAGATGATCATTATACTTACAGTGTTCATTTTTATTATAAAGCTTTTTGTTTCCATTATTTTGTGCTGTCTTACCTTACAAAATATAGTTATTACATATTGTTATAATTATGTGTGTCCACTAACAGGATCTTGTTAAACAAGAAAAGATGTTTAAGGGAGCTGCCTTTTAGAGAGGAGATGATGTAAGGTAGGAGCTAAGGGTGTATTGCTCCTCCTCTCACACACTCACACCTCTAGGGGATTGGTTGATGCAGAGGTGCTGCACAGTGAATTGGGGATCCCTAACTGTGAGGGATAAATAGGAAGATGAAGGATAATTTTCCTAATCGAATGGGTGAAAGGCACTCCAAGTTTCCCAGGTAAAATGGAGTTATTGAGACAAGCTTCCCATAATCTTTGACTTGGTGGGGGAGAGGTCTTTGTTAGCACCCCACAGATGCTGGTCCTGCCACAGATGATATCCCTCTTTCTTAGCTCTTGGTAATAAATTGCACTGTATATCTGACTGTGGATTGTTATAGATTTAATGTTCAATAAACTGAGGTATGTAGGGAGATAGGAAGGAGGGAATTGGGAGGGCTAGCCTGAACCCCAATGGTCCTTGGCCCAAGCCGCTGCAAAGCAAAATCTTGGGTTTTACTATCCTGATCCCCAATTACTTTCTTAATGATAGTCTAATATATTTATCAGGACTAGGACACTGATCAAGGCAAGGTGCACAGGGCAAAAAAAAACTCCTTGACCTTCCTGGTTAGAAGAGTATATCACTCTCCAGTGATCATCCGTGAAGTATTTGGTCGATGGTATGTAACTTGAATTGAGGATATGTCAGAGCAATCAGTAGCTGAATCCTTATGGCTCTTGGTGAAGTCCCCAGCAAGGAATTGCTTCCTGGCTCCTTGAGGTCTATCCTCCAAAATCCCAGAGTTCTTCTCAGATCTTTGCTGAGTCCCAGCATCCTCTGCTCCCAATGGTCATTGCTGTCAATCGTCCTTCTGTCACTGTTCCATTTTTAATTCCCATTTGCAACCTGCCTTTACAATATTTAAGGGAAAGGAGTGCAACTAGGTGGCTCAGTGTCAAGTAGGCTCAAGCCTAGAGATGGGAAGTCTTGGGATCAAATTTGACTTAAGACACTTCTTAGCTATGTGACTCTGGGCAAGTCACTTAACCTCCATTGCCTAGCCCTTACTGTTCTTTTGCCTTGGAACCAAAACTCAGTATTGATTCTAAGATAGAAGGTAAGGGTTTAAAAAAATAAATGAATTTTGAAGGCCAGAGAGGAAGGCCTTCAATTTGTAGAATAGATTCATTATGGAGGATTCATGGTGTAATATGGATAAGAATTGAAAAGAATGAGACATGAATATATTACATTTGCTATCAGTGGAGGGAGTTAGTGGTCATTTTATGTGATCAAAAATCCACTAGAATAAGAGGTTATTTCCTTGATCTCAAAACAGCTAAAGGGTATTTTTGATATTCTTCTATCTCAAGAGAGATAAGGTGACAGGCTTACAGTGAAGATTTTAGACCAGAAAATAGAAGAACCAATAAGAATAAAAAGCTTATGATCTTTTAAGAAAGAGAGATGCAGGGGGTAGCTGGGTAGTGTGAATTTTAAAACTACTCCACCCTACTCAGGCTGTACTTTAGAAGATCTGATTTAGCTATTTCCTGATTAGTAACAATGGAGATACTTGGTTTAACAGAATCAAGTCTTGGGAATTATACATTTCTCCACCCTAATTAGTTTAACAAGGTCAGGATGCCTGCACCATACTCAAAGATTTAATTATCTGAGGAAATGGCCTTCAACAGACATGTGCAAAAAAAGAAGACAGTCCCCTGGGTTGTTCTAAGTCAAGCTAAGCTATCATTGGTACAGATGAGATGCAGGAAAGTGACGTAAAACTCTCTATATAAGGCATGTCACTTGCTCTCTCTCCCTTTTTTTCCTGGAGAGGTGACTCTGGCTGGCAGCGTGCTAAGTGTTCCGACATCTTGGCGTGGTGGCAGCTATTGTCTGGGTTTGGTGGTGAGTTTGCCCCTGAGCTGATTCAGGTTCAGGCATCTTGGCTGAGTCCTTTGGAGTTCAGGCTAATTCTTTCTTCCTTACTCTTCAAAACCATATCTTCTTAGAGCCTCTGGTCTTCCTCCTGGCACTAGGAGGGAAAAAAATCCTACACCTTTTCCTTCTTCCTTCTTCTTAATTTCTTTCCACTATATCAATTAAATCACCATAAATTTCCAGCTGACTTGGTTATATTTCTTTTATATTTGGTATATCCATGGTGACCAAATAATTAACATAGTTTAGGTCACAATGCTAAATTATTCTTTATAGTAGCTTAGTGGATTGAGATCCAGGCCTAAAGATGGGAGGTCCTAAGTTCAAATCTCAGACACTTCCTAGTTGTGTGACTCTGGGCAAGTCACTTAACCCCCATTGCCTAGCCCTTATTATTCTTCTGCCTTAGAACCAATACACAGTATTGATTCCAAGATGGAAGATAAGGGTTTAAAAAAAAGAGAGAGAGAGAGATGCAACATCTAACACTCAAGTCTCCAGTGTTAGATAGACAGGATGAAACATCCAGGACTGACTGTCTTTGCACAAGTGGTAGAAGGAGTACTATGGATGCCCCATATTTAGAATATTCAAGGCATAATTCATGTGCCATTTAGTCTATAAGGACTTTCCTAAATGCCCAGGTTGATATTGTATTTTTTTTTGCTTTTGCTTTTATATTTGATATAATTTTATCTATATCCTGTATATATTTGTTTATATTTCTCCCCTCAGATGAAATAAGTACAATGAAACTAAACAATGAAAAATTTTCTTTGTATTTGCATAATATATTTAACAAAAACTTTATTTGGATTGAAATGAAAGGAAATTTATTCAGATCACTAAAATAATAATGTTGAACATCATAGGGGGAAAAGCCTTATCTTTGGTATATTCCACTAAAGTCTCCTTTCCAAGTTCCCATTGACACTGGAGGCTATGCTTTAGTGCTAGTTACTTAAGCATTTCAAAATCTACCTAATCATACACATATCTTATCATTTTGTACAGAAGGGCATGATAAGAGATGATGCAAGATGCTTTATTGGGATCCAGGTATTCTAAGCCTAAATCATTTCTAGGCACCAGAGTAGAAATAGCAACAAATATCCATTTCCATCATCTCCCTGCATTTCCATCCCCTCACATTTTGCCAAGCAAAGGATAGAACAAGGGAATATGTTACTTGTTTGGTCCTAATATTGGAAGTCATAGGATAGAGATGAGACTGGTTCTGTGATTTTATTAGGATAAAGAACTTTTCATAATGGAACTCCTTCTACCAATGCTGATTGACACCTTTTTAATTTACAGTCTTAGAAACTTGCTTAGGACACAGAGAGTTTAAATAACTTTCACAGGGTCATATAGCTACTATGAGCCTTAGGCAAAATTCAGGTCTAGTTCCTTCTGATTTCAGTGGCGACTCTGTGTCCTATTCATTGTTTTATCTCATTAGAATCCTTACTTCTGGTATATGTGTGAAATTTGCAATTTGTCTTTGGAATGAAGATAAAAAATTACTAATTTTGCAGTTTCATATAATCCTCTTTTTTTCTTCATTATATTCTGAAATATTCAGGTTTTTTGATGATTGATAAATTTACAGTAAAAAATTCATAACAAAAATTTTTGGAAAACAAAGGGTCCCAGGGTTCAGGTTTCTAGTAGTTCTTTGGTTTTTTTTTTGGGGGGGGGGGAAGAGATAAAATGATATTTATTTGTTGGAAAAATTTGATTTAATTAGTTAATTTAGACTATTTTTCCATAGTTATAAGATTCATGTTCTTTCCCTCCCTTTCTCCCCACCCCCTTCTGTAGCTGACTTGCAAATCCAGTGGGTTTTACATATGTTGTTGATCAAGACCTATTTCCATATTATCGATATTTTCACTAAAGTGATCATTTGATGTCTATATTCCCAATCATATCCCCATCGACCCATATTATCAAACAGTTGCTTTTCTTCTGTGTTTCTACTCCCACAGTTCTTTCTCTGGATGTGGATAATAATAAGTCCCTCAGAATTGTCCTGGATCATTGCATTGCTACTAATAGAGAAGTCCATTACATTCAATTGTACCACAGTGTACATGTGTATAATGTTCTCCTGGTTCTGCTCCTTTCACTCTGTATCAATTCCTGGAGATCGTTCCAGGTGACATGAAATTCCTCCAGTTCATTATTCCTTTAGGCACAATAGTATCCCATCACCAACACATACCACAATTTGTTCAGATATTCCCCAACCAGAGTGCATCCCCTCATTTTCCAGTTGTTTGTCACCACACAGTGTAGTTATGAATATTCTTTTTTTTGTCCATACATTTTATTTAATTAGTTAATTTAGATCATTTTCCCATGGTTACAAGAATCATGTTCTTTCCTTCCTTTCCCACCACAACCCTTCTGTGACTGACATACAACTACAGTGGGTTTTACATGTGTCCTTGATCAAAACTTATTTCCATATTATTGATATTTGTACTAGTGTGATCATTTAGGGTCTATATCCCCAAACATATCCCCATCGACCCATATGATAAAGCAGTTGTTTTTCTTCTGTGTTTCTATTCCCACAGTTTTTGTTCTGAATATAGATAGCGTTCTTTCTCATAAGTCCCTCAGAATTGTTTTTGATCATTGCATTGCTACTAGCAGAGAAGTCCATTATATTCGATTGTACCAGAGTATATCAGTCTCTATGTACAATGTTCTCCTGGTTCTGCTCCTTTCACTCTGTATCAATTCCTGGAGGTTGTTCCAGTTCTCATGGAATTCCTCCAGTTCATTATTCCTTTGAGCAGAATGGTATTCAAACTAAAGTTTGGAAAAAAAGTTGCAAACCAAAACAGTATCATTGGGTCCTTTATCTGTAGAACACTCTTTCTTGTTAATGCCCACTTCACCTATGAATTTACTTGGGAAAGATCTTTTATGCAAATTAAGAGCAACTATTCAATGTACACCAACAGGGGACATATTGTTAGAACTTCCTGAAAGAGCTCTGGATATTTTCTAAATGTTATTCTTAGATACAGCTGAGGCAGAAAAAGAAAGAGGGAGATGATATATCAGATCAGGTAGGGACTTCTCATTCTACAGATGTTGGTCTATTAAAATCTACAACCCCAGTTAAAGTGATTAGACCAGTGATGGCAAACCTTTTAGAGACTGAGTGCCATGCTCCACCCCACCCCCCTCATAACAAAGACAGGGGAGGGAGGAAGTGCTCCCTTTGGACTGCTGAGCAGAGAGGAAGGTGAGGTGAAGAATGTTCTCAGATGCTCATGGAGAGAGGAAAGATAATGTCCTGAATGCTCTGCTCCCCTCCAGCTCTGTTGTCTGTGAACCACCCATCTTACCCTAGACAAGAGGGAGAAAATTCCCATTGGGTTGCTGGGAAGCCAGGTGGGTGATGTCCTCAGATGTGGTGGAAAGGGGGACAGGAGTAACTCGACACCAAATGTGTGACCTCTCTGTGCCCTCTCTGGTACAAGTGTCATAGGTTTACCACCACAGGATTAGACCATGCCTGGATAGTTTGGTTCACTGTTTTTCATAATGCGACTACTTTTTTTTTATTGTAAGTTATTTATTTAGTCAATTTAGAACACTATTCCTTGGTTACAAGAATCATATTCTTTTCCTTCCTTCCCTCCCCCAACCCTTTCTGTAGCTCATGCGCATTTCCACTGGTTATTACATGTATCCTTGATCAAAACCTATTTCCATGTTGTTGGTGTTTGCATTAGGGTGTTCATTTAGAGTCTTCATCTCCAATCATATCCCCTTGACACATGTAATAAAGCAGTTGTTTTTCTTTGGGGTTTCTATTTCCACAGTTTTTCCTCTGAATGTGGATAGTGTTCTTTCTCATAAATCCCTCCGAGTTGTTCAGGATCACTGCATTGCCACTAATGGAGAAGTCCATTACATTCAGTTGTACCACAGTGTATCAGTCTCTGTGTACAATGTTCTCATGATTCTGCTCTTTTCACTCTGTATCAATTCCTGGAGGTCGTTCCAGGTCACATGGAATTCCTCCAGTTCATTATTCCTTTGAACACAATAGTATTCTATCACCAACATATACAACAATTTGTTCAGCCATTCCCCAATTGAAGGGCCTCCCTTCATTTTCCAATTTTTTTGCCACCACCAAGAGCATGGCTATGAATATTCTTGTACAAGTCTTTTCCTTTATTATCTCTTTGGGTTATAAACCCAGCAGTGCTATGGTTGGGTCAAAGGGCAGACAGTCTTTTAGCACCCTTTTGGCATAGTTCCAAATTGCCCTCCAGAGTGGTTGGATCAATTCACAAGTCCACCAGCAATGCATTAATGTCCCAACTTTGCACCATCGCCTCCAACATTTATTACTTTCCTTTGTTGTCATGTTAGCCAATCTGTTAGGTGTGAGGTGGTAGGTACCTCAGAGTTGTTTTGATTTGCATTTCTCTGATTATGACATTTAGAACACTTTTTCATGTGCTTATTAATAGTTCTGAAAATTGAAATCTGAAAATTTCCAATTCATGTCCCTTGCCCATTTATCAATTGGGGAATGGCATGATTTTTTGTACAATTTATTTAGCTTCTTATACATTTGAGTAACTAGACCTTTGTCAGAGGTTTTTGTTATAACGATTTCCCCCCAATTTGTTGCTTCCCTTCTAATTTTGGTTCCATTGGTTTTGTTTTACAAAACCTTTTTAATGTAATCAAAATTATTTATTTTATATTTTGTAATTTTTTCTCTTGCTTGGTCTTAAAACCTTTTCTTTCCTAAAGATCTGACAAGTCTACTCTTCTGTGTTCACCTAATTTTCTTATATTTTCCTTCTTTATATTCAAGTCATTCACTCATTCTGAGTTTATCTTGGTGTAGGGTGTGAGATGGTGATTCAAACCCAATCTCTTCCATACTGTCTTCCAATTTTCCCAGCAGTTTTTGGCAAATAGTGGGTTTTTGTCCCCAAACCTGGGATCTTTGGGCTTATCATAGACTGTCTTGCTGAGGTCACTTACCCCAAATCTATTCCACTGATCCTCCTTTCTGTCTCTTAGCTAGTACCATATTGTTTTGATGACCAATACTTTATAGTATAGTTTGAGATCTGTCACTGCTAGGCCAGCTTCCTTCACATTTTTTTCATTATTTCCCTGGATATCCTTGATTTTTTGTTCTTCTAAATGAACTTTGTTATGTTTTTTTCTAATTCAGTAAAAAGTCTTTTTGGTAGTTTGATGGCTATGGTATTAAATAAGTAAATAAGTTTGGATAGGATTGTCATTTTTATTGTTAGCTCATCCTACCCATTGTAAAGGATAATTTTAAGGTTGTGACCTAAAATATATTATTGATCACCATGGGATAACCCAAATAAAATACCCAAGTCAGCTAGAAATTTGTGGTGATTGTAATTAATATAGAGGAAAGAAATTAAGGAGAAGGGAGAGGGAAAAGGTGTAGGATTTCTCCTGCCTGGTTTGTGCCAGGGGGAAGATGAAAGGCTTTCACTAAGAGAATAGTGTTTGGAAGGTAAAGAGAAAATATCAGCCTAAACTCCAAGAGGGCTCAGCTAAGATGCCTGAATCTGAAGTATAGTATCAAGGGAAAACTTACCACCAAGCCAGACTGCCACCATGCCAAGATGTTGGAATGCTTAGCACACTGCCAGCCAGAGTTGCCTCTCTGGGGAAAGAGCCCCAAGAGAGGAAGTGACGCGAAATATATTGATGGTTTACATTACTTTCCTGAGTCTCATCTGTACAAATGGTAGCTTTAGCTTGATTTAGAACAGCCCAGGGTCTGTCAGATGTTTCTGCCCATGTCTGTTGAAGGCCATCCTCCTAGATACTTAATCCTTAAGTATGGCTATAGATATTTCTGATTTGGTCAGACTCTGTTGGGTGGAGTAATGTAAAGTTCCCAAGACATTCCTGATTTTGTTAGACTAAGTATCTTCATTGTTAAAATCAGGAGATAGCTAAATCCAATCTTCACAACCTCCCCCCCCCCCATGATCATTGGGAGACTAGTCTCCCCATTGATCATTTAATATAATCATCTTGTAGTCCTAAAGCACTTCTAACTACAGATGTATACAATATTTAGTTTCTAAGAGGAAATTACAATAGTTAGATAAAAGAGGGCAATAGAAGAAAGACAGACAGCAAAACCAATGTTTGCTGAGTGCATTGATAAAACCCAATTAGAGGGCAATCCCCTTTTGGCATAAGAGTATACATTCAAATAAATGTTCAAACAAACTTCAGTTCAATCAACCACATCCAAAGTTCGTTCTTGATCTTCTTGATGTAATGTAGGTTTTCTAGCATCTTTCTGTAACAGTTCATTCTCTGGATTTAAGAGTTAGCAAGCTTCTTCCCTTGAAGATCTTTCTCAAACAAAATTTCAAAATCTTAGATTCTTATTAAAATACACCATGAGCAATTAATATTTTTCCAATTATTTAGATTGAGTTTTAATTGTGTGGAAAGTGTTTTGTAGTTGTGTTCCTATAGTTCCTGTGTTTGTCTCAGCAGATAGATTCCTAAGTATTTTATATTGTCCAGGGTGATTTTAAATGGAATTTCTCTTTCTAACTCTTGCTGTTGAGATGTGTTAGAAACACAGGAATGCTGATGACTTATGGGGGTTTATTTTGTATCCTGCAACTTTGCTAAAGTTGTTGATTATTTCCACTAGCTTTTTAGTTGCTTCTCTAGGATTCTTTAAGTAGATCATCATATCATCTGCAAAGAGTGATGGCTTGGTCTCCTCATTGCCTATTTTAATACCTTCAATTTCCTTTTCTTCTCTAATTGCTATTGCTAGTGTTTCTAGTACAATGTTAAATAATAGAGGTGATAATGGGCATCCTTGTTTCACTCCTGATCTTATTGGGAATGCATCTAGTTTATCCCCATTGCAGATGAGGTTTTAGATATATACTATTTATTATTTTTAGGAAAGGCCTTTCTATTCCTATATTTTCTAGTGTTTTCAAGAGGAATGAGTGTTGTATCTTGTCAAGGCTTTTTCTGCATCTATTGAGATAATCATGTGATTTTTGTCAGTTTGCTTGTTGATATGGTCAATTATGTGGATGGTTTTTCCTAATATTAATGATCCTTGCATTCCTGGTATAAATTCCACCTGATCATAATGAATAACTTTTGTGATCACTTGCTGGATTCTTTTTTGCTAGTATTCTATTTAAGATTTTTGCATCTATGTTCATTAAGGAGATTGGTCTATAGTTTTCTTTCTCTGTTTTTGACCTGGCTAGCTTTGGAATCAGTACCATATTTGTGTCATGAAAGGAATTTGGTAGAACTCTTTCTTTGCATATTATTTCAAATAGTTTGTATAATATTGGGATTAGTTGTTCTTTGAATGTTTGATAGAATTCACTTGTGAATCCATTAGGCCCTGGGGATTTTTTCTTAAGGAGTTCTTTGGTGCCTTGTTCAATTTCTTTTTTTGATATGGGATTATTTAAGTATTCTATGTCTTCTTCTGTCAATCTAGGCAATTTGTATTTTTGTAAATATTCATCCATATCACCTAGGCTGCCATATTTGTTGCCATATAATTGGGCAAAATAATTCTTAATGATTTCCTTAATTTCCTCTTCATTAGAGGTGAGGTCTCCCTTTTCATCTTTGATACTGTTAATTTCTTTTTCTTCTTTCCTTTTTTTATTAGATGACCAGTACTTTGTCTGTTTTATGTTTTTTTCAAAATATCAGCTTCTAGTCTTATTTATTAATTAAATAGTTCTTTCATTTTCAATTTTATTAATTTCTACTTTAATTTTTAGGATCTCTAATTTAGTTTTCATCTGGGGATTTTTAATTTGTTCACATTCAAGTTTCTTGATTTGCCCTCCCTAATTTGTTAATTTATGCACTGAAGGACATAAATTTCCCCCTGAGTACTGCTTTGGCTGCATCCCATAGATTTTGAAAGGATGTCTCATCATTTTCATTTTCTTCAATGAAATTAATGTTTCTATGATTTGTTCTTTAACAGATTTTAGAGAATCATATTATTTAATTTCCAATTAATTTATTTATTTGGCTCTCCATGTACCTTTACTAATTATTATTTTTATTGCATTATGATCTGAAAAGATTGCATTTATTATTTCTGCTTTTTTTTTGTACTTGTTTGCTATGTTGTTATGCCCTAGAAATTGGTCAGTCTTTGTGAATATACCATATGCTGCTGAAAAGAAATTGTATTCTTCTTTGTCCCTATTTATTTTTCTCCACATATCTATAAACTCTAATTTTTCTAAGGTTTCATTCACATCTTTTACTTCTTTCTGGTTTATTTTTTGTTTTGATTTATCTAGATCTGATAAAGGAAAGTTCGGGTAGCCCACTAGTATTGTTTTACTATCTATTTCATCCTTGAGTTCCACTAGTTTCTTCTTTAGACATTTGGATGCTATACCATTTGGTTCTAGTAGTTCTTGATGGATTGCTTCTATGTATTTAAAATTTTCACTTGATTTTTTAAGCTTCCAAAATAATACCTTTTAGTGAATAGCCTCATAAATAAATCCAGTTAGTGTATTATGTAAAACTTTTTTTTGTCTCTAGTAGCCATTATTAAAATAAAAAGGGACAATCCAAACATAGAATCAATCATACCATGTTGACATCTATTTAGATTGTCTGTAGTTATAGGGTACTGATTCTGTCTGATGTGACTCAATTCAGTTTTTTGAGGAAGAAATGTGTAATGTATAGGCATGGAAGGAGAAGATAGCTCTCTACTCTGGGGTCTTCACCAAATAGTCATAGGGAGAGCTAAGCATAGAACCTTAAAGTATAGATTTCTCCATTCAAACTATGCATTCTTCTGGAACTGATGCCTGTAAAACTCCACTCTGTAGATCTTTCCTCTGATCTCTGGTTCACACTTGGTTGTCACTCAACATCTTACAAAGATCTCTACTCATAATGGCATTCACCCTGGAATTTTCCTTTTCTTATCTGTGGTGGAATACAGAATAGATTGTACAGGAACAGAATATTCTTTACAGTAATTAGTGCATAAAGGAAAGCAGAACAATCATGATAAACATCTTTGGTGCTTTCTTTACTTTGAGGTTGATGTATGTGAATTTTACCTAATCAGATCATTCTTTAGAAGATCTGATTTAGCTATTTCCTGATCAGTAACAATGGAGATACTTGGAATAACAGAATCAGGTCCCACATTCTCCACCCTACTCAGTGTAACAAGATTTTGAAAGGTCTGCATTAAACTCAAGATTTAATTATCTGAGGAGATGGCCTTCAACAGACATGTGCAAAAAAGGACAGACCTCTGGGTGGACCTAAGTCAAGCTTGAGCCACCATTGGCACACGTGAGATGCAGGAAGTGATGTAGAGAACAGCCTCTGGAGTTCTCAGGACTTCCTGTGGAGAGGGCATGAGTTCAGTTCGATCCTGGTGCTTGAGCTTGGGGGAGCCCCGCAGACAGCTTTCCTTCATACCGGTCACGTGAGTAATAAGGACTGGCCCCTTCTCTGCCTTGGCTCTCCAAGGTCTTAATGCCAGCTTTGTCTCATCTTGAGCCAGAGTGGTTCTGAGCTAAACTCCTTTCCTTCTCTCCCTTTCCTTCTCTCCCTCTATCTCTCTCCCTCTAATATTTTCTTCACCATAAAATTTTGGCAGCTGATTTGGGTATTTAATTATTTGGGATTTCCCTTGGTGAGCATTTAAATTTAGATTTTTTCAGTCTCAACCATAATATTCACCCTTTACATGTATCTAAATCTTAGTTGAAGAAGAAGCCTAAGTTAACTTCCTGGATCACTTCCCTTATTAGTTGAGCATAGATATTTGGGTGCATGATATATAAGATTTCTTTTTATTAGTCAATAGCTAGAAACTCTGGTACTCTGATCTCTGATGAAGCAACTCTGAAAAGGATGGAGAGATGGCAAAAGGAGTTAGATTCCCAAAGTACAGAATTTGTTGTTCATATAAATGATTTCCCTGATATCCCATGTCTCTTCTCAAGAATTCTTGGTTGCTGTCTCCTGCCCTTCTATAGTAGTACTTTCTCCCTCTTTCAGAGTAGATTGGCTCCTAGGCATAGTCAGGTAAAATGAAGTAAATAAATATTTTGGTATGTTTCTAGATGAATCTCAGGAGAACTCCTATTAGATCCAAAGGGGAGGTAGTCTATTGAGAAATCATCTTCTCTTGGTAATGAGGAAAAATTTCATGACTCATAGGTCTTTTTTACCTCCTGAAAAAATGTTGTCCACACACAAATCTCCCTTCTAATGACTTTATCAGTAGCACAATCCTCTTATTTGGCTTATTAAATGTAAATATATATATATATATAATTAAATTCAACCTGTATACATTTTATTCATTTTCTTTGCTTTTTTTACTATATTTCTGTGATTTTCTTTATTTCTGCTAAACCATGATAAGCATATATATATACACATATACATATATACACATATACATATACATGTGTGTATATATATATATATATATATATATATATATATAAAATCTACTTTTTTCATATATGTTGATACAAATCCAGTCTATGCACATACTCAACATTTCTATTCTCATTCAAGGCCTTTCTTTATTTTATGTTTTTGTTTTATTGTTTTTTAAAACACATTTCTTCAGTTTTTACTAGGACCAGACAGTAGAATGAAGAAAGCAGGAATTATTAAATAGTAATCTGGGAAAAGTTCCATAGATTTCAGAGATTTGCAAAAGCCCAGTATGAATCAGAACTGATATTCAGCAGTAAAAGAAAGTAGTAGGATTTTTGGCAGTATTAGGAGAGATAAAGTTTCCAGGAATAAGAAAGTGATAGCCAGGTTATGCGATAATAATTTGAGGAAATTGGGGATATTTTACCTGGAAAATAGACTTAATTGCTGTCTTTAAGTAGCTGAAATTACTCACATGTGAGAATGTCACCCTAGAGATTCAAGAAAAGGGTACTCCATTCTTATTTGTTGGTGAGTCAACTGTTCTACCTGGAACCTATACATTCCACAGGATTCAGAGTACAATCAAATGAATGGTCCAAGTTTGTTCCACATATCATGGTTCCATGCTGTGTTCCTTGGCTTCGTGTTTCAATGTTTTTCTGATGACTTCTTTTTGGCATGATATTCTGCTGTTGATTTTGAAGTGGCTCCTTTCCTCCAACGGCCATTTAACATCAGCAGTAGCCTTATTCCACATTCATGTGAGATTTTGTATTTTTATTTAATTTGGACAATTTCCATATATATCTTCTTCTCTGGTCTGTACAATTCTTTGCACATTGGAGCAGTCCCTTTCTTGTGTATATGTCCTATGAATACTATTTATCAAAGAAGAGGGGTTTGCCCAATTCCTTTTTGTTGCATGACTATTATA